>NW_020455976.1:2022194-2082365 GCF_003342845.1 Nothoprocta perdicaria
GCCCTCTTTAGGGGTGTGTGGGGCTGACTGTGGGGTGTCTGTGCTCTCTGGGGAGTGTTTGTGGCATTGGGAGCTTGATGGGGGGGTGTCTGCCCCTTGGGGTGTGTGTGGGGCTGGGGGCTGAGCGTGGGCTACCCGTGCACCCTGGGGGACTGTTTGTGGGGCTGGGGGCTGGACACGAGGTGCCTGTGCCCTTGGAGAGGATCCGGGGTGCAGGGGGTGCCTGTGCCTCCTGTGGCTGGGGTGCCCTTTGGGAGGGTCACCCGGGGGTTTGGCAGGGGCTGGTGCACGAGAGGAGCTGAGCAAAGGGCGCCCCTGTCTCTTGGGACTGGGGGGAGAGGCCTTTGGGGGTACCCGGTGTTTCGGTGAAGGGGGATGGGGTGCAGAGACCCTCATGGGTGCCCGTGCGCCCTGGGCTGAGGGGGAAGGCGGCTGCTGTGAGACTTGGGTGCTTCATGGAGGGTGGCTACCGATAAGGGAGTGAAGGCCACAAAGGGCACGGGGCGTGAGGGCAGGCCGGTGCGTGGGGACCTGCGACCTTCGAGGTCGCAACGGAGAAGGGCTGGGGCTGGCGGAGGTTCGGGGTCCAGGGCCCAGCCAAGGGGTTTGTGCTGGTGGGGAAATGGGATTTGCCGGCGTTGGGGTCGTGCCTTTGGCGTGCGCTTGGGGTGCCCAGGCTGGAGGGGAGGTGAACCGGCCGCTTTGTGGTGCGAGCTGCCGTGGGGAGGCCCCTTGCAGACCCCCGGGTCGGGGGGAGCGCGTGTGTGTCGGGGTGAAGGAAACCAGGCCTGTCTGTAGGTCCGACCACCCCTTTACTGCCACCTTCGCACCTGGAAGGCGCTTTAACAAGGTTAGTTCCCTGTCCCTCGCTGCGTTTCCTGGCCGTGCCGCCGCGTGCACTGGTCAGAGCTCCAGCATTAGGTGCCCTGCATGAGGGAGCCCATAGAGCTTTTCCACTGAGCCCA
Source organism: Nothoprocta perdicaria (assembly GCF_003342845.1). Lineage (NCBI taxonomy): Eukaryota > Metazoa > Chordata > Aves > Tinamiformes > Tinamidae > Nothoprocta > Nothoprocta perdicaria. Next base: position 2,023,160 of record NW_020455976.1, read on the forward strand.
GCAGCACGCAGAGAGGACAGCGCTAGGCYGAGAAGCCTGGACACAGACGGAAACCTTTGCTCAAAGAGTCATGATGCCATTTTCACCTTACATAGAACATAAAGGAAATACACTGCGTGGGCTCAGAAATCATTGTATCACCTGGGAGCTACAAATCATAGGAATTTGCTGAAGGTCTAAGCCAAGGGCCACGGGTGCTGTGGGCCCTGTGGTGCTTAGTGTTACAGGGTGTGTGTTTGGAGTGTCTCTTCTGGAAGAGGTCCCTTGAAATACCTCCCAGTGCCTCTGGAGTGCAAAGAGAGGGGAAATCTGGATGTGTCTGTGGCTAGGATCCCCCCCAATCACCTTAGATTGCACATAGGTGATAGGTGAGGTGTTTGTCACTGCTGCCCCAGGGAGCCAGCTGCAGGATAGGGTCAAACTCTGCTTTCCATGTTGTCCCAACTGGCTTTGACCGATGGAAGTACTAAYGACGGCTCTATTTCATCTATATGTCTCAGGTCCATGCCGCAGTCTGGTGGTAGTGCTCAGGCAGCAGGATCATCTGTATAAAAGCTGTGAAATTCTTCAGCTGTGTGCAAGCTAATACAAATACTGCATCTGCATTGAGGACATAAAGATCCTCTTTGCCCCATACAGCCCGTTCCTTAGTCAGAGAGCAGGTAGAAGAGAGAAGGAAGTGGTAGAGGAGGAAAGGAGAAGGAAGGAGGACATGTAAGTAGTAACAAAGCTGGATCACGCATGGGATAGTTGTGTGTATGACTTGTGCATATCCTCCTCCTGCGCTGGGATATCCTCCTCAGTCAGTGTACCAGAAAGAAGTCTAAAAAAGTAAATCTCGAGTGGTGCAATGTGTGAGGGTGGGGAAGCAGAGCTTTGGTGGTTTTTCTTTAGAGCACCTAGATRTGGTTGCATCTTTTACTCATTTTCTTTTCATAGTTTATCTATATAAAGCTCAGGCTGCTTCTTTTAGCTCTTAATGTGGACTGTCAAAAGGCTGCTATTATCTCGCTCCACGCTACAGATTGGCAGCTAGGTGCTCACAAATGATAGTGGTAATGTGGGAGCTGGAAAAGGAGCAGGTAACAAAACTTTGCCCGTTCTTGTGTTGCCTTAGACTGTGATTCTTTCGGCTCTGATGGCTCACAGAGAAGAGCAGCACTGGGACAGTGCTTGGAAGGTCTCTGCAGCAGCGATTCCCATGTTTTAGCTGCTCCCTGGCTGTGTTTGGGTCAGGTCCTCTCTAGATCCTGGCTGTCTCTCGCGGCTGCCGCCTGCTCCCATCTGTGCTTCACACATCTGCGCTGCCGGCCGGAGTTTGTAGGCCGGGGCCCGGCCTCACCTCTCCAAACTGGCCCGTGGAGCAGGTGGTCGGAGGCTGGGAGGTGCYGCAGGAAACGCGGCTCTAAATAATTCGGGAGGTGGAGCTGGACGGCCTGGCCGCGCTGAGCAAACATTCCCGAGAACACGCTGTACTGTGCAGGGAAGCTCCGGCTTTCCAGGTTAAAATAAGTCCAGGCTGCCTAGGAAAAGGCCTGAAAGGGCCTTTCTTTTAATTAAGATCTTTTTTTTTTTTTTATTAGGGTGGAGAAGGAAGATAATTAGCTCAGCACCATCCAGAGTCCATGTTGTTTAACTGTCTCCCTTACTGTTCTTTGCCATTTTGCTTGTAATCAGAGCACAAGGCTCTGCTAATAGGACATGAAGCATTTATCAGCAGTCTAAGGGCATGAATGTTGTGATTATGTAAAAAATTAAAATCAGGATAAACGCCACAGAAAAAAGAAATCTAGCTATGCTCAGTTGTGACTGTAGCTGTGTGACCTTAGCTGTGTACCTTAACTGTGCCCTGCTCTGTCAGTTTGAGGGTAAGGGAAATGGGTAAATAAGAAATAAACATATTTAAAATGAGTTTGATCAAATTTCTAATCACAAGTTGGTACTTAAATCATAATTGTATTATAGTATGTCTTTATAGGGCAGGGTAAAGGTTGTTTGACTATGCTGTCTGTCTGCTTCCCATGACCTGTAGCTTAATTATCACATAGTTCTCTCAGCAGTTGTTTTCTTTAAAAACAAGATATTTAGGTGAATGTCAAGAATGCAACAAGTTTGCTGAATCTGCATTGCTCTTAATAAGGTGGTTTTGAGCCCAAATCAGATAGAAGCCTACTCTTAAAAATTAAAATCTTCCCAAATTAAAGGCTGTGTCTGAAGTAGGGGGGTTGATGCCTCGTGTGTGACAGGGAAGAGCCTGGTGTGCAGCTAACGGCCCCGGGGACAGTGTTTCTGCTCAGGGCTGCAGCCCWGCTCTGGCCACGGCTCCAACTGCTCTTCTGGAGTTGCCCCGTGTGGCTGCCTCCACAAGAGCTCGGGGGCATTTGGGCCTTTTGAGAACAACCCGGCCTCTCTGAACAGCAAGGCCTGAATTACCCAGTGTGAGGGGGAGTTATCTCCTCACCTGTATATTTAACACAGTGTTTATTGATTAAGCTTTAGTTAGTCGGTGGTGACTCCAATCCCACCTTTCCTGGGTCCCTCCAGAGGAGAGCTGCTTACATAGCTGTAAGTTCTGTTTTGCCTGCCATGATATCTTTGTCCGTGGCTCTTGATTTTGGCTTGCTGATTCCTACAGTTTTGGCAGGAGGCAGCAGAGATCAAAGTACGCCCTGTACTTGCTCAGAGCAGGAGCCTCTAAATAACTGCGCAGGTTGCACCGAGGACGTTATCCCACGTGGTTGCACGGTGAGCGTTATCCCACCGTGAAGTCCCRCGGCTCGTCTGGATGGCACATTTTCCCAGTGATTAGAATTCCTGCCTTGGGTGAGCTGCCCTCGCCACAACTCTCAGGATTTTGCTCCCGTTGCAGCAGCTGTGCAGCACATGGAGCGCCCAGCCTGATGCCGGAGCAGGACAGTTCGGGTTGTAGGAGCTCCTGTGTAACTAGGAGCCACAAAAGCCCTTCTGAGATTTCCCCTCGCCCTTCAAATACTGACTAAAAGCCTGGAGTTACTGTCTGAATAAACTCAGTGACTTCTGTAGTGTGTATCCCTGCCGAGCAGGGAACTTGCCAGGCTCCGCGTGCTGGCAGGTTTAGACACGCTGGCAGTTTTTCCATGCCGCTGGGCTGGCACRGCCTGGAGCAGGCGGCATTTCCCTCGGCTGTCCCGCACCGCCGGGGAGCCGCACTGTCCCCACGGGCCCGTTCGTGGGACAGAGACACGGATGTGGTTGGTGTTCGACCGTGTTTCCCCAACAGATGGGTATTTGGCGCTGGCTGAAGCACCCGCATCAGCCCTTAGCTCTGATCCCTAGGAGATCAGAGCATCTTCAGGTGCTCACTTTGGTTCTGCTGGTGCAAGTGAGAACTGGGCTCTGCTGGCCTATTAAACCAGTSCGTTGAGGTTGACCCTTGCCTGGCTTTCTGTGGTATCTGAAGGCCTTCATGTAGGTAAGATGTTGTCTGTCTTTGTGCTGTGAACATATGCGACCGTCCTCGTGGTACGGAGCTCTCCGGGCGGCGCAGCCTGTGCGGTGCCCTTCGGCTGTGGCTGGGCCTGTGCGACTCTGTCCTTGCCAACGTGTTCTGGAGGGCTGGGAGCGCAGGGCTGCGCGTGGCCTTTTGTTCCAGGCCGAGCCGATACGCGTGTTTGGTGCTGGGGCTGGCGATGGACCTCTAATCTGAGCTGCTCTGATAACTGTTTTACAGGGTACAAGGTAAGAATTTGCCCTTTAGGGCCRGTTACATAAGAATCTTCTCCACTTAGTAATGCATTTAACTGGTGAMTTTATGGCTGTACGTGCTGCCGTCTTGCGTACATTTGTGTGGGTTTCTGGCTGTGAATAGAGGCCAAATAGGTGACCTGCTCCTGCCACAGCTGTGCTGCTGACTGTGCAACATGGAGAACGTGCCGAGCACGTCGGAGACATCTCAAAAGCAGTTTTTGAGTCTGGGAAGGTGACAGTCTYGGAGAGACCATTAATCATGACTGGTGCTTGTTGCGTACTGCAGGACAACCTGATTTCCAGGTTCTGATCTGGGCTTCTGCGTTGCGAGAAAGGGAGCAAACAGTGGGAGAGTATCCCAGAATGGGAGATGGGGAAGTGCTGGTGGGATGCAGATCTCCTGCACGTGGGTTAGAAAGCTCTTAGAAAACAAGCTTGGTTGTGAGATGCCAACAACCAACGCTGTGGCACCGGAGCTGCCTGCCTGTACCTTGACAAGGAGCATGTTGGTACGGCTGCGTCTTTTGTGCATCTTCCATGATTTTGCAGATACTGTTTGCCTGCAAATGAAGGAACAAGGTGCTCCAGAGACCTGCAATTTATCTGCTTGCACAAAGAGAACTGCATTTTTCTCTAATGACATGATTATCAGTGGGATTGCTGCCCTTGCTATTATTTTTAGACGACCCCTGCAGTCTCTTCAATGGCTTGTGAAACTGTCATGGAGCAGTGGGCAGGGGAGGGCTTCCTGGGTGCAAAGTGAGGTGACATGCAGCTGACCGAACCGCTGGGTGCTGCGTGGCCAGGGCCACCTGGCACCCTGTGCCCGAGCAGCACCTGCAAAGAGGCAGGAGGGACTTTATTCGGGTGGAGACAACCCATATGGTGCTGGTTTACAGGCCTTTTACAGAGCCCTGACTTCATCTGTCACCACCTGAGCTGAGACCAAGCCAGCAAGAGGAAAAAGAAGGGTGTCTTTATGTGCCTGTATCCTTTTAATGACAGTGATGTCTGCAAATATGCTCTGCTGTTTCCTGTCACTAAACTTCCTCCTCGGCTTTGTAAGAGAAATCTTCTGCTGAGCACTTCAGTGCAGTTCCGTGACTCCTCTTTCTTTGCACTCGCTTCAACGTCACTAGGTTGTGCAGCAAACCCCGTTGTCGGCTTCCTAGGAAGCGACAGCCAGAGCATGCGAGAAATCAGCAGTGTGTTGGGGAACAAAACTTCTTTGCTGTTTCAGATGGCAGAGGTGGACGTGGGACTGTTCTTAGGGCTTGCAAAGCAGTCTGGTCTCGGGTATAGGGATATGGGAGAACAGGATCAACTGTCCAAGGAGGTTCATGAAGTGGCCCTGGCTCCTGAGTGCCGCTGTGTCTGTTACCCAAGGGGCAGGCTGTAAAGTGGGTAAAATAATAAGCATTTTTCAGACGTGTCCTCCTCCTGGTCATGGTTCTTCTTCCTTTCCCTTTGCTTGTGCTCAGTGACGGAATGACCAGTTTCTGAGACTTGTCCTCGTCCTGTTCCAAGTCCTCTCCTCCATCCTGCTCGCAGGTTTTGGTTGGTACCAGATGTCCTACAGCAGCCACCTGAGGGGCTACTTGGAACCAAATTTGACAAAGAGAGGCCTCAAAATGTGCAAAATTTTGACAGTTCTTGAAAGCTGGTAGATACAGGAATCCTAGGAGGGGAAAAAACCCAAACCCTCGGTGACTAAAAGGCTGCAGTTGGGAGCTTATTAAGCACTGGCAAATTTGTGAGATGGTCATTGACTCACATATACATCCAAGCCGCTGTGAAAGTTTCTTTTGGAGCTCACAGTCTCCAAGGCTGCAAAGTCAATCAACCTCATGGAATAAATTGATAGGAGGTCAGCTTGATGGAGCTCCAGTGGTTACAGAACCACTTTTATTTCTCTTTTTTATTGTATTCTGCTGGCTGAAGAGCAAATTGAAGGGGAAAAGGCTCATAAGCTGTAGAGACGGCTACGAAGAGTGCATTTTGTCAGAAATCTCACCGGCATCTTGAGCCTTCCTTGCACAAAAGATGCTGGGCATCTCCTGCTGGAAGCTGGGAGGAAAATCGGATGTTTAATGGGTTTCCAGCAGGCGTTGCGAGGGCTTTTTAATGAGCTCAACTGCTTCGTGCTTTTCTCTCATGTCCTAGCACAGACAGTGTGTTGCAGACAGATATGATCAGAAGGTCAAGTACTGCTGTCCATAAGAGACCCTTTTTTACCTAATGTGGGACTGGAGCTTATAATCAAGACAGCTTAGGATAATGCTGTCGTTCAGACAATGGTGTAATTGTGACAGCCACACCAGAAGCCTGACACTGAAAGAGTGCAAAATATGCAGAAATGCTCGTCCTTGCCAAGCTTTGTGCTCCTGATTGCCTGTAATAAGTTTTTATTTGCTAATACTGCGTCAGTAGTTGCACTTTTGAATTTTTTCTGCCACATCCTCTTTAAATCTCAAGTGGTGGATGGGGGCCAAGAAGAAGCCACAGAAGCTGCAAATCTCCTGCCTCCAGCAAGAGCCCAAGCCTCTCCATTGCATCAAGTGCTCCCTGTGTCAGTAATCGTACTGGTGGTGGGCTAAAAAAGAGTCCTGTGGAGCTGGCAACGGGCTCTGAAAGTGTCTTTTAATGGACTAAGCAGGTTGGGACAGACTGGTGTAGACTGTAAGGGTTAAGTGCTGTCTGAGCTGGGTCTCAGCCAGGACCCAGGGGAAGGACTGGATGTTGAGCGGGGCTTCCTGATAGCAATGGTGGTGAGGATGGGGTGAAACCTTGAAGAAACACAACATGTATTCAAGGGCAGGATTTAGGCTGACTTAATCACATTCTAGATACCAAAATTTGTAATCCTATCCCCAAAGTTACCAAAAGGGTTCCTTCCTCCTGCTTCTTGGGGAGAGGCAAATCCTTTATTCAGGTACAGCCTGACAGACCTTTCCCATGTGCTTGCAAAGCATTTAAAGCAGCTACCTGAATGGGAGTGAAGGTCACGACTTGTGTCTGGGGCTCCTGTGTGATGGATGCCTGCTTTTGTTCCTAGTTGTCTCCTGTATTAATTTGCAGACCGCTTTTCAAGCAGTGAATGCTGAAGAGGAGCAGGGTTGAGCGTGGTGTATTGTGCTGTCTTCAAATTACCTCATCATTTTGACTTCTGTCTTTGGGAACTTCACAAACAGCTTTCATTGACTCTTCAGTCGCCTGTGATCTGGAGTTTAGATAAAACAGCCTTGCAGACATCTGTCACTGCTGCTTGTCTCCATTTACTGACACTTAACACTTTGACTCGGACAAAAACTGATCTTAAATTGCAGCATCAAAAAAGAAACATTTAGCTCTTAATTTCCTTATCTTTTTTCTAGTTTTTTTTTTTTTTTTGTTCCTTTCTCCTATTCACCCCACTAGGATTTTTTTTGTACCTTGTTTTTGCGGCTTGTTATTTTCTTGCTTGCTTTTCTGTTCTGTCCTTGTCCCTCTGTCCTACCTGGGTCTTCTTAGAGTGCAGTCACACTAAATCACCCCAGAGCGGTTCGGCTGCGGAACCAAGGCTCCAGGGATTTATTTTCCCTTGGCTCACCCAGTGCCTCAAGGCCTGATCCTTGCCTCAAATGGTGAATTCAAATAACCAAAAAAGCTGGAAGGGTTTTGTGCTTCCTCTGATGTTTTTTTCCTTCCGAAAGCTGTAGGYTGCTTTCTCTGGATGGGAGATCCTTTTTTATTTTCAGCATGCTGCATATTTATTGAGAAGTGCTGTGCCAGGAAAACTTTGGCTTAGGGGACCAGACAAATCTGTTGTTGCCTTGGTTCACCTCTGCTGGCACATAACAACAGGCTGATAGGAGTGTAAGGGTTTGCTGAGCTGCCCCTGTGGACAAAGCCCAGAAAAAAACTCCTATATTCACCATCTAYTGCAGAAAAGATAAACTTCTGGGAACAGAAAGAGTGGCACTGATGACTTCTTGTCTATCTCATGCTATATAGTAGCATATACCCAAAATTCTTCTTGCTGTGATCCTCCTCCCAAAGATTTTAGAGGTAGGGCCCAAGGGAATAAATACCTTCGAGAGTGTCCTGATGAAACTGTATTTGTTTATGTAAGCAATAACTGTTTGGGCTTTGGCTTGAGAACGTGCTGATCTGCAGGGGAAGGGGAAAAGAGCCCTAGACGAGATGTTCAAAGTGCAGCTGTGAAATTGCACCCTTGCCTTAGGGTGATGTGAAGTCTGGGTGAACTGTCTGTGATGGYGTGGTCATTACTAGGCAGACAATAGACAGATGGTTAATTTTACAAATCCTGAACCTGTAAGTTTTACTGGGAATTTAAAAGTTGGGGTAGATTCTTAATTTATCTGTGTTCTTGATATGAGACCTTTTTATTGCTAGCTCTCCTCCTGCCAATAGTTCTGCAGGCACGTCCCTTCAGGACAGGGTGCAAGGTAAAATCTGCTTATGTTTCCAGTTAATGTCTTTAATTAAAGAAATGGGCTTGAAAAATATTGCACTTACCCTGGTCAATCCCCTAACATTTTCATTTACAGCTCTCAAGCTGCTCCTGGTTTTATCAGCTTTCTCCCCACCTTGACAGCAGGGGCTTTGCCTGTTCCAGACTGGTGACAGCTTGAGAATGAGGTGTCATGAGGAGCATTCCCAGCCCCAAAGAATAGTGGGAAGGTAGAAGAAAGAAAAAGCAGACCTGCAGCGAAGTTGAGTCCTTCATTTGATATGCTGGTGCTTGTTTGCAAGAACTATTCAATTCTGATCTAGTTTCTCTCTTACATCATTGAACAAGCAGCTTAGGAGCTTTTATTTGTTCTTGTTTTTTAATTTTAGATGGCAGATGTGCTATGAGCTGTTTGCTTTGTATCAGGATACTGTAGTTGTGTGATACCTTGTGTATAATCATTATGTAATTTCTCTCCTCGATTGGAGGTCTGGACAAGAGTCTACAGGTCTGCATTATTAATTGTTAACTGAGACACTTCTATTTTTCTTCTGTAAGGTTTCGGTCCAAAGGTTTTCAATGGCCAGGAGTACTATGGTCAAACTGTACCTAATTATTGAGATAGTTTTGCTGTTCTTGGCTTCTGCTGTGTTTGAGTGGGGGCTATTCTCTTGGTCTGGGAAGTGCTACTGTCAATTATCAACATGTGAAGACATAGGAGGATCAAGCTTTGGGGGCACCACATGAATTACCTGTGCTGTTTATTGCACAGAAATGAATATTTGGAGTGAAAACCTCTTCTTAACTCTTGGTTAACTGGTTCTGTAGCAAAGTCAGAAAGCTGAATTCCCTCAAGAGAGTGCAGAGGTGCAGGCTTGGGGCTGAACCAGCAGGTTGAGCAGGGCCGGGCTCATGGAAATCCAAGCAGAGCAGCTGAGAGGGGAGCACAGAACTGGAACTGGCAGCRCAGACTGTTTTGTTAGCTGCGTTTTAGCAGGAAAAAGCCCCCAAGGTGTCGAACAGGGACGTCTGTTTTCTAGACCTCCATACCACATGCCAAATCTCTGCATGGCTGAGAACCACAAAAGCCTACCTTTTATTTGTGTGTTTATGCGTGTGCGTGTGTATATACAGATAAAACGATTTATATATAAATGCCTATCTGCCTGGGGAGCCGGCGCCCAGGGCCGCCTGCCAGCAGGGCTGCCCGCAGCGGGACRGTGCCGCTTCCAAGGCCCTCGAGACGCCGACGTCAGCGCCCGAGCCCGCCKTGCTTTCTTTGGCAGCGCCGAGCTGCACTGCCCAGCAACCCAGCTGCTGCAAAGGCTCACATGTCTCATTCGTTTCAGCTCTTCAGAGATGCTTTTCGTAATACCCAACCTTCTGCAAAGGGTAAGGAGCAGCTCTGAGATCTCAGAAAAGGGTGTTTTGTGTTTGCACATCAGAAACATTGTCTGTTTCCAAGCAAGCCTGTCTTGCTTCCCTTGCTGTTTCACATTGTGCTTTTCATCCAGGTGACGGGATGAACCAGGCACTTTGACTTCCTAGGTCTTGAGGTTAACTGGTCTTAGTCTTGGATGCTTGGGCTTTCAGGTAGCCCTGCTGTCTTTCAGAAAAGAGAGTTGAGCAAATGACTTCTGCCCAGGTGGTGAGTGTTCATACTTGCGCCCATCACTCTCATTCCTAGGAGAGTTTGTGCTGTTTGTGTGGGTAACACCTTGGACCCACTTATTCAAATGAGATAGTGGGTGCCCCGCAGAGGTAATCTCTAATAAGCATGAAGTGCCTTGCAAGGTTACGCTGCCACATTTTGGTTAATAAAAGTTTTAAGACCGAGTTTTAGGCTGCCAGTAGTTTCCCAAGCTCAGCCTTCTGCAGCCTGCAGCTTGATTTACTCGCAGCTGATTGACCTTGTGTGGACTTGTGCGCATGGAAGCAGCAGAGGAAGCCGAGGGGTGTGAGCACTAATGTGCAAGTCACACACAGCAGGCTGTTCTTCAGCGAGAAGGCACCACAAGCCTCTTGCTGCAGCGTTTTCATTCAAAAGGTCATTTCCGTGAGCTTCCGAGCAGCTGAATTTAATGTTCTTTTAAGCGAGGCAGGCCACACTGGAGAGCACATAATTACAATAAATACAACTTTGTTCTCAGCTGAAAAAATTCATCTGAAATAAATTTTTCCAGCCCTTCCAAGAACTGCTTCTCGTAAGATAAATCAAAACAATTCTTGCCGATTTCACACTCATTCAGCAGGAATGTTAGTGGGTGTAGGGTGCCTCTACTTAAGACACTCATCACAGAGCCTTCTGGGCTTTATCAACTTGTATATTCAATAGCTGGCTACAACTAGCGCTTGCAATTTGGGTTTCTCACAAACCATTTAAAGCCAAGTTCTTTTTTTTTTTTTTCCCCCCAAACTTGGGTTGAATCCTGGTTACCACTTTGAGTGAAATTGTTCTTAGCAGCGAGCACGGAGAGTTCAGTGAGGCCCTCAGCTCGACTGAACTTTAAGCAAAGCTTTGATAGGTGTATCTGTTTTKGGGGCTGTACGTGTATTTGTACACATTTTTGCATGTATTTTGTGGCTTTTCTGGTTGTTCCTGCTGCGTAGGCAACGTAGGTTTGTTTGTCTCTGCAGTTTTGCAATGCTGGAAATACTAAAAAAGAAAAGTCTGCCTAAACACGAGGCAGAAGAGCTTACAGGAYTTTTTTTCCCCCCTCTGAAGTTGCAAGAACTTAAGCAGAAAATCCCCTCTTCTGCTTTCATCTTTCAAAAGACTGAGCAGAGTGTGAAATGCTGCAACTTCCCCGATTCTCTCTCCTTTTTGATCAACGTGGCAGAGGGGCCGCGCCAGACGCTCAGGCCCTGCTGCTGAGACGCAGGGCGTTTCTTGGGCTCTGAGGGCAAGTCTAGCTTCTCTCCAAGTTTTGCGGGAGCTGTAGGGGGTCACTGTTGAGTGGCTTTGCCCTTTCCCTGCAGACACTATGTATGCAAAGATGATACTAGAAAAGCTGGTGAAAATGCTTTCCTGAAGGACAGGAAGCWCCATCTGAATTTGAGGAAAAGTGTGTGGGTGTCAGAGCCCTGGCACAGGCTGCCCAGGGAGGTTGTGGTGGTTCCTTCTTCGGAGATCTTCCAAACCTGCCTGGATGCCACCCTGTGCCATGTGCTCCAAGTGTCCTTGCTGGAGCAGGGGAGTTGGACTAGGTGATCTCTAGAGGTCCTTTCCAACCTTAACCATCCGGTGATTCTGTGATTCCCATCCTGTGCACTCRTAGGCCTGACTTGCCGCCACTGTGACCTTGGCTTTGGGCACCTCTTGGTGTCACRGTCCAGCTGCTCATTGCTGCAAGGTCGCAGTTTTGCAGGGCTCTGTGGTGAGAGCAGCAAGGCTTGTGCGGCCACGGCAAATGGCAGAGCACGCGGCCGCCTGCGTCCCCATGGATGTGGCATGAGGAACCACGTGTAAGCTGCAGCTCCTCACGTCCTGCCTCGTTTTCTTTCTTCCCGCTCTTTTTAGCGAGGGTCAGGTGTGAAGGGCTTCCTAAAGGAAAGCAGAGCTTGGTTTCTGGCAGGGAGAAAGTGGAGGGAGCTCAGTGAAATCTGATGGCTCGGGCTTCATTAAAAGGCAGTGACAGTCACAGGCCTGGGAGGAAGGGGCAGAAACCCATCTCTACTTCCATTCATGGCCTATCTGCCAAGCTAGATATTCATCTTCAAGACTTGAGATMTCTTCAAGCCACCCTGGATTCCCACTGATGTTGGTGAATGATCAAAGGGAAAGGRGCTCTTTGTCACTGGACTATCGGCAATACCTTGTGGTCACGTTGCGTATTGATCAGGAGCAGATTTCATCGGCGCTTGCATGACGACCGGCTGCCTCTCTCTCAGGGTCTTCTTTCCTCCCCTTGCTCGTCGTCTTTGTTCCCCTCGCTGCGTTCTCCGTCCTGCCGCAAGTCTTTGTGCTCGCTCTGTTTGATCTGCTGCTACCATCAGATGTTGCGTGCTCCGTACCTGCTAATGGGGCCTCTCTGGCAGCGAGAGCACCGGGGAAGCTCATTCAAACAAAGCGGTGGTTTGGGAGGTCTCGAGGCATCCTGACCCCGTGTGTGGACGTGGTTTATTTTTGAAAGGCTGTCTTGAACGACAGAGTTAGGAAAGCGCACAGTCTACCGAATGTGAATTTAACGTGGGCTCTGTAATTTGTAGTTGGTGTTAGGTCTGGCCTTTGGAAAAAGCGGCAGCGTTGTCTGGGAAGCAGCAGCACAGCAAACATGGGGAGCTTCTGAAAGTCACATTACCCGTGTCCCGTTGCAGAACGGCCTCAGAAATCCCGACCTCTGCAGTACTGCCGTGTGCTCTATATGGGACCTAAAGGAGGTCACTTGAGCGCCTGCCAGATCTCTAGGTCGCCTATACTGGCACAGCACAGTGTCCTGCAGCAAGAAAAACGCGGTGCTTCGCRGAACGCTGCGCTCAGCCCCGTCCTCTGCCGCTGCACGTGGCGTCTGGCGCTGCCCTCATCTACAAGGTGCCACTTGCTTTGCTCCCTGCTGTGTTTCATGTAGTCAAGTCACCTAAGCCCTTTTCCTGGTCTTCCATGGACTTTTGGGAAGCTGCAGGTGGGTGCTCTCCTCGTCCTTGCCAAGCTGCAATCCGGCTATAGCCTGTCCTGGATTCAGAGCTCCTTGTCCCCATCTGCCGAAGGTTTCCTGTGAGAGATGCTAATGTTGCTCTCCTGTTTATCATCCCTGACAACAGCTGTTGTTGAAATGTTGCTCAAGATTTGCAATGTGATCACGGTGTGACTGCTAACTCCTTCAGACCCGCGTTTTTCTTCAGAGCTTCTAATTCCAGCGTCTGTGACCGCGTTCGGTCACGCAGCTTCGGGTTTGCAGCTGCAGRCTCCAACTTCCACCTTTGCTGCTGGCTCCACTGCCCTCGGCGAGCTCCGGCAGACGCTCTGAGCAGCTCCAGAGATCCTATCTTCCTCCAGAGCTGCAAAAGGGTTAATCAGGAGGGTGCTTACAAAACCAAGTGGCTTCCTGCAAGCCTTCCAGGGCTTTTGCTGTGACCTGTGGTGCTTTTGGAAGACCTGTCAGCTGGCTGTTCTTGTAGTTTACCTTGCACTTCTCTTTCCTTTCTTGAAACTGTATTGATATGAACTTTGATAGGTAACTCTTCTCAGCAAGTTCCATATTGTGTGTTTCTCAGGCACAAGCTGGAGAACATGCCTGTCTTAATGCAGATGACTCCAGGTTCTTGGCTGCTGTGTTTGGGGAATGAGCACAGGGCATCTGAACTAAACTTGCAGCTTAGAAGCAAATCTAACCAAAGGACCAAGACCCCCAGACTGGCAGATAGGTGTTCGTACAGATGCTTCTTGGGGGAGCCTTTTTGTGGCAGTGCTCCCAGTTGCGGTTGAGTTTACTTCCTTGTGCAGTGGAAGGGACTGTTGGCTCTTCAAGGCAGAAGTAGTTTTCCACCAGGGAGATTCAAGGCATTGCTGCTGGTCAGGAAGTTTCTTTGTGTGGAGACTCCGGGGYGAAGCGCAGCACCTGCACAAATGTACTTGCTGCTTTTAAAACGTTAACCAGCCTCAACTGTTGACTCTGATGGAAATGAAGTGTGATTTTGGCTCTGTCTGCCTCTCTGGCAGATGTACCATTGTGAAATTTTTACAGCCTCATAAAATATTGCAGGATGCTTCACTTCAAGAGAACCTCATTGCTGCTTTCAGCTCAAGCCTCTTTGAAACCAGGTGAGAACTTGTGCTTGCCTCATCAGGGCTTACACCTACTTACACTGGCACAGCACCAGGATGTTGSTGCAAGGTCCAGGGATTACAAAACGCCTCAGTAATTCTGGTAGGAGATGTGCTAGCCAGGCTCTGCGTTTGGCATGATGCAGTTGGATTCCAAATGTGTCTTGATTTTAGTGGGTTCCTAAAGGTTTTGGACTTGCTGTATTTATCCAAGCCTAGTAGCAAACTCAGAGTTTTGTGAGCTGTGGCTTCTGCTACAAATCCATGTGCTTGCAATATAGGGATCCTYAAAACCCTTGTAGGAAACATCTGGTGACCATTCTTTTATATTTTGCTACTTGCTAGGACTGCACAAATCTAGAATCTTTAGTTTCTGAAGATTTACTTGTTGAATATTTTTTCCCCAGGAAGTATCATCTCCTGGGATATAGAATTTGCTAATGCAAATCTCTGATCAAAGGATTGGTAAAAGAACTATCAAGTGTCACATCRTTAGGGCACCAGGTCAAATGCAGTCCAAAGGGATAATGGATATTTTATATTGCTGACAGCTTTCAACAAGATTTGCAGTTTGTTGCTTTAGCTACAGCCAGAGCKTTTGCTATCAGGGAATTATGAATTCATGTGAAAAATAAAGCCTAGAAGCAGATTCTTYTGCAGGAAAAATGCCTATTTGACTATTTCTATATCTGGGTGTGATTGTCGGGCTCTGCAGTGCTTTGGAAGGAGAAAAAGTAGCATCTTCTCCAAGGACTGTGAGATCTGCAACCTGTGGTGTAATGCAGAAAGGTGACCCTGCTGAGYGGAGAAACGCATGCATTAGTTTAGTCTTTTTGTGTGTGTGCACATGCTTTTCTGTGACTTTTAAATTGCAGGAGCCTTTAAAGCAGGTATAGGAAGAATAGGCTTTGAAGAGAGAGATTTTGATATTGCAAATGCAGGGAGAACATTGCAAATGGTAAAAGAAACACTTTGGACCAAGTACTTTTAGAAACTCTTCCAGATAAYGGTTCTTCTGGGGAATGGTTTTGGTTAATCGCTGCTTTTATTTCTTGTTTCTCTCAGTCTTTAAGGCATCGCTCCTAAATCTCGCCTCTCATTCCAGATTTGTGGTCAAGAAGCGTGGACTTCAGTTTAGAGCAAAATGTGGTGCTTAGTACYGCAAAGTCAATCCCATCAGTTTAACTTGCTGGACTCTATATTCCCCAGTCTGTAGAGATCTTGAAATAGTTGTGTTTGCTTATACAGGTGTTCACTCGTTTTACCGTGAAGGTCCTTGCTGCTTCATTATGCTGGAGCTGGGAACTTCTTGCAGTCTCYGAGGTACCTTGGGCTATAGGAGATTCTGTGAATTTGGCCTCACCTGCTTGGTGCTGGGATCTGCCTCCAACTGCCTCTTGTTTCCCACCATTTTCCTGAGTATTTCCTGGATGCTCCCTGGCTTGTTTCAGGAACCAGATTGGCAGTTTATCAGGAATCAATAGCTGGAGTCCCTCAGGAAGGAAGCTGAAGATGCTGAATTTGGATGTCCTGAGTGTTAGAGTCTCTTAGCAGAGACCTCAGATACGAAGAAGAGAAGTGCTGAAGCCGGTACAATTGTTCTCTTTCTTTGTGTTYCTGCCTTGAAAAATCAGGAACGGAGCTGTCTTCCCAATCCCAAAAGTTGTTGCATAGTTTCCCATGCATCTAGGGCCATGGGGAAAATATTGGTGAGCTCTGCCTGTATTTTCAAACACAAAAAAATATTCGTGGATATTGAGACATGGGGGAAAAAGTATTTTATGATCTAAAAATACTGCTTTTAGCTCCTGAGTTATCACTGTAGCATTTTGTGACTGGGATTTCAGTGTTATATATCTTACAAATATATGTGTATTACTGCAAAGAGTGGGGARGGAGCTATCAGTCTTTAGTTCTATAGGAGTTCTGATTTCCTGGTGCTTTGGGAGAAAATTATGAGAATATTATTTTTTATTCCTGATGCCACTTGCTGCTACCATGTCCCTGGTTACCTCAGAGACTGTTGGCATTATATTTATTACTTCCTATTTAGAATATTCTGTTATAATCAGATATATCAGAAGCATTGAGCTGACTTTGGCCTCTTAATGCCAGTTTGTTTTACGAGGGCATTATCAAGGTGCTGGCTTAACTAAGGAATACTGCTAAACCACTTGTGTCTGGATTTTAAGCCAAAAAAACAATCAGGGACTTGTAGCTGTCATTTCAGCTACAAACTCTGTGTGGCCGGAAACCTTCATAAATTTTAATCTGTCCTTGTGTTGGAGACTCAGAGGGGAGAGTTACTCAAATGCAAAGGAAACCTGATTTCTTGAAAAACTGAGTCATGCCGAGGTTGAGAAACTGGAAGGAGATACAGAAAGCTGGTGTTTATTTACTGTAGTTAGCAAAGAAACCCTCCCTGTTTAGGTTGAGGTGTCCTTTTGTCATCCTGCAATCTGGCAGGAATGAAAAAGTGGGAAATAATCTCAATGCATTCAGTATTTGGTCTAGGATAGGAGYGAGTGACCACATGTTTCTCTGATAATTTCCTGGAGATTTGCCCTAAAAATGTGGTTGTCATCAACAGTTTTTAGTTTGTACAAATAGGATGGCTTTATCTATATTAATTTTCCCCCGTTATGGGGAAATCAAAAATCTTAAGATGTCTGATTCTGAAATTTCTCTTATTTACCTTAGATCTGAATTTTGTGTGTGTGTGTGTATATATAATATATATATTTATAATATATATTTATATTTACCAACAAGAATATACTAATCTGTCAGTAAAAACATGTGAAGTCATTTGCATAGCGCAAAATAATAGTTACCTATAAGAGTTAATGACTTCTCTTGGCAGAATAAGAATAGAAAGTGTGACTTTGCCAAATGTGGAGGCTAGTGCAATTTAAGAATGGGCCACAAGTCAGTTTGGAGCCTTGATTCTGTGCTTTATATGAAGACCAAAATTAGTCTTACAGCTGGGGGGAAAAAAAATAATGAAAGTGTTATTTGTCTTCTRTAAATAGATTAGACTGCAGAAGAACAGGAATACGTGTCAGCAGGAATGCATGGGCTTTCTAAACCCCTCTGTGCTGCTGTGTGTTCGTAGAAGTTGTGGTGTGACACGTGTGTGACTGTGGCCACGTCGAGCGGAGCTGCAGGTTGTTGCTAGTCCGTGGCTGCTGCTTTGCACCCCGTCGTCCAAGARGTATTTAGGTATTAGTAAGACTTGGTGCTGGCCAAGCAGCACGTGCGTGTTTCAGGGTGTCCTGGTGTGGGTTACTCCTTGCTTTACTGAGCTGCTCTGTGCAAGGAGGGACCTTCTGGGATTGCGTTGGTCAAGACAACAGCGTGGGTATTGTAACAGTGAGGGGGGCAGCGAGGCCAGCGGGAATGGATGCCGTGTGGCAGCYCAGACCCAAACGGGTATCTCTTGCTGTCCTGGGAAGAATGCCTCTTGTTTCTGCTCTGGAGTATGGTCTAACCCAGCAGTCTTAATGTTAGGTGACAGGTGCTGCTCTTTTCTCCCTTGTGAGGCTTGTACCTTGTCCTCTGTCCCTTCCTCTAGCAGAGAGGCCCAGGTTYGTGTGCTTCAGCCTTGCCTCCTACCTCCCCCATCCAGGAAAGGCTGCCCAGACTTCCCTCCCAAACTGTTCTTGCAGATGGGATGGGATGGACCAGACTTTGGAAAGCGGGAGGCCTTTGGGAGACAGCTCAAGCAGCAGCCATCCCTCTACTGAACCTTCTCAGGAGCTGCTGCTGTGGCGGGGCGAAGGCAGCGGCGATGGCAGCAGCCTGGGATGCTCCTGCACCACATCTGCCCGTCCGAGCCAAAGGAGTGAGATGCYCTCCTCMTCCTCCTCCTCCTCCTCGCGCTTCTGGCCTGGGGCCCCTTGTTAGTTCCTTGTTAGCTCAGCGAGTGAAGAGTGTTTTCTGTCCAGGCACACTCACAGATGCAGCAGGCTAAATATATTGCTCTGAAAGCCTCAGACTAGCTAATTTTGGTCTGCTCGTTGTTCCCCCATCTTCTGCGCTGCTGCACTGACAGCCCTTGCAAGTTGAAGGCCAGACGTGGTTTGGTTTGGTTTGGTTTTTTTTCAGTCTTCCTTCCATCCACAGTTTAACTTTTCTTATGGGGTTTATCTCTGATCAAAGGCTATTAACAGATTCCTCACTTTTTTGGTTTTATAAAGTTGGCTTAAAATATATGCGTAGCAGAGACTTGGCAAACCCTGTTTGCAAACATTTGGAATGGGATAGAGGAAATCACTTGGCTGTTAAAAAATTACATATGGGAAAGTCACATGGAGTTTTATGCTTTATTTATAATTCTGCAAAGTCCTCTTTTAATTTGACAAAGTAGAAAAGACCAAACAGCGGCTTCTGGAAAGCAAACAGCTAGATTTTTTTCCATGAGTATTTTTAACATAAGCAGGAACTTCACAGATTGTRATGTTCTTTCCTTCTTAAATATGTGTGTGTATATATATATTATATATTTAGCTTTCAYGATGTATAGTATGGCTAAACTAACAGTGCTATGAAAACCTTAAATTCAGCAGTTTCTTGCTTCTTAAAACCTAACTGTGAGGCTATAAGAGATGTTTTGTTTTCATTTMGTATATACAATAGGGAACTTCCAGAAAGTTAACAGGGTTTATGGTAAGTGTACCCAGCAGGAAACCAGATGCCTTTCACCTTTGTCTTCTAATGAAGGATAAAAATATTTCTCTGAAAATAGCTTTTCCAGTAGAAAACTAGTTTTAAGCGTTAGGGAATGCTCAAGAACGAACTGAGGTGGGATTTTCAGCCTTACCTGTACCCAGGGACACTTCCAATTAAAAGTCCATGGAATTACTATTATTTTCATATTATTATTTATTACTATATGGAATTACTATTACTGAATAGTGCAAGCAGCAGAGGTCTTCCTGGATGGAYGGCTCTGGAGTTCTGCTGGAATTGCTGAATGTGGCAGACCCTTGGTAGGAAGGCATTTAAAGTTGCACTTGGAGCCATTAGGCTATAGATATTATAGCCTGATATAGCATATAGATYTATAGCCATTAGACTATAGATACTCCACAAAACCTTTTACATCCTCCATGTTAATATTCTCCTGGATATCAAAATTCCCTGGAAAGATATGAGAATGTGTGGCAGAGAATATTTTCAGTTATGATTTATCCACAGTTTTATAGGTCACTAAAGCTCCACTGTCTCATAAAAAAATTATTACAAAGTGAGTATTTGATGCAATTCTTAATGGTATTCGTCAGGGGAATATGTTGGGTAGTGTCCTTCCTTCTGGATTTCAGATTTTCATGTTTTTGCTGGCTGGTGGCCACTCTTCCAAGATGTACATCACTATTTTGGACCATCTTTCTGATTTAAATTTGGTAATTACATGAACCCTAAGTGTTCAAGAATGCKTTGGGGTCATGAACTCTATTGGAGTTCACAAAAACCATGGCAAGAGCATTAAATTCTTAACAGATTGTCTGAATTTGGGCTTTCAAGTAGAAAGGGGAGTAGTTTTATTGCTTTTCCTCTCTAAGAAACCCTYCTCAAAAGAACAAATCTTCATCCTTCTCAAAGGTGCCGGGTTTTCTGGGAGCTCTCGTCTTCCATGAACCTTCCTGTCAAGGATGAATCCCCCTTGTGCAAAGGTACTGGTTGGTGCTAGGCCTAATCCAGGCAAAGCTGAGCCCAGGGGGCTGTGCTGTGCTGCTTGGGCTGGCGTTAGCACGTCCTGCCTCTTCTGAGTTTGTGTCTGTAGTGGCAGCRGGGCCACTTGCTTGTGCAGTCAGTCAAGCCAGGGTGCAACTATAAAATAAATGAAAACCTCTAGGCCACCCATTTGTCCTTCAGAAGCAAATTTGCTTTCTGATTGTGCTGTTACTTTGCAGAATAGCTTGACTGATAGACTGAGCAGGGTGGATCTGGTGGTCACCAGGTTGTGGCAAGATCCGAGGTCTCTGTGATCCCCGACTTAGTGGTGTTTCTTATACAAGGTCCAACTCCCAAGTGGCAGCCACGGTGTCTTTGTGCATCCRGATTCCTTGTTGCTCATCCAGGTGAGAGGGAAAAGAAGCAGAGAGCCTGAATAAAGACCTGCTGAGAGTTCCCATAGCCAGGAGAAGGATCTGGAGGCCAGTTGTAGTTGGTAGCCTGCACGAGCCCCTGGAGCATCCCTGCRTGGCCAGGATGCTGGGGAAGGAGTTTTCTGTGAGTGACTGTGTGTTGTGTYCAAACCTGCTCCACGTAGTTTCCAGTAATTTCAACTCAGCAGGAACTCGAACTTCAACAACTCATCCCACTGTGTGCTGATGCCTTCAAGTGACAGCCTGACTTTATCTTTTATGCTGAATTCCTTCCACAAATGGTGTGTATGTGTGTGTGTATATATATATATATATGTATGTTTTAAGCAGTCAACCGTTTTTCTTTCTCATGCTGGATCTCTATTTTTAAAGAATCTTGTAAATTTTTTTATATTATTTGTTTAACATCATTTATTAAATTCAGTCTACTCAAACTGGAAGGACAGTAAAGGCTCTACGGTTCCTACAGTCCACCTTTCGGTGTAATAGTTGTATTGCAGCTAGCAAGGAACACTCAAGGACATAAGGAGAGGATCTGCAACTGTGCCTTTTGAGGTAAACAGTGAAAGATTGTGTTAATCCATAATTTAACAGTTTAACAGGGGAAGTGAAAAAGCAGTAACTCAGTAATAGAGACTGAAAGGGCCTGGGATTGGCTTTTTTACCCTCTCTTTTTTTTAATCTTCTCCTATGCATCAGGGGAACAAAAATGACAACACACAAACTYGTAGTTATAATTCAACACTTAAAACACTGAAATGAGTACTAAATAYAAAGGGGTCGCAGTAAAGAAGAGAATAAGGAAAGAACAGTTAAATTGTGAAGTCAGTAGAGTCTGTTGAAATTTATCCCGGAGAACTCAGGGATGGATGCAGAGCAGTTTCTGAATTTAGTAGCTTTCTTTGAGGCTTGCAGAGAACACGCTGCTGTATAGCCTCTTTTTTTGAAAGGAGGATAAAAATAAATAAAGAAAAATCTCTGTATTATACTCAGCTCAACCCCAGGCTCCAGTGAAGTACTGGAACAAATTTTTAATTGTTCCAATTTATATTTATTCCAACTTTTAAGCATCTATGAGATGAAAATAAACAACTGGTGTGGCTTCATTGGGAAGAGCAGCATGAGAAGATCCAACGTGGTTGGTTCAGTGGGTTGACTCAGCCTGCCCAGCGTGGGGGAGCACGTCCCTTATGGGATGCWGAGCAGGGATCTGCGTCCTGGCTGACACGGTAACTTTTGGAAAAGACTTTCTGTCTTATCCATTGCTTTATAAGCTGTTTTGAGAAGCTTTCCAGTGATGAGCTGTCCTGCTTTTAATGGCAAATAACAAAAATTACTGCCTTATCTTGCAATAAGGCCCCCAAGTCAATGTTAACAGCAAAGAACTTTCTTCTTTGCAAGAACACCATGCTCTGGAACAGCCTGCCTGCTGTGGCAGGGGGATCACTGCTGAGCCCAGGCTTTTTAAGAATGAGCTGGACTAATGTTGATGCTTTAGGTACAGCGAGTCCTTTCCAGAGTAATTTGATTGACTGGGTGATTTCTGCAGCCTSGTGCCTCTGGGGTTGTGGCTTTCACTTCTGAACAGGCCTGACATCTCAAGCCCTTGCAAAGGAAGAAGTGCTGAAAGGAGCACCCTTCAATAGCCAGGCTGTAATTAAATCCTGCTCACAAAAGCTGTTGTCCCTCCCCAAGTTCTTTATGTTCCTTTGGAGTCTTTTTTCACCTGGAAGGAGCCTCCTTCACTGGTCTGATGATTTTTGSAAACCGAGAGTCTGAGCTTTGCAATGTGGTCCCTGGGGAATTTTGTCATTTGTTTTTGCAAAGGAAGGCTGGGCTTGGTTTTCTAAAGTAGATGTTCAGATTTGCTACTCCCCAAGTTGCCCACTTCAGGGGAAAAATATTAAGAGCCTGTGTTGTGTCGGAAGTGAATACTTCTAAAAATTGAAAGACTTTCTTGCCTTAGAGTCTGTTCATTCAGTAGGCATCCACACATCTTTTGAGTTTTCTAAGCACTGAGGATAAAGAAAATAGTAGTTTATGATGGTGTTCTTAAAGTATTTGCTGTTTTACTGCGTAATTAGCCACTCTACCTTTCTGAAAAAGAGGGATATCTGTTTTTGGTATGGTTTGGTATAGTTTTGGTATGGTTTGGTGGTTTTGGTGTCTGAAGAAACTTGCTCTCAATACCCATTTGCCTTAAGCTGATGCATCTTGACTATTCGGTTTATGCTATGGGAGAAAGAAAGAAGCGGTTCCAAAAAGAAGAGGCTACAGGTATTTTGATCCAGAGCAAATGCATGCCTGAAAGCATGCAAGACTCCAAGACATGAAGCCAGGAAAATCCAAGCCCAGAGCTCCCTTTGCCCAGCCTTCCCCGTGCGCAGAGGAACATGTGGAGCAGGTAGGGCAGTGCGGGTCACCCCGTCCTCCTGCCGCGCCGCTGTGGCCGTGGGAGTGTTCCCTTTATCTGCCAGCACAATAACAAGCACTAATGGAAATTATAGCACTTGGGATAAGATAATACCCATAAAGGCAGGTTATAGCAATCGGTGTTTCGTCTTGAGATAAAGCCCCAACGAGTTTTTAATTGTTGGGCATTTAACTGCGCTAAATAAAGCGTGCTTATGCACACAGGTGGAGCGTGTGTCACCTGTGTGCCCAAGGGGGAAACCATGCTGATACTGTGAAGGTAGGAGAGCAAGGAGCTGGAGGCATCTGCCCTTGGCTTGGCAAAACTGCCCRGCCTGAGAGCGTGGCGCCCAAACTGGGAAACTGGCTGGGATTTGAGGTGCCCGAGCACGGCGCAGAGCGTGTGGTAGCAGCGCCGGTGCTGAGCGGTGGCACTGGCACCTCGCTTCCCCTTAGCCACCTCGTGCCCCTGCTAATTGCCCGGGGAGCTGCCTCGTGCACAGCAAAGGTTTGGTGACCGGGGTCRGTACCATTAGGCACACGGAGAATTAGGATCCTGCTGCTGTGGTCTCTCTGTKGCACACTTGGAGGAGCGCTGCACAAAGGGCATCTGCAGATGGTGAGTGCAGGAGCGGGTAGTTGGAGGTGCTGAATCGCTGCCTGGTGTGCCTGGATTGAATTGGCTTCGTTTGTACCTGGAAAACTAGACCTGGGAACACTCGGCTTTTGGCAGCTCATGTTTTCTGAGGATTTTCTTGCTTGAGGCCAAAAGCCCTTTGTGATGGTCAGCGGAGCAGCTCGGAGCCTGCGCTTTAGAGCTCGTCCTGTCCTCTCTGTAACGTGGGAGCCAAAGCAGAGCCAGCGCTGCAACAGAGCCGAGATGAGGCTTGAACATCTTGATATTTCTTTCTAAGACATGAGTAAATTCCAGCTTGGATCTACACTTAAATATATTGTGTCAGTCTTCTTCGTTTTTAGCTGACAGTTTACTGTTTCAAAAAGGGATGAGTTCCTATTTCTCTCTTCCAAGTATTCAGATTGCTTCTGAATATCACTCTCAAATTTGAAAACAGGAGAGTTGCGTTGCGAGGAGGCTTTCTGAAGTGGCTTTTCCCTGAAGACACAGGCTTTAAAAAGTTTSTAAAAGTAGAAGTTAAGATATCTGATCACCCTCTGACTTAGTGTTTTGTCTAGAGATTTAAAAGTGAGGTCTTTAATACTGTTGTGCTGTGATCTTTTAAATGCTTGTGGTATTGAACTTTCTTAATAGTTAAACTTGTGGTTTCCTTTTGTTCTTCGCTCTGGTTCTTTGCAGATGTAAGCATAGATACCTTCACACTGTTCATTTTGGGAAAGGAGATCCATCTTTTCCGTGCTTGTGCTGAGCGGAAAGACTTTCCTTACTAGTTGTGCCAGGGCTTAACCACAACTCTGAGCCTCCACCTTCCTTTAGGGGTTTAAATTTCTGCTAGAAATCCTGTAAAACCCTAGAAACTGCCCAGCCCATCAGATTGACAGCTGTTAGCTTCTGGAAGACTATATTCCAATGCATGCAGATTTTCTGGGAGGAAAAAGCCACCAAGCCGTTTGTGGTTCGTGTGTCACAAAGCCACTCGTCTTTGCAGCACAGAAACGGAGCATTGCTGGGGATGGTGCCGGCACAGCCTGGAGTGCRAAGTCCAGGGGCAGGAGGAGCAAGGAGCTCCGAGCTGTGCGTGCACCGGGCAGCTAGAGGAGCGCTCTGTTTGCCCCAGGAAAAGCTCTGGGATATTCCTTTGAGGTGCAACCTTATCTTTCCCAGCACCCTGATGGGTATCATGGCTTGATAATAGCTGCTGATGTCTTTTTTTCCCGAGTTATTTCCCAGAAAATCTGATCCCTTCACAGAACAGTACAGACTTTATAGAGCTGGTGCTCTGCTGGAAACAGAAACTTACTTCTCAGAGCTTGGTACAGGAACCTCTTTCTTGTAAAAGCAGCTGAAGAAAACGAGACTTCTGGGTTTATTGGGGCTTCTCTAAATTTGAGATGTAAACTTAAGTTCCCAAAAGACCAAGGAACTCGAGGAAAATCTGACCAGACTGTGTAACATCCCAGCAAAATCGTACATGATCGGGCAGCCTTTTTAACTGTGTATCTCATTAGGTTAATTAACTACATCAGTGCTGAAGGAATGCCTGGACTGCTGTTTCTGTCCCTCTCACGAGGGCAAGTTTGGTTTTTTTTCTTCATAAGTAATAGAGAATAATACAGAAAATAATTTCAAAGTTGTAGGGTTGCCATCGGTTCAGATCACTCGCTCTTCTCTGTTTACGTCTCTGTGAGTGTATCCCACCAGCAATATCTCTGCCTCCTGCAGTGATGTCCAATTTTATCAGAAGAACAGTCTTTTGCAGGATGGCATATGTCACTTCTGAGAGCACAAGGGGAGCAGAAGGCTCTGACCTGCCAGGGCTTTGTCGTCTCGCTCGAAGCGATGGAATTCAGCTGATCCCTGACTTTCCTCTCTTCGGACTTCTGTCTCCAAGCACATCCTGGTGATGAAATGCCACGTGACCCTCCTTATCTCTAGTCAGTTCTCCGCTTTTGGGGTAGGTTCTTTTTGCATGCRTTTGCGGGTTAGAAAGAGCCCAAGCCCTGCTGTGTCTGCTGTGGATTTGTTTTTGTCGTAGTTGGGTACAGCAGCGGCAGGGCTGCGTCCCACACGGTCGCTCCAAGTGCCAGTCCTCCTCTTTGAGGACTTGCAAGTTAAAGCGACGTCTGCTGGCATAATTRCCTGTTGCCTTAAATGAAAAATCTCCTTCCTAGGATCTCAGAGGGTCATTTGGTGCAATATTGCCCTCGGAAGCCTAGAAGCAATAGAGGAGCGAAGAAGAAAAKAGCCTTGAAATCAGTGCTAGTCACCGCGGTAGTTGTGCCGTTAGCTTTGGCAACTCCTATCCCCACAATAAAGCCAGCTGCCATTTTGGCTGCAAGACAGGCAGACTTGGCATAAACCCCTCTGGCACTAAACTGCTTCGTAGGAGCTGGCACCAACGCTGTGAAACACGGGTAAGGCCCAAGGRAAATGCCGAGGAGACATGAGATGAGCACTAAAAATAGCGCCTTGCTGTCATTTGCAGAGGAAACAAATGGCACTTGTAAGAGCAGGGCATCTAAGATCGCCATCAAGGTTGTGCTGGTAAGCAAACGAGCACTGGCAGCTTGGGGGCAAGACTGTCTACTGTGATGATGTGACCGAGGGACATGCACAGGCTGTATTTTTGGTACCCGCATGGTGCAGGACTCTAAAACGAGAGCAGACGCTCGCCRTCTTGATCCCACGTTTAGGGGATCTTGTTACTGTTTACAGGCGCTGCCTTCCTCGCTGTCTGGAGCAGATTGTCTCTTCCTGAGCCTTTACCAAAGGTCTTGTTTGCACACGCGGGCATAGGGAAAAATGTAGTGCCGAAAAGCAAGGAGCTGTCTTGGTATTCCCATACCATCCTGGACGTGCCAGCCTTCCTGGAGACGGTCCCTTCAAATGCTGAGCAGCTGATGTCCCCTCCGTCCTCCTTTCCCATCTCCTAGCAAGCTCAGAGACAGACAGGAGGCTTCCCAGTGACTTAGTTATCCGCATCAGCCTAAAGCTGATGCCAGTGCCGCAAACCTGGGGACGCTACTGGGACAGAGCTGGCTCTGTCCCCACCAAAACAGTTCATATCGTCTCTGAATAGGAGAACTTCCCCTTTTCAGTCACAGAGGAAGCAGAGGACTGAAGACTTCAAAGCTTTTTAGGACCTCTGGGCTTGCCAAGCTGGTCCAGATATTGAAACAGTGGTCTCGTAAAATAAATCTTGCAAATAATCTTGCAAGGCCTCCCAGTGCAACTACATTGGCTTGGCCTTAACTGTTGCTGTGAAGGAAAGCGTGCTGGACCTGTCGTTGTCATTTGTTCCTCTCTTTAGAGAAAAGCAGCAAGAAATGAGGTCACTGRGGGCTCAAAACTTCAAGCTACCCTTGGCAAAAACTATTTGGGGATCTTGGAGTCRTCTGGATTTTGCATTGCTGACGTTCCCATCAATTAAATGTCAGAGGTGGCTCTGCGTCCTTTCTCGGGCACCCTGCTTACAAGAGCTCAATACAGGACACCCCTTCAGAGGGGGAATTGCCTGCTTTAATAAGGTGTGCAGTGCTTGACTATTGGTATTTCTTCACCCAAATAYGAATGTGAATGTCCACATGGAGTACTGGGTGATGGAGAAGGCAGCGCTTTCCTCTGCAGTGCCCTTTCCTTCAGTTCCTGGATCATTTGTGTCTTACAGATGCAGCGTGTGCTGCATCCTTGCACTTGTCCTCTTGACCTACAGTTGCTGTTCAAGGTTAGATAAGAATAATTGAGCATCAAGTGTTGCCATTGGGGTTCCCTGCAACCCCATTTTGAACTTGTTTGGAGGTGCACTGTCTGCTTCTCCGTGTGTCACCTCAGAGACAACGCACAGGTGACAGCAATGAGCTTGAAATGCACCATCCTATCAGCTTTTCAGTAAACTACAAAAGCGTCTTGCAGWTCTAAAGCACCGAGCTGACAGAAGCAGTAATAGGTAGCTGCCCAAGAATAGACTCTAACCTTTGCAAGCCCTTGTGCTTCACTGCATGTGAAAACTGACTGCTCCGACAGACAGGGTGCAGTGCTGGCTCCCGTGTCCGTTCCAGCATGAGCAGTGGCTTTTGCTTGAATTATTCTTCCTTCTCYCCTACAGCGAAGTCCCTTTAGCCTGACAAGCCTTAAATACAAGCGACTCCCGTGTTGTTGCTTGCTTCGTAGTTGAACTGCACACAAATAGGAGACCTTTTTACCCCACTCCTGAAGAGTGCAGCGATGTGAAGGGGACTGCCTGCAAGGTTTGTCTGTACCACGTAGCCTGTAAGCACTAGGTGAGTGTAACTACTGGGACATTATAAATAATAAAGCTTTGCCTGTCATATGTTCCTGTTTGTCCCCTGCAGTTCATTAATGATGTTCTCTGTGGACATTGCCAAAGCTGTACATTACATGAGCCRGGGGCACCTGCTTCTTGTTTGGGGATGTTGTCCTCCCCTAAGACTGGTGCCTTAGAGCAGGCGAGCAGCCCTTCTCTTCCCCGGAGCCAGCAACAAGTGGGCAGCCTTCACGGGCAGCTGATGGGTACCTGGCCAGCAGTGCCCTCCAGGCAGACCTCGTGTTGCATCGGGCATCTCCGGGCACCTCGTGCCGTTTCCACAGGCAGACGGGCCCCTCTGCAACTCTTGCTTTCCAGGCAGGTGGAGCTTGGTTGTTATTGGCCATGTTGGCTTATTTCAGGGGAACAGAGGTCTGCTTTTAATATGCCTTTCTATAGGCTTGTCTTTCCCTTTTCRCTTAATTCCCAGAATCATATCCAGGATTGGGAAGATAGTCACCTTAGTGACTTAGTGTAGTTTTAACTTSTGTCAGGTCGGTGTTATCACAGTTTCTGCACCAAAGACTGACACATAATGGTAGGTCACTGATACTCCTATGACCAACATGRAAGTAGCAGAGGCTGAACGGGGGTAAATGGAAGAGCTTTAGGTGCAGTTGCTCCAGCTTTAAGGTCAGTATGTGTAGTTGCAGTGTTGTCTTTTCAGAAGCGTATTGGCATTTAATTGAGGGGATGGATATTGCACACCAGCACATCTCCTGMAAACCTGCTTCTGCCTAGTGCTCTAATATGGTGCTACTGAGATGACCCATGTGCTCCAAGCCTGGCAGATAAAGACTGCACAACTTCACTTTTTATTTCAATTGTATTGTCATGATTGGATCTTCGAAATGTCAAGCTATCTCTTCATGGCTTATCAATGGAGAGCATGTCTTGCATGCTACTGAACCAGCTCACGAGCATCTCCCACCAAACAGTGAAGTTCTCCATCTTCACTGTTCCAAACAGCTTTCTCCACCTCCTTATGCGTTAATAACTGAGAGAGAAGGGAAATGGCAAAAACTTGTTTGCTCTATTCATTATATTTTGGATAGAAAGGCACAATGAGTCCTAGAGAAATAAGTGGCTTTTACAGGTGCCAAGCTCCAGGTTTGCATAAAGGAAGGGAAATCTGCCTTAATGCTGCTGTTCCTTCCCTTAAAATAATTACTCTTTCAGGTCTGGGTGCTTCCTAGCAGAGGGCAATAGAACATCAGAAGGGTTTCAGAAAAGGGCGTCAGACAATTGGAGGCTTTGGGAAAGATCYTATATTGAGAGGATCGTGAAGATAACTATCTTCTTGTAAAAGATATGAAACAGGTACAGGGTAATGAATGGGTGAGGAGATAGATGGGGACTTCTGTTGCCACTTGTTAATAATATGAAGCCAGATTAGGAGGTGGTGAATTCACTACCCGTGAAAGGACTTTTTTGTTCACAGCCACTGTGTTATGCGACTCGTTGCCACAGGATAAATCACTGATGACTTCTGAATTAAAAAAGAGGAGGGAGGGAGGGAATGGTATAAATCAGAATATCCAGGCAGCTGCAAAGATTGGGAGAACTGAAATGTTTTGAAAAGACTGGAAGTATGTTGATTTATAAGGTATGAGCTAACTGCTCCAACTGCTGGGGCTACGGAGGATAATTTTCTACCTCTGCAGAGGTTTTTCCATAGACAAGTTTGCAGCGTGTTCCCCTTGTGCCACTGGYGACAGAGAAGGGAGGCTGCTGTTCCCCTTGGGTCTGGTAGCAACCCCTTGCCAGCCATCCTCCTGCCAGGCTTTTCAGGATCGATAAACTGGCACCTAAGCTGGGATGCCTTGGCTTTCCTGAGGGTTTGATACCTTTGYGTGTCAATTAGATGTGGAGTGAAGCTTTATCTCCAAGTGGAGCAGTTTGGGCCCTCGGGCAGGCGGGATCTGGGGCACAGGGAGCCCCAGGAGCCAGAACTGTGCTCACGGCCACCAAAATAGGCTGCGTCAAAGGGCAGCGTGAAGCCGTGGAAGAGGTTACTAAAACAGAGTTGCCCTTTTATATCATTACTGTTTATCTATGTAGTTGGAAAAGCAAAGGGTACGAGCTTGTTTCGCCCAAAAGCTGGAAAATCCCATTCCCTTGTCCATGCTCCTTAACGCTGACAYTTTGCATCCTTCAGGAAATTACTTAGCGCCTATTTTCTTGGGGGAAAAACACGGCYGTGCTTACTTTGAAGCCACCATATAAACATGTCATTTCAAGCAGTGGAAAAGAAGCTTGCGAGCCTCGCGGCCCGCYGGCGGTGTGCGTTTGTGTTAAAGGCCGGCGCGCGTGGGACGCAGCCGGGATGGATGAGATGGATGAGARCAGCTGCCCAGCACCCAGAAGCACCCCCCGAAAAAGAAAAAAAGAGGTTGCTGAACTTCCAAAATAGAGGTATAAAAGGGAGCTAAATTTAGAGGCCCTTCTGCAGTGTCATCTCCTGTGCCGCCGTGGGACTTGCTGTCCTCCTTGCTCAGGGGGAGGACAGACACCAAATGCCRGCGGGCCTGTTCCCACATGATAAATGTGTTTGTGGGGCTCGGCGGCGCGCGGCGGGAAGCAGTCCACAGGGAGACGGGGCGAAACACCCCGGCACTGTCAAAATGGGGGGAATGACCGACGGTGTGGAGTGGAGGTGGTGGTAGCAGAGGGGTTGGAGTCCGTGAGAGTTTTATTGCACCCCCCGAGGCGGGAAAGGCCTCTCTGGAAGCCCTGCTTCCCTGGGGCTCCTGCGAGCTGCGCRGAGGCGTTAAGCCCGTTCCTGAGGCAAAAGCTGCCGTCTTCAGCAACACCTCAACCCGGCTGCGGCTCGGGCGTGCGTTTCGGAGGCAGCACCAGCCCGGCCCGCTCCCCATCGCGGGTCCCGGGCAGCGGCGCTGCTCAGCGCACCTCCTCCCCTCACACCAAAGCAGCGGCCGCCTTAAGGTCCCGGCTTGCGCGTTTGCTTTTTTTGTGTTTATTTTGCTGCTTTTTTTCCCCCCTGTTTTTTTTCAGAGCTGCCCAACCTGATGTCATTTCCCTCTTGCAAACAGCCCAGCTCGTCTGCGTCGGAGATATGTCACGGGGGGGCGGTGGGAGGAGGAGGAGGAGGAGGGGGAGCCAGCGCGCGGCCCCGGCCCCTGTTTACTTTGCATTCCCAGCCGAGGAAGCCCTGGGTTAAATAGGATCGCGGGCGCGCGCCGCCCGCAGCCGCCGAGGAAATGGTTCCCGTGGGGCTTTAAATGCCGCTGTTCCCGGGCGCTGGCGTGGAYGATGAGCCTGCAGCATGCCTTTCCTGTTGGGTCTCAGACAGGTAACCGGCTTCGGCGCGGCCGCCTCCGCTCCTTCAGCTGCAGGATGCAACTTATTTCCTTTTGTTTTTTCTTTTTTTTTAAATAAGGAAATKACTCTGGCTCTCACAGAAGAGCACAGTCCTTCGGCGACTCGAGAGCTGCTCCCTTGCTTGCAAAAGGGAGCAAAACAGCTCATGGGGAGCTGCACCGCTCTGGTTTCGCTCCTGCCGTAGGACTAGCAGCGGGGCGGCTCCTTCTTCACTAGTTCTCCCGGAGAGTTTCTGCTTGGTTGGTTTTTAAGGGTGTTTTCCACAGCACTTAATGCAGGGACGTGTTTACATTGCTGGAAAGTCATGCCAAACTTCGGAACAGTTTTCTCGTGTGGGCCATATTGTGAATGCTTCTGTATGTTTTTAATGTATTCGTAGCAATATCTCTAGGTGCTCTTTTGCAAAGGTCGCCAAACAGAAAGCAGAAATGTGCTGTGAGCCCGGGCTTGGGGACTGACTGAATGTTCTGGACAGCTTCTGCTTGGGAAAAACAAACAAACAAACAAACTTGAGATAATTTAGGAGCCGGTAACATAGAGAGGAATGAGAAACGGTAGCAAGTGCCCAGCTGCTGCCTGCYTGCCTGCCAGAGGGTGCCAACTATTTGTTCTTGGGCTTCGGGGAGAGCAAACCCTTTTTTTGGTCTGGGAGGCATGTTGCGGGGGAGTCTGGCTGTAAGCTCTTCCCAGTGCTGCTGGGATCTGTAATCCACAATAAATAGATATTACGTGATAGCAGAGCGCTGCAGAGGGCTTCTTGTTTGAATTAAAATTTCAAGCTGTATCTGAAGCGTGTTTTAAAGCACCTCCTTTCTGTGGCTTTGAAACAAAGGCAGAAGGGCTTGCAACACACTGCTGAGTAAACACTGCTGTCTCTTCTCCCTTATCAGCTCAGTTTTTGGTGAAATGCAGCTTCCCCCTTCACTCCCGCTCTGCTGATTTGACAACAGTTTTACATAAGGAGCTGCCTCTTGCACGATGACCTTCTGGGTGCAATAGCTGTAATAACAGCTCCCTTGGGAGCACGCAGGGCAGAGAGACTGTCCCTAAAGATCCAGGAGCTGAACCAAGAAGGCAAGTTGGGCACGAGAGCACCCACAGGGAGGCTCGGCCAGCTTAAAACTTCCCATTGGGGCTAGTATCACGGCGGTGTTTTTTTAGGGGAATCCTTCTGGGTTTTGAAAGCCTTTCAGGATCAGAAGGTGCAAAACCGAAAGTCAGGTGTGCTTCAGTTTTATTTGCTCCAGCTGTGACCACTTTTCTGTCTCGGGGTTGGTTGTTTTCATTTTTCTGTCGTCTTTTTTCCTTATTTTCCTCTGTTTGCAACTTTTTTAGCGCAGACGCAGAGGCAGATACAGGAAATAGGGAAAGGTGTTGCCCCAAGACYAGCTGAGCCTTTGGATGTTTTTATCCACTGATGAGGCTAACGGTGGGAAAGAGCTGCTTGGGGAAGTGCTGGAGCTTTGGTTTTAATCATTTTTCATCCTAGGAAACCTAAATATTTARGATGGTGTCCTGTAATAAAGTCAGAAGTTACTTTGCTCACCGCCCAGAGGGGAGAAGGGTTGTTAGTGAGCAGTGCAACTTAATTAAAATAGAGGGAGGAACTTGGGAACATCTCATCGTGCATCTGTGCTTGCCTTGGACTGCAAACTTTGGGGTGTCAGGGATTTATTTAATGTAATGTTTTGGCTGCTGCCATAGGGAACAGTAGCGTAGCCCTGGGATGAGGCTTCCCGGGACCCGGGCCGWGGTGTTGCAGCGTGGCAGGAGGGCTGTTGAACACCTGAGAACTACCAACTGCTGTGGCCTTTATCGGGTCAAAACCAAGCCAGCTTTTAACATGCCTGGGTTGGKGGCTAGATTGTGATTGCATGTCAGTGCATACGGCCAGCAGCCTTTGATTCAGTGGTTCAGGAGGAAGAAACAATGATCTTTCAGGTCTTTACTATTATTTTTTTTTCAGAAGTACGTGTTGCAAAGGGGCTGATGCCTAAATGCCTAAAAGCCAGGTCAGCTCCCCGACGTCACTGTGACGTGGGGGTGTTTTTAAAGCTCCCGTCACAGGAAACGGGACAGTGGCGGATCCTGTGAAGTGAGCAGTTCCCCTTACGGTTGCAGTTGGAAGCTTGGACACGCTTATGCAATTTGTTGCACGTACACAAAAAAAGCCAGCAGTACAACAAGGTTAACATGTTGAATCTTATTTTTTAAGCTTTCGGTTTCAGCTCTTGAGGTTTCCAGTGCTGTGTTCTGGCTGCTGGCTCCCAAGGGCGCAGGCTCCGGGCTGCGGTTTCCTGGAAGCTCTCGCTGCTGCAGGAGCCGGAGTAAACGTGCAAGAAACAAAAATGAAACCAGCTCCTATTAAAGYGTATCAGCGTGTCCGTGATCTCTGAAAGGACAGCGTCCCTTTAAACATTTCTGTTTAAAGTGTGAGCATTTCTCCAAGGTAAATGGCTGCTCTAAACCCGTTTGCTCCTCGCATAAAGGTTAATACAACCTTGGAGGTTCAGCATCTTTTCAGGGTGATGATGTATTTGTTCTGGTTAGTTAACCTTGGCGTTTTGAATACGATTCTGCTGCTGTTGACATTAGCAAAGCGAAAAATATCGTGGATTAGACTGCGTAGTTTGGAGATCTTTGCTGTGCCTGGGCCGATTTGGAGTAGTACCTGCCCTGTTTATTATACTTGAAATGTCTCCGTGTTTGTGTTCAACGCGGGTTTCCCTGCCACAGTCAGGAAACTGAACTTTGTTGAGGGTGTGCCCTGTCCGGGCCTAATCTCTTTGCTGGCCTCAGCTGGCCGTGCTGAGCCGTGCAGGAATTTGTCCCTGTGCTGCTGGAACCTGCACTTCCCAGAGCAGCTGCAGCTGCTTGCGCCTTTACCAGAGCTACCTGGCTCTCTCAGTTCACATCACCAAGGCACAGCACTTACCCCAAATGATTTTTTGTTGTTTTTAACATTGCAAAGGCCTGACGTTTTACCTCCTTTGTGAGGTTGGGCATTRCAGTCTAATACTTTATCCAACAGTTGCTCAAGTCCCTTATCTGCACAGGGACTCTCGTTGTCTTTCTGTCTTGCTCATCTTGTGTTGTGTTTGCCCGTCAGGAGCTGTTGGGCAGGGCTGACAGCACTAGTGATAGCTCAGTATGGRCTTGGGTAAGAGCCAAGGGGTAACTCTAAATAGCAGGATTAAATACAGGTTTTTCTGCTTGTTATTACCAGCATATATTTATGATAAGGATAATCGCTTCCATTCTCTTACTTCTCTTACTGTGGATAATTAAATAGTAGGTATGGTTCAAACTCTGCAAGCTACTCGCAATACATTGTTTTTATTTTGTCTTTCAGAAGGTTGTGTCATCTCCAGTCCTTTGTTCTTTGCAATTACTATGAAAAACAGTGTTTATCATTTAGGTTGTGGTCATAGATAAGGGCTGCAGTTTGAAAGCATTTATAATATGACATGAACTTGTGGAACAGAACCAGGTTTTGGCTGGTTGAGAAACAGGTGAAGGGCAGTCTTAAATTAGACTGGCAGCATAAAATATTTTTGGTCACTTGCTTAAATCTGCCTTGCTGCGTCGTCATGGGTGAGTCTGGGTGYCAAAAGTGAAGGGCTGCTGCCTGCAAGCAGTGCAATTAGTAAAATAACTAGGTCAGGATTCATTTGTTTATTTAAAGGAGTGCTTGTTCCCAAAGTTCACTATGGGAAGAGCTCTGAAGCCAGAAGATCAAGAGCAGTGGCTGATTTGGGCCTCAGTCTTCTTAAAACCAGTAGCAACGTGGGAGTCGGGAGGCCAGAAGTCTCCCCATCAGCCACGTCCCACTGCTGGTGTCTGCATCCCACCCAGATGAAGAGGAATAGGTCATGCTGAACAGCAGCAAGGCTCATATAAACAGAAGGCACTTGTATTAGGGTAACGGAGGCAACGGTGGTAACCAGAGATGGAGCAGGCAGCTAAACTGGTTATCAGATCTCAGCGGTATCAGCCCCTGCCGGGTTTAGTTACCCGGCCAGTGCCAACTGAGAAGTTGTCTTCTGTTGATGGTTCCCTGCCAGCTCCACRCTTTGGCCTTGCAGCTTCTTGCTTAAGTTGCACATACTGATTTTCAGGCCGGAAAATGGCCACGCTGGTCTGGGGTTTTCTCGTCTTCACTATTCTCCTTTTCGACGTTGTTACCAGATTAACTTTTCTTTTTGATTTATTTATTTATTTTAACTGCAAGCRTGTTTTGTGATCCCATGATGGAATCCATGCTCCCATTACTACAATGCTACTTTCTTGTCAGTCAGTTGTCATTTGCTTCCATTTCCTACGTTGGATCTGGAATTCTAGCACAGACTTGGGGATTTTAAGCCCATCCTTTTAATACCGGATTAGTTACAAAAGTAGTAATGCTTTTGTACCCCTTTTAATGAGGAGATCTGATCCCACCCATCCTTGCTATGAATGGCACTTCAGGCACCCTCCAGATCTGCCCGAGCACCTCCCGTCTTGGTCATGCCCCACATTTTGACCTTTCGTGTGTCACGTAGGCTTCCAGCAGAGATCTAAWGCTAGACTGGAAGGTGGAAAAAAAATAACTGGCTTTTATCCCTGACRCTGACGCTAGTGTCTGCTGTAGCTTCAGACGTGACAGCATATGGCGCTGCCTTGACTTCTCCCTGTATCAACCTCGCCTGGATATTTTAAGGTTTATTTGTAAAGCACTTGACAGGGAAAGTGATACATTGGTCAAATGCCAACGTATCAACAGAGATACAAGTTTAAAACCATTTTATTTTTACTCAAAGTGGTGTTAAAGTCTGTTAATCACAAAAAGGAAAAACGAATCCAAAGCACGTCGGAGTTACAGGGAGATTCTCCACTGCCACGAGGTCTTCCC
This sequence comes from Nothoprocta perdicaria, assembly GCF_003342845.1. Classification (NCBI taxonomy): domain Eukaryota; kingdom Metazoa; phylum Chordata; class Aves; order Tinamiformes; family Tinamidae; genus Nothoprocta; species Nothoprocta perdicaria. The sequence continues at coordinate 2,058,819 of NW_020455976.1, forward strand.
AATTCCCCTGTTTTCTCAAGGAAAAACTCTATCAAGTTCATCAAATCCTGTCTGTTAGACTAGATGGGGAGAGATGGGGTCGGACTCCAAGGCTGGAGAGYCTTTTCCCTTGGAAAACTCCTGTAGTATCGAGGCCTCGTGACTTCAGTTTCCCGGATTTGGGTCGGCTCCAAGGATAAYGCTGGAGAGACAGCGACGTAGCTACCGCCCGGGGCGCGTGCCACTCCGCAGGGCAATGCCAGCTCCTTGAAACAAGCTGGGAATCTCCGAGGCTTGCAGGASGGAGGTAACAGATGGCGTGTTCGGGCTTCGTAGTTGCCCAACAGGAATATTCTGCGTTTTTGGAGGTGAACGTTCTCCGAGAACAGACCCGTGCAGACGCTGCTTCGTAATCGTGTCTGGAGGCGCCGCGGTGAGCTGGCGGGGAGGCCGTGCCTGCCTGCACGGCCACAGGCAGGACTGCCCTTCCGCAGGGAATGCGACAGCCAGTGACGGGAGAAGGTGCTACGGGAAGAAACCCTCCTCCTTGCTTTTCCCCCCTTTCCTAAGATTGGTTAAGGAAAACAACCTCCTTGTTAATAGTTCACTGAAATCTCCAAGCTATTAAGAATGATTAAAGGGATATTTACATGTACTGTTAGAAATGGAAAGTAGGCGCAAAGACAGGTCACTAAAATGTCAACCTTCCAGTGTTCCTTCTATGATTTTTTCCCCCATATTTCCACGTTTCTTACCTGCAAAACTACTCTCTCAATGCTATGCCTTGTTCATACCTGTTGGTGTGGAAGAGGAGACTGTGTACTTTAAAAGCACAAGTACTTGTGATAATATGCCCTGGAGACGATGTTTAGAGTACAGATAACTACTTCACTGATATCTCTTAAGTAGCTTTAATTTGGCAGCATATAGCGTGAAGAATAAATGGGAGAAGTAAGTAAAAGTAATGCGACAACAATGGTATGAAAGGTGCCGACGGGGATTTCCTTATAAAATCAAAGCTTAATCAAAGCGCTTGTCAGTACTTAAGTTCCTAACAAAAAATGGCATGGGCTGTGTCTTGGCCTGTAGTGAAGGCAGCCCGTAGCCTCTCCCTTTGCTTGCACAACAGCGGGAGCAGATGCACAACCAGCTCCTCACAGAAACGGTGTTGGACTCAAAGGGGAAGAGGACAGGACACCAAAGCACTTTATCCAAGGGAGACAGCTGTAATATTGACCACTGCTCTCCGACTAGGATCTTTGCCTGTYAGACTTCTTCTTTAGACTCGGTGCCTTTGCCTTTAACTCTTCCCCCATGTTGAGTTGAGTAACCCAACCTTGAAGGTAGCCAGGCCCGGAGCAGGGGGTTAGAGCACATGACCTGCTGGGAGCCCTTCCAAATTAAATTATTCTGTGAAACTGTTTGGAAACAAGTGTGACAGTTTGGGATCTGGCACAGGGAGCGCAGTCTGGCAGCTCCTGTGTTCCCAGAAATGTATCCGTGGTGGAGCTGGCAGGAGCTGCAGAAAGGCTCCGGGAGGAGCTGCTCATCCCACTTGCTCCTGGTACAGTCGGCGTGGGACACCCGGCCTTGACTCCTGCTCGGCCTCCAGGAGCTGCTGGTGCTAAGGAGGATCCTTGCCTTGGCTGATATCTAAGAAGGCTACGAACACTAAGCTTAAAACACAGTCTTGAACATAGCCAGTTCAAGTCTTAAGTAGGAAAAAGGTGTCTTTTGAGGCTGGATCTCCTAAAGCAGCCAGGAACAGCCTGCAGCAAACAAACCTCTTCTGGGGATTTTCTCCCAACAGCCTGGGCCATCCCTTCCGAGCCCTGTTTGCCAGCTGGGCTAACAAGAAGCAGCCCTGTGATAACCGCATGGCACGGTGGAAAGGTCATCTTAAATCTCACAAGTGGCAAGGGGGCATCAACACGTTCAAGTTCATGGATGGTCTGGTGAAAGCCTCCGCAAAGGAGCTTGCTGCAAGGTGGTCTTAAGCAGGGGAGATTTAGTGATGTTGGTGTTGGAAGTTGCAGCTGCCAACAGGACCGTGTTCCTGAGCACCTCTACTTTTGAAGGAGGCGACGTTGAATGGAGCACAACTGAATGAGCGTCGGTCAGGTGGTCAAGGGCAGACGGTGCCACGATGCAGGGGAGTGCCTGGCATGACGCCGTGGGGCTCTGTTCTTTCACCAGCCCCGGTGATTCATTTGCTTGTTCAACAGGCCCCATTGATCTTCGTGTGTCACAACTGCAGAGCTCAGCTGGGGACTTTCTGCCTTATGGATTATCAACAGGATCGCAGTTTTGCAACTGGCTCTTAATTTCCCAATTCTCTTGGTGTGAGAGCCAAAATCCGGCTTGTTCTTTGGTTGCATTAGCTCTGCAAGGCCAACCGAAGTGAGGAAAAGTGTAAATAACTAATATGAACAGATAAGAGTAGGTACGTGTGTCCTATTTCTAGGTCTTTTGCTGACTATAATTACATTTTTTTTGAATGAATGTTGTGCCCGAAGCAGAAAACATTGTGCTAGCTCAGCAGTCTCCACTAAAAGTCACTATCAGGCATAGTAATTAGAGCCTGAGAGCACTTTTTTACCGTAAAGATCTTGTGTCTGCTGTTGATTTGTGGCATTTCAAGAAAAGAATATAAAAAGGTTGCTTGGGGTTCGTGCAGTGGAGCTGTTTGACTGGCTTGTCCAGTGAAACGTAACTCCAGCGTTAGAAATAGGAGAGCAGCAGCTCCTCTACCTTGGAGAGTTTTAAGATGACCTGTGGGAGCTTCTCCGAGTGTTTCGCGCTCCGTGAAACCTGTGGGAGGTCTCGGGAGGAGCTGAGCCCTCTCCCTGCCTCAAAGGCCCTCTCCAAAGCCAGTGTGACTTCCTATGGGGGGAAAAAGCACAAGAAGGCAGTGCTGGCCTTGCACAGATCCCCACATAGGAGTCTCCTTAAGGAAAGAGGGAGCTGGGCTTCCCTTGCATCATTACCGCCAATTATAGTTTGTGTATTTACTGAAGTGGTGAAAGAAGGCTTGTTTAAAGAAGGAGGGGGAAAAAAAGGGCAATAAAATACACAGAGATGTTGATAACCTGTGAGCCATGTTTGATATCAAGAACAATGGCAATTCCTTTCCTGGAAATTTGGCCTCTAAAACTGCGCTCACTTGGGTTAGGGAGTTTGAACAAATGCTGTTTTAAGGCTGCCCTTCTGTTTATTTATTTTATGTATTTTATTTATTTATTTGTTTCCTGCACTTAGTGCAGGACTCTCTCCATTGAAACCGCAGTCTCGCATGGGTGGTTTGGTGAGGGGACCTGCTGAAAGGTTCACAGCTTAAAGCAGGCCTTATATGTTACACCTGTAAGGATTCCACGGGGACGTTTGGGAACGGTGGCCGCGATGCACTCGGTGTGGAGCGTGAAACAGGGCGTTCGGCAGGTGTGGGCATTCACCCGGGAGGGTGTTACACAAAGGTGAAACATTGCCCTTATTAACGTAGAGAGAGCAGACCTAGAGCCTGCAGCTTGGCTTTGCTGATCTTCCCGTTTCTCATTTCCTTTTTTCTTTTTTTTTTTTTTTTTAAACGCATCTTATAGCCTAACTCTATAAGATAAGTATAAGCTTTTCCTTATTTAAATTATACAAAGATTTTGGGCTTCGGGCAAGCTTTACTTGCAACATCAATGTGTTTTCTTGCAATCTGCCTTTTTTTTTTTTTTTTTTGAGAATCCTGTTCTGTTTTCTAACTTGCAGGTTGCTCCAACACCTATTAGAGAAGGTATATACCCCATTGGAAGGGTATATATCCCATTATTTTTTTTTTTTTTTTTGAGAATCCTGTTCTGTTTTCTAACTTGCAGGTTGCTCCAACACCTATTAGAGAAGGTATATACCCCATTGGAAGGGTATATATCCCATTAGAAGGGTATATACCCCCCCATAAAAGTGGTTCTGTTTTCCTCTCCTATCTCGTGCTTCTAACCACCCGTGTTTTCAGAGCAGTCCAAGCAGGAGAACACGGCTGCTGGTGAAGCAGCCCTGCCTTGAGGGACACAGGGGCTCCCACCACAGCTCCTTCCCATCTCCCGAGTGTCCTGAGYGCTGCCAGGGGACAAAGCACAGCTGATTTGGCCCTGCTCCTGGGATACTCGGCTGTTCCAGGAAGAATTTCTACAGGAATGCTGGTCTTTTATAAAGCACATGGCTAATGGTGAAGGAATCATTCTAGATCGGAATCTCGCAAGGAACATACTGTAATTATCGCTTAGATCTAAATGAATCCAAGCAGCCCTTGCCCAAGTTGTTATGTTCTGTTTGTGAATGCGTTTCCTCCACTTGGCATTCAGCCCCAGCAGTGCAGCAATATTGTGTAAAACATGGGACAAACAACCTCTCTTTAAGCAGAGGGCTGGGGAAAGAGCAGCTCTGTCTAGCTGCTAAGACTGTGTAACTCTTGAGGTTGGAGATGGGGGAGTTTCTTGTAAATGGTGGTGGATACTCTTTGGTGATCCTCAGCTGTATGTTCATCTCTTTATGTATTTTAGAGTTTCCCAGGACCATAACTTGTGTTTTTCAAAATGCTTCAAGGTGCTCGGGCAAAAGGTACAATATTTTTACAGAAGATGCTGACAAAACATTTTAAAAGTGTGTCTGTTTAATTTTAGGACAAGGAAACCTGCATGGGTGTCAACAATCAAAGTTACATATGTGAAACGGGCCACTGTTGTGGACAGTCCCAGTGTTGCAACTACTACTATGAACTCTGGTGTAAGTCCTTCCTTTCTGCATGGCTTCCTTTCCTAAACTGCATGGCTCTCATACTCCAAGTCTGGCTTATGTCCCGTGGGATATTGCATTGAGCCCTCGTTACGCGTTGCATTTAACTGCAGCACGAACCGGCACTGAGCTGATGTGACAAGGGACATAGGGCTCTTGGAAGTGGCATCGCCTGCCCTTGGTGGGGACAAGGAGACACACAGGAGACTTGCTCCGTGTTGAACCTGCTCTTTGGTTTGGGCAATATTGCCGTGATAATTCAAAGTAACCTTGTAGATGCCTGGGGGAAACACTTGAAGAAAAGATACCAACGAGGACAACTCTTGAGTTTGATACCCAACCAGTGAATTAATTTAGTTTCATCTTACTGTTTTATTTGTGTGCAAGAGCAACAGTTTACATGTGATTCATCTTTTTAAAGCTGTCCTCTCAAGCAAGGCGGGGAAGGAATATTATTCTCTTACAGGAAACACTCAACTGGGAGCACAGATCCTTGAGTAAATTTTATTGTTTTGAGAGTAGCTGAATGCTGTGAAGAACATACAGTGCCTATTTTAACCCTTGCTGTCTTTGGGGCATTTCCCCATCACCTGGAATTTAAAACTTTGCTTGTTTTTGGAGTTTCCTTGTTTTTTTAGAGAATATTCCTTCTATTTTTAGAGGTCAGCAGGCCAGTCAAAGCAGGTCAGCAGGACCCTGTCAAGGATGTAAGGGCGGGAAAAAGGGGAATTAAGAATTGCTGAGTTTGAAAGGCAGACTTCTAGAGCAGCATCTGACCTGGAGGTACCTGTGTTGCCCTGGAGGAACATAAAAGGTTTTGGATTTTGATGCTTATACGCTGTTATACTGCAAGGAACCTAGGCTGAGGAGACATTGGGCACTTGAAATATGGGATTCTGCCCAATATCACCGGTCTGTAATGTGGGGGTTAATTCCTTACTGCACCTGTGGCATCTCGTAGCCTTTACATAACTGTGCTACCAACTTAGTCCCCCTGCTATGACAGCAGTGTCACCTTCTCAAAGGGACACCTGTGCGGAAGCGTATCCTTACAGACAGGAGTGCTGCTTAACCTGGGTCCGAGGGCAGACTTCATCCTTTAGTCTGGAATCTTGCTTTTCCTTTGGAACGTAACCAGTGGAGCTCGGAGGATGTGACTGCAAGCTAAGCAAGGCTTGAAAAAACCTCTCCAAGATGCCCCGTGAGTCAGAGCACGGTGTGTAGCTCCCATGGCAGGGGATGAGTGTTGCTGGTGCTTTGTGGAGCTCCCACAGCACCTTTGTTCTCAGGTGTCTCCGGGCAGTTCAAGAAGTGATTCAGGACGAGCAGGGTCCGTGTAGGGAGCTCAGCAGAGGGAGAAGCCTGAGCACATCGCTTCCGTGGACCGCCTGGCTCCGACCGCACGGTCGGCAGCGCCGGCCGGACAGATGTCTGGAGCCCATTTATACTGTAGGGGATTCACAGACCRAAAGCAGGGAAGGTCAAATCCCGTTTTGGATTCGTGTGGGTGGGAATGTACAGGAAGAGGCCTGTATCCAAGGGCTTATATCCTCTATGGCAAGTGGGAGCTAAATTCAGCAGCAGCGTCGCGTGCAGCTGCGCGCCGGAGCCCTTGCGTAGTTGCCATATTTCTCCCRTGTACATCTTGAAAGGGGCTTTGCTGAAACACACATAAACAATGCGGGCAAAACAACAGCACCCCGCTCTTCCACTGAAATGATTATATTGTCTTTGTATGGTACAGATTTTTATATTTGACGATGCCTAGGTGCATCATAAAACTTCTTGGAAGGGAGGAAAAAACAAAGTGGAGTTTATCGCAGGGAAAGAGAATATTTCAGGCTCCTTTCTAGGGCAAGGACACAAGTCACTTGGAGGTGGTGGAATAGACACATTGATGGCAGCCAGTGATGAAGGGGGCCTTGGGGAGGACGGGTAACTCCGAGATTCCTGTTCCTTCAGCACTGCAGAAAGCACCATGTRCCACTCGGAGCCGGGCAAACAAGCTGTGTTCTCTTAGGCTTTCTGCAGATTCGGGCAAATTCCCATCACTGCCTCACAATCTGTTAAAATTTTCAGAGCTTTCTTTGCCACAGTGAGCATCACAAACTGGGATTCCTGGCCTTTTTTGGAAGGGAACGGGGAAATCTTTTTAAATGAAAGGTCATCTTCTGCAGCCCCACGGGACCATTGCTGCAGAATTCCTGTCTCGTCCCAGGAATTGTTGGCTCTCTCTGGCATGTGCACATGGTGAAGCCCACTTAGCACCTTCAAGGTGAGGAGCAGGGATAGTTGATGCAAACAGGCTTCATAAAGGCAGTGGAGTGTTGATGTGGCCAGCAACAGCCTTACATGCTTGGCAATAGATTAGCCCTTCAAAAGTTAATAATAACTTTGGGTTAATGAGCAGTGATGTTAGCAACACTTTTTAAATACGGCTTCATGCTTGTCCTGCATTTTGCTTTTAACCAGTGTTAAAATGTACATTTATTAAAGCAGCTTTGGAGACATCGCAGCTGCTCCTGACCTTTTCAGGCCACCCATATTATTGTGTGCTTGAAAACGAGGCTTCTCGCAAGTCCTGCTGACTTAAATCCTTTATTTATYTACCACTGCAGCTTAGTTGGGAGGAGCAGCCTTGGAAATGCAAAGGAAAACTGCTCCGTCTTCCCTAGACGTACCTTCTGAAACGCAATCCCGTCTGTGCAAGGATTTCCCATAAAAAGGGTCTCCAAATTTCCAGGCAGCAGRTAAAAGGTGTGCAGGAATCATCAAGCAGCCCCTGAAGGAGGGCAGAGTAGGATGCCAMATCCAGGTATTATTTGCCAAGGGGTGGAGCGAAGGAATGGAGAATGTGATATGCCAAGCAGGTGAACAGCCTGTGTTTAAAATGAGATAACAGCTTGGCTCRGATTCCCCACCCATCTCTTACTTAAAAAAAGGAAAAAAAAAATAGCACTGTGTTGTCAAATAATAAGGCTATATGCAAGTTTAATAATATAGCTGTATAAAGGTCTAATTAGTTCTTAGCTCAAGCTGGAGCTGGGTGTGGTAGTTCATGGGAAAGCATGAAAAAATCCACTAGGAATAAAGCTGTCTTATTTTCTTGCAAAAGGATTTTAAAAAGCAGAAGTGAAGGGGAGGAGGATTTATTGATGATTTTCCTTGCAGGAGTTTGGGGCAGGTTGAGCTGGTTGCACTTTTTGGACTTGCAAATTCTTTGGGCTCCCTGGAGAGCTCATGGTCCTCAGGGAGTCTCCAGAGAACATCAGCAGCCACCGGATTCACCTTCCTAACAGGTCCCGTCCTGGTCCGTTAGGATGTGCTGGTGATTTGCGGGAGCTTTCTAATGTTGGATTTTGTCCAGGCCTGACAGGTGTTTTATAGCTTAAATGCTCCAAAATATCACTTTTCAAAACAGAGCAGAGGTAATCGAGGAACGCAGCTATTTTGCAGGTTAACAACTGGCGCTCGGGAGGTTCTGGCTTTTGCCAAGTTTGAACCTAAAACGCGAGCTGAGAATCAAGTCCCCATCTCCTGTCACCCATCCCCGCCTCCCGTGCCCGCTGAGGATGAGTGGGAAATTAGCCAAATCGTGAGGCTTTTCAAGCAGCAAGCAGGGAGGCAAGACGTGTTGTGCGTGGTGGGGCRGCAGGAGCAGCGTGCCGTGCTCGGAGAATCACAGGGAATCTCGGGGAATCGCGGGGACGGCGACGGCTGCGGTGGCACCTGGACCACCCCAGCGGGACGGGCAGAGGTGGCACCACAAACAACGTGCACTCGGTGACAAGCAGCTGCCCAGGCAGACCCGCTTGGAGCTGCCTCCGTTTYGCTGCGCCCCGCTAACTTCACTTGCTTTTCCCCCCTTCTTTACTCCGTAGCAATGATGTCGAGCCCCTCTGAAAGCTAAAAAAAGATCTCAAGTGTTTCGAGAYTTAGGAGGAGGGTTGTATAGGAAAGAAATGTTCTGTTTGCAGGCAGCACAGATGATGTTTYTGCTGATTTTGTGCATTTTGCTAATCTTCCACACGCTTCCCCTTGGAATCTCTAGACGGCTCTTTTCCCCACAGAGCTCGCTGCCAGGAAATCTTGGCAGGGATGCAGTTAGTTGCTAAAACTCTCCAGCAACTGCTGCAACACGTACGTGTTCCAGGTCAGCTTTATAATGGGAATTCATTTCCAAGACTTTGCTGTAGCATCCAAAGCTTCCAGTCAACACATTAATTCTGTCTTTTCTTTCTCGCCCGCTGTTATCTTATCCCTCAGTTCAACCAYGTCCTTTTTCCAGGGGGTGTTTGCCCTGTTCCTTGTCTCTCTTGCAGCCTCCTACCTGGTTGCATTTGCTTGCTCTTCTTCCAAGTGCCTCAGCTTCCACCTTTGGTTACTCTGTTAACCCTCAGCTGGTGCCTCAGAGAGATGCTGCCACTGCAAAGTCTAGCTGAAGAGGTATGGCAGGTGAAACAAATGTGCAGAAAATCATAAATAGGGCCAGAGGAGAAGTTATTTCCTTATTTTCCTTTGCTTTTTGTAGCCTAATCTAGATGTGGCTTGGTAAAATTCACCAATGCACAGAGGAAGGAGAAGGCGAAAGCTCTTAGCCCCTAGTCTTAGTGTGTAGGTCTTGACTCTTACCAGGCTGGCCGCCTTCCACCTCATGTGTTTTAAATATCAAGAAGARGCAAGAGAGCTTGTTTGTGCCACCGCATCCCCTTCTTTCCGTGCCTCCCACCCAGCTCCTCGCGTAATATCGAGGTCTAGCCACGCAGGCTGTTCTCCAGGTTGTGTTCCCAAATGTCCTGGAGGTGGCCTCGGGCTGAATGACCCCTCCAGTCTGTGCTTGGCCAACATGCAATGTGCATTTTACCCACAGAGGTACCTTGAGGGGGCAGGTGTCTCCTGCTTGGAGCTGACTGGGTCACTCAGTGCTCCTGTGGAGCACAAGCAGTTACTGTTAGAGCTGCTGTCCCCAGGAGAGGCCTTAAAAACAGCATCTGCTCATCTGTTGCCTCAAGCTGACTCTTGCTGCAAGATAAGCAAAGAACATTTCAGAAATGAATCTCTTTTTCCAGGATTTGGTGCCGTTTTTGCCGAAGGACCCTCTATAAAACCCGGAGCATCCAAACCTGTGCTCCCAATTACAGCTCCCTCCTGGTTTCCATGGCCCTGGGAAAGACAGCTTTTCCTGACCGTCGCTCACTGCGATGCCACCATTTGGGAGATGGCTTTTTTAGTCAATGAAATTGTCCCACTTCTCCTCCTGTTCAGAACCGTGTCTTGTGAAGCCAGAGCTATTACCCAGCTGCTTGGGAGGCAGACACCACAGCACTTTGCAGTGTATCTTGGCTGGCTTCGAGGGGGCTTCCTGCCAGTAGAGCAATGGCATTTGCCCAAGTTTACCGTGAACTTGAGGGCAGATTTCTCTGTTCCTACCCTTGGAACGCTGCAAAAAACATGTTTTCCATTTGCACAGGATAAAAGGAGCTTCCCTCCACGGGGCTGCTGATGGCAACGTCCCAGGCAGCAAACATCCACTTTGTCCTTCTCATCATCAGGTAGAGAGTTGTCCCCACTGCTCTTTCCATGGGGATGTGGCCCTTATTGGGGTCCGCTCTGGGTTTTTTGTTGATTCTGAAGTCCGTGCAAAGCTGTGGCCAGTGCCCGAGGTTTTGAAGCTTAAGTTTGATGAATTCTTCCACGGCTGGCAGAAATATCCGCAGGGAGCTGCTCCTTCCCAGGGAGCTGCAAACTCCGCAGCCTTCCCGTGGGCAGCCGCTCCATGTGTGTGGCAGGAGGTGGCTCTCACAGAGGACAATTTTCCTCCCAGTTTGGAGCTCGCGTGGAGGTTCCTGCTTCCCCCGGAGTTGGCCTGATGCTGGGCTGCAGGTTGATGGGACTTTACTTGTGGGAAGCTTCGGATATTCCGCAAGGGAAGCCTCTTGGCAAAACTTAGCTCTTTGGCTGTGTCTGATCCCATAAACACTCTCGGGTTGCATCATTATCAGCCCATTGGCATCGCCAGTGGATTTGACATAAAATGCAGCAGCATTTGCAGGACCCAGCCTGTTTTGGCCCGGGACATGTTTCAACTTGAGACTCTTCCATGGCCCAGGGGAGAGCCTGGAGCTGCCCGCAGTGCCCGCGGCGCGTTTAGCTCCAGGAATGGGTGCGCTGCCTCCCGCGGCGCTGCCCGCGGGGCTGCATTCCCAGGGGTTGCGCTCGCCTGTCGTGCTGCCCTTCAGGTGCCGCCGGTTCTGGTGCGCGGGCTCAGCCCCGGGCGGGCGGTGGGAGATGCCCGGGGGGCTCCTCTCCATTCCAGCATCATCCAGGACAGGCTCTGGGAGCCCCCTGCTTCCAGCCTCCCGCTTCCCCAGGCCAGGGCAGTAGCTCAGCAAAGTGCAGCAGCAGTGTCCCTGTGGGAAGGCACTGCCTGCTCAGCAGCACTTGGGGAACAGCAGGGCAAATGGAAACTCAATTTTCCTGGGCTTTTAGAGCTCCCTTTGTGCCAAACTTCTGTTGCCTTTGAGCATCCCCCCGGCTTGCAGAGCTCGTGGCTGCCTTTGCCGTGAGGCAGGTGTTGGCTGGCGCCCTTGGCGTGTTTGGCCTCCTCTTCCTCACCAGCGGCCCTGTTGTTTCTGGATGGGTCTGAAATTCCCGCCTCCCCTCCTGCCAAAGAGCCACTCCGTCCGCGGGAGCCGCTCTAGGCTGGGCCGCTCTGCTTCCCGCTTCCCGCCAGCTCCACGAGCACCCGGCTCGGCCCCGGCCGCCGCCTCTTGCCCCGCGCTTGCCAGTTTAGGTTGCCCTTGGCCTGGCCTCTGGTGCCTTGTTCCAGATAACAGGCTGTGCTTTGCGCTCCGGGCTCGTCGCTGCTCTGTTCCGCAGCCAAAGCGGCCGGGACCGGCTCCAGGGGCTGGTACGTGGCCCTTGGCACCCGGTGTCGCGGTCAGCCCCTTCCATCCACCCGCTGCGTCCCCTCGCGGGGGTCCCGTCCTGCAGCTTCCCGGGAGAGCCTGACGCCTGCGGTGCATGCGTGTCATTGCGTGACAGGGAGGGGGMAAATCCCTTGGGGAGGGSGMAAATCCCTTGGGGAGGGAAGCGAGGCCGAAGGCTCTGGTGGCCCTGCACTGTCCCGTCTCCCGTGTGATCCAGCAGCTCCGGGGGTGCCTGCTGAGTCGGAGCCAGGCAATTCCTAGAAGCCCAAGCGACACTTAAGGAGAGCAAGTGGCAACGTGGCACTAGTGGGTTCTCCTGCTGGCACTTCCCATGGAAAGCCCCAGGTGTTGCCCGCTCGCATCGCCCTGTGCRTGAGGACGGCTGTTCCTGGCACCGGGGCCACCGTGCCGGCCAGCAAATTAGGGCCTGTTTGCCTCAAATGCCACCTGTGGCTTTAGCAGGGTCCAGCACTAATTTATTACCCCAAAGCCCCGCGTGTTGTTCCTGCCTGTTGTTTACAGAGGCGCCGCACGTTTTCCCGGGAGCGGCTGCGCTTGCCGTGACCCCTGCGCCGAGCTCGTGCGTCTGCATCGCTTCGGGATCGCTCTGCAGCGAGTACGGATTTGTAAAGGAACRCTTCCCAGCTCTTCTGCAGGCAGGCTTGGGTGGGAGCAGTTGTTCCCTGCAGAAGAATTCGGCTGCTGCAGCTGCCAGTGCTGAACGGTGGCAGATCTCCAGGATGTCTTAACTAACTCGGTGCTGCTCGCTGCCCTTCCGTCCAGGCCTTTGGGAAGGGACATGATAAAATGTGTTAAAAAGCATCTGTTTTCCTAGCTGTAGTTAAAAAAAACAAACCCTGGAATAGCTGGATGTGATTTTCCATTGTTTTTTAGTTCACAGATTGTTCTTTGGCAAGAAGTACCGGGATGAAGTGCAGGCCGGCTCGGGTGCTGCGCGCTGAGAAGGTCCTTCTCGTCTCTGCAGCTTGCAAGAGCTGAGGAGGCTTCTCATAGCGAGGAAGATATTGGTGGGAATTCTCAGTGGTGGCCCATGATAGGACAAGGGACAATGGAGACAAATAGAAACCCAGGCAATTCCATCTGCATGTGAGGAGGAACTTCTTTCCTGTGAGGGTGACAGAGCCCTGGAACGGGCTGCCCAGGGAGGCTGTGGAGTCTCCTGCTCTGGAGATCTTCCAAACCTGCCTGGATGCCGCCCTCTGCCATGTTCTCCAGGTRTCCCYGCTGGAGCAGGGKGTTRGACTAGGTGATCTCAAGAGGTCTCTTCCAATCTCAACCAGTCCGTGATCCTGTGAGTCTCCCAGGTGTGGGATGGTGACCACAACCGTGCGGCTTTGGCGGGAAGAGCCAATGAGACTGATCCCAGTGCCTTCTAATTAGTCCCTTCTTGCAAGAGGGTGTTTGGAGGGAGGGAGAGAGGTGGTTTAGTAGCTTCTTGGCTCAGGTGGGAGGTGGAGAGAACACCACGAGCGCTTCCCCTTCCCTGGAACCAAGATGACTCGCTTCCCTCTGCCCTGAAAACTGCAGTCCGAAACCCGCCTGGACGCCACCCTGTGCCACATGCTGTAGGTGTCCCTGCTGGAGCAGGAAGGTTGGACTAGATGATCTCTAGAGGTCCCTTCCAACCTTGAATATTCTGTGATTCTGTGATTCTGTTTCATATCACAGTGCAGAACGGCCGTGYTGTGAATGGGCTTCAGCGCTGGGATGGACATGGGGGGTTTGTTTTGTGCCTTTGGAGTGGAAGAAGCCTGGCTGAAAACAAGCTGTGTTGTGGCCTCTGCTGAGGAGTAGTTGCTAGGCCACAGGTGTTTGTTAAGGGGGGCTGTCACAGCATTTCTATCTGCAAATCCTCAGTTTTAGAAAGGTTGATATTTTAAATGCATCTGAGTGCCATAGAGATAGGGGCTGTAATTGCATGAGATAAAATCCCAGTGTGGAGTGAAGGCTGTGGCTCTTCCAAATGCATCTCTGCAGGGTTTCATTGAGGATGTGTGGGTGTGAGGGGAGACCAGGGGAGAAGGAACGTGCTCTGACACGGTGGGGAAAGACAAGGAAGGGCCTGGTTTGAATTCCCTTCCTGGGAGCCGCTGGGACAGGGTGCTGGGACCACAAACCCAGCACAGGTGGGGTTTGAAAACGGAACATTCTGGAGGGACGGGCAGAGTAGTTTAATTTTGGATAATTTAAGACATTGTGTTAAAAAATGTTTTTAAAATATTTTGAGACGTTTATGTAAAAGGAGTCTGGTTTTGCTAAGTGGAACTCTGAAAGAATTGGACTAGAAATGAGAGGGCAGCACAGAGCAAAGCAGAGCGTGGGGCTGGGGCCTCCTCCTCTTTCTCCTCTTGTCCTTGACCGGAGTTCGGGCTGCCTTTTGTGTCCCGATTGCTGTTTCCAACCCCACATGGCTCTGGGAGTCAGATTGAACGCCCTCGGGTCCTGCTTGGGGGGCTACAAAATGCTGTAACCGAGCGATGGGATGGGATGGGAGAGCTGGAGTGTGTGTAAACGCCCTGTTTCCGCGTGGCTCCCGTGTCCCGCGCGGGTTTCCGCAGCGCGGCGCGCGGMTCCATCCCTGGGGATGCGCTGGGGCCGTCACTAACGCGCCTCTTGCCGGCGTCTCCGCAGGGTTCTGGCTGGTGTGGGCCATCATCATCATCCTGAGCTGCTGCTGCGTGTGCCACCACCGGCGCACCAAGCACCGCCTGCAGGCCCAGCAGCGGCAGCACGAGATCAACCTCATCGCCTACCGCGAGGCCCACAACTACTCGGCCCTGCCCTTCTATTTCCGTACGTAGCCCGCGGGCCGCTCCGCTCCCCTGGGCAGCCGGAGTCGCTGGGGGGGAGTGGGAAGCGGTGYGTGGGCCTCGCGGGGCAGCTCAGCGCCTCCGCCTCGTGGGGTAAATCCGAGTTGCTGGAAGCAATTGCGCTTTCTGGAGCCGGGATTGAGCCCCTGCCGGCTACAGCTGCTTGTGGCATCCCTGCAGTCACACAGCCCCGGGTGTGCAGTGGGACCTGGGTGCTCCCTGGGGCTGCCTTTAAAACACCCTGTCCGGACTGGCCCTTTCTTCCTCAGCCCCACAGCCACRCAGTAACACAAGGAAAACTGCAGTGCTGTCTTCAGATATTTCTGTCGTTTGTTTATTGAGCCCATTTTGTCTACACGTGGAGTATTTTACTGCCCCTTAAGAAATAAATAAAATCTTTCTTGAACTGAGGGGCTCTAGCCACAATAACCCCAATTCTCCTGCCGCTGCTGCCAGTTTATTCTGACCACCCCAGAACAGTTAGATCCTAAAACCACTACCAAAGAACCATGATGTTAAGTTTCTTGTAGCCGCTTGTGTCTTTCTGCGCTCACAGAGAGGTGGGAGGTGAAACCTTTGCCCTGGGGAGCAGGAGCTCAGCTGAGTGGCCGGCAYGGGCAGGTTGTGTCAGGAGCTCCTGGTGTCTCTGGGCAGCCTGTCCCTCCCTTGGGGTGTTTGTGGGGCTGTGATGGGGCTCAGCGGGTGGGGGGGATGCCTGGGTAGCCCTAAGATTAGCCCAGGAGCCAGAGCTGGTTGCCATTCCCGGCTGGCTCCRTTCCCTCCTGCACTGAGTTTTGCTTCCTTAAACCAAGAATCACCTTGTTCAATGGGAGCACCGCTCAGCGGGAGGGTGCTGTGGGTGGCAAACAATTTATTTGGCCTCCACACGAATGCCGGGATTTCCTGCAATAAGCCGCCTGTGGAATAACCTCTCCTCCCGGCCTCCCGTCTTATTTCCTAGGCTTTTTGCCAAACTACTTGCTACCTCCGTACGAGGAAGTGGTGAACCGCCCGCCGACGCCTCCGCCACCGTACAGTGCCTTACACCAGCAGTGCGTCGCGGGCGCCGCGCCGGAGCCGCCGCCGCCGCCGAGCAGCCCGGCCGGCCCCGGCCCCGGCGCCGCCGCCGGCTGCCCCGGCCCGGGAGAGCCGCAGCCCTCGGCCGCGCCGGGCGAGCGAGCGGCGGCCAAAATGCCGAGCGCCGAGCCCGGCGGCACMAGCGCCGGCGCCGCGCTGGAGGAGAGGGCCGCTCCCGGCAAGGAGGCGGAGAGCAAGGAGGGACTGCGGAAAGGGGACAGCTCCGAGGGCCTGGAGCGGGGCGGCGCCGTTCCCGACGGCAAGGACAAGACGCCGGGCCGGCAGCGCCGCTTCACGGGCGACTCGGGCATCGAGGTGTGCGTCTGCAACCGGGGCCACCACGACGACGAGCTCAAGGAGCTGGACGGGCTCATCGATGACGCTCTCGATGGGCCCCTGGACTTCTGCGACAGCTGCAGCGGCCGCCCGCACGGCGACGAGGAGGAAGGGCTCTTCAGCGCCTCGGAGGAGCAGCCCGGCGAGCACAGCCACCACCACCTACCCCGGCAGCCCGTGTGCGTACTCTTGAACACAATAAACGAGCAGGACTCTCCGCACTCTCGTACCAATAACTCCCCCAGCTAAGGCGGCAGAGCGCAAGAGAGAAGCTGGGGAAAAGCAGGCAAATAAATAAAGGGGAAATGAGAGGATTGAAACTTCGAGAGGAGGAAAAGGTGACGCAACTTTTTTGGGTTTTTTTTTTTTTTTGGCTTTCTTTCTTTCCTCCCCCTCCAATAGAAGTCGGGGACTAAGTAGCCCCCGAAGGCCCCGCTTGTGGGGGACGGGCTGCTCTGGGGTTCGGGTCGGTGACTCGCGTCCCTGCGGCCGCGCGAGCCGGGGACCGACGCTGCTCCGTGAGACCCGCTGACCAGCGCGGCTTCCCCGAGGGTGATCCTGGTGACGGTTAGTATCAGCTTGTCGGGTTTAGTTTTCCCACACACTGCTTTGTCTCGCAACCAGTAGAGCTCAGCAAAATCTCACYCTGGGAGGACGCGAGAATCACCGTAAGGCTTCGAGCTCCAGGTGTCTTCCCAGAAGCAAGCGGCTTCCGACAGTGCCGGCAGGCAGTAGCCCAAGAGTTCTGGTTTGATTTAGTGCTCTTGAGGCATTGTGGATTCCTTTCTCCTTTGACTTTTGTTGTTGTTTGTTGTTGATGATGATAATTTTTTTCCCAAAGCTGATGAATGACTGAACACATCAGCCCCGTAACCTCTGGTGCTTCAGTGTTTAAGACAACAGGTAGGAAGCTTCCCACTTGGAGCTGGTAACTGAAGGACCAGTTTCTTCCAGAAGGAGCGTTAGTCCATTACAAGCTGTTTGGAAAGAGAAGGTTTGCAGAAGTTTGCCTTTACGTGCAGTTTTTCCAGACAAATGTATTCCTCCAATGCCTCCAAGAGCACAGTTAGAGGTAGATTCCAGGCAGCTGGGCTGCCTTCCAAGTACTGTGGTCTCCGAACGACCTTCTCCCGGTGTGCTGTGAAAGGGCTCGCCTTTATTTCGCTCCCTGATTTTTGCACCCCGAGAGCAGCACACTCGAGTTACGAAGACGAAACAAGAACAGGGCTCTCTTTGGCCAGCGTGCCTTCAAGCTTCAGCGATGCGTGTTGAACAAATGGAGACGAGAGCTCCGTCCGTTGCGAAGGGATGACTTTCCATGTCGATGTGGAAGACCTGTGCAGTATTTTTTTTTTTTTTCTCTCTTTTGATCCAAATGTTTGGTGCAGTTTAATGTTGACCACTTAGAGGAAATGAATGTCTGTTTTCTCTTTTTTTTCTTTTTTTTTTTTTTTCTTTTTAATGGTGGCAACTGGCTACTGTATAATGTCTGTGAGCGTGTGTGTGTGACTGCAATCCATGCATGCGAGTCCTACTGGTAATACGAAAACCTGCTGTACGACTGCAAGAAAATTTACTGTAGCTTTGCTTTAATAAATGGTAGAGATTTTGTTAGTAATAACCCAAAGGGGGAAAAAGAAAAAGGAAAAAAGAAAAAAAAGGAAGAGCCGAAACTCACATTCCCGGGAGTGCTCGCGCGGAAGGGAGCATGATGCAGACGATGTAGCTTGGGCTCGGGTTTTCTCCCCTCTCCCTTTTATAATTATGGTCATCCAGATCATTACTGTCACAGGGGGAAAAAAAAAAAAAAAGAAAACTGAACTCAGACATACTCAGATTTGATTTGATTGAAAACCAAAATCAGTTTTAAATAAGTTGGAAACCAAAATACAACGCCTTTTCTGATAACTCGCCTGCGTGTGCGTGTGTCATTTTTGTGAGCTCCAAGCACGTTTCACAGGATCACAGAGYCGTTGAGGTTGGAAGGGACCTCTCGGGATCAGCTAGTCCAACCCCCTGCTCCAGCAGGGACACCYAGAGCACCRRGTGGCATCCAGGTGGGTTTGGAAGATCTCCAGAGCAGCAGACTCCACAGCTTCCCTGGGCMRCACATTCCAGGGCTCTGTCACCCTCACAGGAAAGAAGTTCTTCCTCAAAGAACTTCTCGAGGAAGAACCTCCAAGAACCGTTTTCCTCTGGTCCGTGCGCCTCGGGGTGCCCAAACACGCAGGGTTCCCTCTGCCGTGGGGAGACCGCGTCCCCGGGGGATCCGCGGGGGTGACGGGAGCACCCGSTCTCCACCACCCGCCCAAGGGACAGGCCCTGTCTCCCCCCAGCGCAGCCCCGTTCAAAGCCGTGGGAGGGGGGCTGGTCACTTGCTGCTGTGGTTTTATTTTTAAAAAAATGGTTTTCATGTTTTCCACACGGAGAATTGTCAGCTGCTGCATTCACCRATCACTTCTGAGAAGGGAACTAAGGGGCTGCAGCGCAGGATGTGGTGTATGTTCCAACTCCACAAGGATTTTCCAGGTTTTTAGGACCGTGGAGAGGCAAGTGGAGCACAAAGGCCGTCCGGGGTGTTGGCTGCGCTGCTCGTGCTCGCGGCGGGAGGCTGCGGGGCCGAGCGGAGCCCCACGGGCTGCCGGCACCGTGGCCATCCCGCCGGGCCGGAGCAGCGGGACTGGGCTGGGGCTGCTGCCCCGCGCGGCCTTCCGAGCGGCCCCGCTCTGCATGCGGGAAAGCAGGAGCAGGCGGAAGGTTCCTCTGGCTTGTCCTGTGCCCTGCACGCGGTGTGTCCAGTAAAATGTGCTCAGTTTGTTGTGATTATTTTCCCCCTTTTGTTTCCTGTGCACAGGAAAAGCCTGGCTGGGCAAGGGAGCTGCCGCTCGGGGCCGAGGGCTCCGGGCCGGGGACGTTTGCGGACCAGGATTGTTTGTGGACCGGGATTCGCCTCTCCGCTGGTTCTCGCCCACGGAGCAGCCGCGTCCCGAGGTCTGCGCTTGCTCCGCTCGCCTGGGCACAGGAACCCACAGGGGTTTCCAGCGAGGCCCTGACCCCCTGAACCGTCGGTTCAGCCGAGCTTCGGCCCCATCTAAAGCGTCCCGAATGGGCCTGCTCGGGAGCAGTGCGAGCTGTGAAGCAGCCGCAGCCCAGCAGAAAGTTGGGGCCAGCAGACTTTTCTTGGTTTTTTTTTTTTGTTGTTGTTGGCTTTCCTGCCTGCTCGTAAGAGATAACGCGGAGCGGGGAGCTCGGAAGGGGAGGCTGTGCCGGCCCGGAGAGGTTTCCCGCAGCGCCGGGGCTGCGGCGCGGGGAGGAGCTGGACTCTCCCAGCTCCAGCTGCTTTTCCTCGGGGGCTCGGGGCCGCAGCAGTGTCGCTGAGTAGTTAAAGATTAAGGAGTTGATCGCAGCGTGCCCTCGACGGCAGTGCTTTTCGTGGTGGAGCAGCCGCGGCCTCGTACGTTGCCGCAAGGACACAGGGTGCACCTGGCCCCGGGCTGGGGGTTTGGGGCYGCCGGGGGCTTCTCGCTGTCCCCAAGCTGTCCCTTTGGCTGCTCTCTGCCTCTGGGGGCCCGCGCTGCCCGCTGGGATCAGAGCTGGGCCGGGCTCCAGCAGCACGACCGGAGCRGGGAGCAGAGCCTGTGTCCCACCTGGGCTGCGTCCCGTGCGTGCCGGCACGTGCGCGTGCTTACGAGTATGTACACGTGTATACATGTATGTGCATGTGTAAGTGTGCCCTGGTGTGCACGTGTGTGCCTGTGTGTGTGAGCAGGCGGAGAACGGGAGAGGAATGGAGATCAGGAGATCACTCAGGGACTGACATGGCCAATTTCTAGGCCTTTTCCTCYTCCTTGCTCCCCTGCCYGGAGCAGGCAGCGAGCAGGTCCCAGCTGGGCGCGCAGGCAGCRAGGGGCCCGCGCAGCCCCGGCTCTCCAAGCGCCCGGGTGTCTCACTGGGCAGCTCCTGCTCGGCTCTGTCCTCCTCTCCACCTGCCGGGGCTGCTGCCGTTCCCTGCGGAGGGGCCCGCTGGGCACCGGCCTCTCTGCACAGCCCTGTGCCCGCAGCAGCCTCCGGAGCTGCCCCATGGCTCAGCCGCCCTCCCAGCTCCCCCTGCCCGAAAAACCACCAGAGCCACCGCTTGGAAGAGGCTTTATGGGGACTCGCGAGCGCCCTCGCTCCGTGCGCCCGGCTGCAGCGCCCGTGGGCGTCACGAGGCCGCCCGCCAGGCCTCGCGCAGCCTGGCCCGCACGCGGAACCTCTGCACCTGCAGCACCACGCCGAACCTGCCCTCCAGCGAGGGCAGGGGCTGGCCCTGCGGACACTCCAGCGTGAAGCGCTGCAGCACCCACGCCAGGAAGAGGAAGAGCTCCATCTTGGCCAGCACCTCGCCCAGGCACACGCGGACGCCGGCGCCGAAGGGCAGGTAGCTGGGCGAGGGCGAGCGGATGTGCTGGCCCTGCGCGTCCAGGAAGCGGCCTGCGGCGGGGGAGGCACCGCTGCCCTTAGCGGGATCTGCTCCCTGCATCCAAGCTCACGGCACCGCTCCGAGAACAGCCCCTCCGGAGCAGCGGCGGCTCCGGTTCCCCAGCCAGGAGGGGTCCCGCCTCCCCGCACCGGCGCTTGCCCCTCCTGCTCCTTCCCCTCACAACGCACCGGGGTTGAACTCCTCGGGTTTGTCCCACTCCTTCTCGTCGTGGTGCACGGACCAGAGGTTGATGATGACCCTGGCGCCCTTGGGGATGGAGTATTCCCCAATGCTGCGGAGCAACGACGGGGTGAGAGGGTCGGTCCCGGCCCTGGCGCCTGCCCGCGTCCCGGCCGTGCCCCGCGCCGCCTCACCTGGTGTCCACGAGGGACACGTGCGGGATGAGCAGGGGGGACACGGGCCGGATGCGCAGCACCTCGCTGATGGTGGCCTCCAGGTAGGGCAGCAGCGGGCGGTCGCTGAGGTGGGGGTGACGGGCCAAGCCGATGTGCTGGTCCATCTCCTCCTGGATCTTCCTCTGCACCTGGGGAGGGGACGAGGGAAGGGCTTGATCCTGCAGAAGGGGTTCCCATTCCCACRTGCATGGGGTGCACCACCACGGTGTCCCCCACCATGGGGACACCACCATGGCAGTGATGTCTGCCTGGAACCGCCAGTGCAGCCCAGGTGGCAATCAGGGCAGAAAGGGCCACTCGCAGCTGATCCTGCTTGGTGCCCAAGCCTGGCATCCGCCCGCCCCAAAACGCTCACGGTGCCCCAGGCCGCCCGTGGGCCCCACCTCGGGGTAGTGGAGCAAGTAGAGCACGGCCCACTTGAGCACGGTGGTGGTGGTCTCCACGCCGGCGCCGAAGATGTCCCCCACCGTCATGAGCAGGTGGTCRTCGGTGAGCGAGAGCCCCGGCGCCGGGGGGCTGCCGTGCTCAGCGCTCAGCCTCACTTGCAGGAGGGCGTCCATGAGGTCCCGCACSGTGTCCCCGCAGAAGGCCTCCTGCCAGGGGCCACCTGTGAGCTGTGCTGGGCAGGGCACGTGCCCCTGCCCCATGGCCAGCACTCCCAGTGCCACCCCTCCCAGTGCCACCAGCACCTTGTGTTCTGTGAACTTCTGCTGGAGCAGCTGGTCCCTGACCTTGAGGCACCTCTTCAGCAAGGCCAGGTCCTTGTTGGGGAAGATCTGGGGGAGCAAAAACACGGTCACACAAAGGCCTCCAGGTGTCCACGGGCATGGGCAGCTGCTTGCACCCACCATAATATCAGCTCTTGTGGGACACCTCTGCAGGGACCCCTCTGATGCCAAGGCCTCTGGTAGCCCCATCCGTGAGACACATCCCAGCCCGCTCACCTGGAGCCAGGGGAAGATGTCCACCAAGCTCTCCTTGGCCACGGTGTCCACGATGCCCTGGCTGTACTCCAGCATGGCCTCGAACTCGGGGTCCCCGCGCTGGTACGAGGAGTTGAAGCACAGCGAGCAGACCACGTTGGTGACAGCCCGCGTGAGCTCCGGCGCCACATCCAGCGCCGCGTCCTGCGCAGCGCTGAGCGTCTCGCACAGGGATGCGGCCTCACGGCAGACTGGGCGGCAGGCGAGGGGGAGATGTGGGAACTGTGAGGCCCAAAGCATCCCTGAGGAGCAAGAGGGGGCAGCTTGGGGTTCCCGGGGTAGTTTGGGGTTCCCGGGGCAGCTCAGGGCTGGGGCTGACCCAGGCAATGGGGCTCGTGTCCCTCTGGCTGCCCTGACGAGCCCGAGCAGGGGCTGAGCCCAGGGGGGATGCAAAGGGGACAAAGGGACAAGGGCTGGGGAGAGCTGTCCCCAGGCTGGGAATGAGCAGAGAGGACAYGGGACAGGCAAGGGCTTTATGCGAGGCACAACACTCCCTCCTGGCTGCCGCCCGGAGCCCRGGAATTGGCGTTTCCCAGCTGTTAGGGAACAGCTCCGCAAAAGGCAGCAGGGACACGCACGGGGACCCCCACGGGCACGGGCTCAGCGAGAGGCCAAAGCTCTGGCAGCCCAGACAGGAACGCGAGCGGCAACGCGCCAGGAAAGCCCCGGGAGGGGAGAGAGCAGCAGAACTGCGGGCAGGCAAACGGGGGGTGCCAGGGCTTGGGGCCGGCATGCACGGAGGGGGGAMCGAGCTGTGCCCTGAACCCTCCTCCCCAGCCCGAATCAGCCTCCCCTCGGCTCCCTGGGCACCGGGGCGGAGGCAGAGCTGCAGCTCCGGCYGCACGCGGGACGGGATGCAAGGAGGAGCCCCGCAAGCCCCCGTGCAGGCCAGGGTGCCCCCGGGACCCAGGGCACGCACGGGGCCGCGGGGGAGAGCGGGGGCACTCACTGATCTGCTCGAGGGCGAGCGAGCCCTCCCCGAACATGGAGAGCGCCGCGTGCACCAGCTTGCGCTGCAGCTTCCAGAGGGGCCCGTAGCTGGCGAAGGCGATGTCCTTGCCGCCCCGCGACAGCAGGTCCGTGGTCACCTGCAAACACACGGGCAGGGGCGCTACGGCGCGCAGCGGGATCCTGGATCCTTGGTGGCTATCCTGGGAGGCTTTGCCCAGTGCTCCAGGGAGCACGTTGGGTCAGTGCTGGGCAGAGATGGGCTCTGTGGCTCCGGGTGACCAGCCATGGCATTTGGGAGCTATGGGAGTCTGTTCGCAGCGTCCTGGTGGTACAAAGACCCACGGAGAGCTCACAGCGTCACAGGAAGGTYGAGGTTGGCAGGGGCCTCTTGGGATCATCTAGTCCAACCCCCCTGSTCCAGCAGGGACACCCAGAGCACAGGGTGCAATCCAGGTGGGTTTGGAAGATCCCCAGAGAAGCAGACTCCACAGCCTCCCTGGCAAAAGACCAGAGCGGGCACCCCACATGCCCCACTCGCAAAGAGGCACCAAGACCAGAGGCTCCACCTCGGCATGGAGCACGCGTGGGGCTGGGTCCCCCTGGCGCCCCTTCCTCGACCGCCCTGCTCCGGGGAGGGACAGGGAAGGGAGAGCGGCCGCTGCCGGCAGCCACGTCCTTCCCCCGGACCCTGCCGGGGCCGAGGGCCGGTCCCTGCCTCGCGTGCCCAACTCACGGTGCGGGGCCGCCCGGCGAAGGCCTTGCCCTTCTTGAGCAGCACCTCCTTGGCGTGGCGGTAGCTGTTGACCA
>NW_020455976.1:2083600-2094218 GCF_003342845.1 Nothoprocta perdicaria
AGCACGGTGCAGCTCTGGGACACCGGGCACGTTCGGGGAGCACGGGGCCCGGCGGGCAGCTCTGCCGGGGGCCGCAGGGCCCTGCGGAGCAGCCGGCAGCCCCGCTCGTGTGTGCGGGGCCTGCGGAGCAGCCGGCAGCCCCGCTCGTGCGTGCGGGCCCTGCGGAGCCCGGGACCGGCCTGAGGCGCGGGGCCCCGCGGCAGGCGCTGCGAGCCGGCGGCCCGCGCGGCCCCTGCGCTTTCCGACTTCCCTTGAGCCCAGGCGCTCGCCGTAGCGCTGCCCGGCAGCGCCGAGGCGGGGCTCGGCCAAGATGGCGGCGGCGTCAGCGGCGGGGGGCGCGGCGGACGCGCAGGCCCGCTTCGGCCACTCGGTGAAGGGGCTGCTGACCGAGAAGGTGACGAGCTGCGGCACCGACGTGATCGCCCTCACCAAGCAGGTGCTCAAGGGCTCCCGGAGCGCCGAGGTGAGCGGGGGCGGCCGGCCCCGGGAGCGCCGGGGGACTACAGGGCCCAGCGTGCACCGCGCGGGCCACCCGTGGCCATGTGCGGGGTGGCGCGCGGGGCACGCTGGGAGATGTAGGCGGCGTGGGGTACGCTGGGAGCTGTAGTCCGGGCGCGGTCGGGACCCCAGGGCGCAGGGGTCGCAGCTCCCGTTTCTCCTGCAGCTCCTGGGCCAGGCCGCCCGGAACATGGTGATGCAGGAGGACGCCATCCTGCACTCGGAAGACGTAAGCRCCGTCCGGCTGCGCGAGCAGCAGCTCCCGCTGGGAAGGGGATGGGGAGCGTGGCGGGAACTGGGATGTGGAGCCCTGGAGTGAAATACGCGGATGCAGGCAGCAGGGCTGGTAGCCAGGATCATTCACAGAGTCTCCAAACGCCGTCCTGCAGCACAGGTCAGCCAGGCGGGCCGTGTCTCCACAGAAAGCAGCAGGGGCTGCGGGGTGCAACGCCTCTGCCCTGGTGCCGCTCGCCGGGAGGGAGGCACRGAGGGGAGAGGCGAGCGTGCCCCGGGACGAGACGGCGGCTCGTGGTGCCGCTGCGGCGCCGCGGGCAGGCTCCTGCGCTTGGCTTCCTTTTTCACCCAAGGGGTACCTGTCATTCTGCTGAGGCTGTGGCAGGGAACTGATCCTACAGCCACTCTGGGACTGCCAGGAAAGCAGAAGCTCTGAGACCTCTTGCCCTGCTATTTGGCTGAGATCGTTTGTAAGAGGYGTTCTTTCTTTGTCTTGTTCTCCACAGAGTTTAAGGAAAATGGCCATTATAACCACTCATCTACAATACCAGTAAGTAGGGGGTGTGATGTACTCTGTGGGGTGCTGAGCTGGTCCCTTCTCCACGTTTCCCCCTTCTTTAGGACCCTGCATAGCGGAGATTTTGCACAGAGCCYGCTCAGACTGATCCCTTTTGTTCAGCTCCTCAAAACTGGGCACAGCCTGGAGCTGGGAKCCTTCAGCCCTCCCTGTTCCTCTGTGGAGGCTGGAGCAGTTTCCGGCAGAGAGCTGAGACTTCTGCCTCCTCTTTGCTGTGCACGAATTGTCCCATGAGAGTGTATGATGTCCCAGGGCTAAGAGGGAGAAACAGGTGCTATGCACTCTGAAGTTAATCCAATAACACCAGAGTTTGACCTTTGTAAGCCCTTAATCAAGCTCTTCTTGATCAACATGTCATGAACCCTTAATTTTTTTTAATGCTCTTTTCTTTTCTCATTTAGGCAGGAAGCAATTCAGAAAAAGTGAGTACCCAATTGAGGAACTGCATGGAATACCTGAGAGCTAGTGGGTAGCTAATGGGAAAGGGAAGAGTAGTGGAGTGGCACGGAGGATAATGTAGCTAAGGGGAGTTTGCAGCTGCTTTTGAAGTTGCTGGCACTGCAGGACAATCCTTTGCCACTGTAAAGAACAGTACTTTGAAGAGATGAGAGCCTGGGTGAASCAGCTATTTAAAACTTCTTTTTGTTTCATTACTGTGATAGAGCCTGTGAGCTTGATAGGCTTGATATGAGAGTGGTGTAGAGCAGAGCTGTCTGCTTATGGGTGTGCAGAGTAAGGTTTGCCTTGTGCCTGTGGGGATATGGAGGTTGGTTGTGGGACCCCAGGGTTTCCCTTTTCTGTTGTATCTGGGTTAGAGCTGTTCCAGTCCTCAGGGGCAGGCAGCACAGTGCACATTTGGGGAGCGAATCTCACTGTGAATCTCTTCTTTGGTCCCTAGCGTCGAGCAATCCTCAAACCTACAGGACCAGCTGAATCACCTGCTGAAATGAAGCGTAGCCAAAGTCACGAGGACGTCTCGACGGGAGCCTCGTGGAAGCCGTCAGTCCTTTCCCCCTCCCCGAGCCAGGCATTCAGCCCTCCACTGCCTGGGACTGGGTGTCAGCGGGGACAAACTGGGACAAACACAGAGTGTCTGTTCCCGAGCCTGCACCCCTCTCGTGCTCCCATCCACGCCTGCGTCTCTAGATTGCGTGCCCGCTCGCTGCATTCGATCGAAACTCCCCAGAAACTTTCCTTCCCCAGCAGCTCCTGTGCTCGTGGCTTTCTGTGTGTAGCGGGAAGTGCTCGGCCAGCACCCCAGGCATGCAGGTTGTTCAGCTGTGTGTGTGAAACGGCCGTCCAGCCCTGCGTGCAGCACGTGATGCTCCTTCTGCCCGAGGTCTGACGTCTTTTGTGGCCATGGGAGGATGATTTTCCTTCCCATCTCTAACCTCTGCTCAATTTGGAGTCATCTCCTGTGAGGTGATGGAAGGGTGGTCGTTATATCTACCCAGGATCAGGAATCATAAAGACATTTTTTGCAGACACATTGGTTTCCCCCCATCTGTCCCCTCACAGGAAATGCGGAGAATAGAGTTGTGGGTTTTATATACAGGTGCCTGCAGTTTGACACTGGTCCTTTGGCACAGGGGTGATCAGTGCAGTTTATTTAGGGCATATTAATCAGCACAAGCTCCAAGTGGGGAGAGGTGGGGAGAGGTGCTGCAGTGCAGGCTGGGGTGCTGGTCCCAAGCAGAATTTTTAAAAGCAGGAATCTGGGCACGCACACTGTGTCCAGCTGGATATTGTTTGGTAAGCATCCTGCTCTGAGGTTATCTTCTTTTCTACAAAGCCAGGATTTGGAATGTCCTCCCCTTGCCAGCCCATCTGCACTGCCTTTGGCCTTCAACTGCATTCTTATTCGTGCGTTGCTGCTCCAGCTCAGTTAATCAGCCTTGGATGTGTTACGTGTTTGTATGGGATCAGGAAGGTATCCAAAGGCACAGCTGGGAAGTGGGGAGTTGGGGGAAAGAAGGCAAAAAAGAGAGAAAAAAAAAAAAAAAAACCCTGCAAGCCTCTGTGTTCACTTCTGAGCTGTTGTGTGTATGGGGATTAGCGGCCGGGCTCCTGTTCACTTCCCAGAGAACAAGATTGGGTCCAGGCTATAAATATTGCGTCTGGTTTTTGTAAGTCACTTATCTGGAGCACTTGCAGCACACTGGAAGCACTTCATTGCCTGAGTGTGCTTTTCATCAGCTGATAGGACGAGGCACAGGGAGAGCAGAGATGAGCCTGCCGCGTTCCTGTTGCGGATCTGCAGGATTGCACACGGCAGAGCCGTTTCCTGGGCTGGGATTGCTCCTCTCCATGGCTGCTCATGTGGACCTCACGTGGCGGCAGCCCCTCTCCGGCGTCCCCACGGAGGTGTCCGGGCTAATCCGATGAGCCCAGTGATGCTGCTGGCTGCTCTGCTCTCGCGTGGRCACAGCAGAGGAGGGTGTAAAAGACTAAAATGATTTGCTTTACTGTGAGAAAAGGCTTGTGTTTCTATTTTGTTTATTTATTTATTTATGTATTTACTTTCTCTCCTCTTCTAAGCCCCTAGTCCTTTCCTGGCCCGTGTGTGGTCGCGCTGTGGCCGAGAGCAGGGTCCGTAGCCCAAGCGTGGGGTGCTGGTGGCCACGGGCCGGGGCCGGGCCGGATTCGGTGCCGGAAGCCMGTGCTGGCGGGGGGGCGCGGGACGGGGCGGAGCGAGGCCTGGCCGGGGCAGAGTCTGGCCGATTCCCGGGGCGGAGGCAGTAAGGGGGTCCCCRACACCCGCATGGGGGCAGTTCCTGGGGAGCAGGAGTCTCCTTGGGGCTTGGGAGTCCCCGGGGTGGGATTTGCCTCATGGGAAAGCGGTGTCCGCTTTGGGAGGGCTCAGCCCCCAGGCAGCACGGCCTGGATGTGGGAGGCTCGTTTTGGGGAACATCAGGCTCCGACAGGAACTGGGGTTGGGAGTCCCGCTTGGACACAAGTGCGGGGTGTTCTGGGGCTCGCCAAGGGGAACAGCTCACACGCGGAGTCCCTCCTGTTGGGGGCTGAGGAACTTGGGGCCGGCCGTGGCGCGGTGCCCATGCCCGTGGCATCGGTGCCAGCCCCGCGTCCCCGGCGCTCTCCTCGCAGTGGCRGCCCCGGCCGGGGAGCAGATCCAGCGCGCGGTGCAGGTGAGGACGGCAGTGGGGCGGCAGGGCCGAGCTCAGCCCGCGGCCGAGCCCCGCGGGCCGCCGCGCGCCAAGGAGACGCACGGTGCCCGCGGCACGCGGTCGGTACCCGGCTGCCCGCACCTCAGGATTACTACGGCAAAGAGCTGCAGAGCTCGCAGGACCTGAAGACCACGGCTTGCGTGACGCCAGCGCAGCCGCTGTCCCCGGYGGCCAGGGAGGCGCTGGAGCGAGTGCACCCGGAGGTGGCGGCCAGGTGAGCGCTGGGAACATCGCACAAGGCGCGCGGGTGCCCGCACGCAGCGCCAGCCTCGCGCCCGGCCCGCAGGTACTACGGGTGCGGGCTGCTGCTGCCSGAGGGCCTGGCGTCCCGCCGCGTGCTGGACCTGGGCAGCGGCAGCGGCAGGGACTGCTACGTGCTCAGCCAGCTCGTGGGGGAGAAGGGCCACGTCACCGGCATAGACATGACCCAGGAGCAGGTATGGCCCGGGCGGCCCYGCTCCGAGGCACCCGCGGGCGCTGGACTGGATCCCAGCTCCCATTCCGCTCCCTTCGCRCCCCAGGTGGAGGTGGCAAAGAGGCACCTCGCCTACCACATGGACAAGTTCGGCTACCGAGYGCCCAACGTGGACTTTATCTGGGGCTTCATGGAGAAGCTAGGTGAGGCCGGGCTGGCCGACGAGAGCTACGACGTTGTCATGTAGGTACCAAGTGGGGACAGGCCGGCCTGGCGTGCCAGGGCTGTGGGCCGGGGCCCGCACCCGCATGCACCAGGCTGCTTGCACATTGGAAACCATATTTTGCTCCTCCTGATGCCCAAACAAGCCCCTCATCCTCTCCCCAGCTCCAACTGCGTGGTCAACCTCGCGCCGGACAAGAGAGCCGTCCTGCGGGAGGCCTACCGGGTGCTGAAGGTACCYGCGCCCCCAGTGCCCCTTTCTCGGCCCGTGTCGACCCGAGTTGCCATCGCTCGGTGGGACGGTGCCTCTTTGCCCCCTCGCAGCCCGGCGGAGAGATGCACTTCAGCGACGTCTACGCGAGTGGGTGCCTGAGCGAGGCCGCGCGGGCGCACAGGGTGCTCTGGGGTGCGTAGGGGAGGCGGCACACGCCAGGCGGCCAGCGCTGCCCGTGCCGGCGCGGGGTGCGAGCCGCGCCGTGCTGTGCTGTGCCATGCYRTGCCGTGCCGTGCCAGGGGAGTGCCTGGCGGGAGCGCTGCGCTGGACGGAGCTGTGCAGCATYGCCCGCGAGCTGGGCTTCAGCGCCCCGCGCCTGCTCTCCGCCAGCCCCGTCGCCATCCCTCACCCGGAGCTGCAGCGCGTGGCCGGTGAGGCGCCGTGCGGGGGGTTGTCATCACGGCCAACACGGAGCCTTCGTGGCCAACACGTCACCTTCGTGGCTCACCCGCTTCTCCCCGCCAGGCGACTGCCGCTTCATCTCGGCCACGTGCCGCCTGTTCAAGGTGCCGCAGGGCGGCCAGGCTGCGCCGGGCAGGGCCGTCTACAGCGGTGGCATTGCGGGGCACGAGCAGCAGCTGGTCTTCGATACCAACTTCACCTTCAAGGGAGGCGCGCGGGGCCGCGAGGCCGGGATGGGCGGGATGTTGGTGGCATCCCGGGTGGTTTAGGGGGATGAGCAGCATGGAGGGTGCTGGGGATGGTGGGTGTGGGAGCAGGGGGGCCACATAAGCCAAGGGAGCGGCCCCCTTTTGGGTGAAAATGGGCCGGGGAGCTCTGTGGGGACACACAGGGGGACTGGAGCCAGCTGCTCTGCCAGCTGTGGGTCTTCTGCGGGGTTTTGGAGGGTTTCTGGCCAAGCTGTGCCCCTGCTTTCACCCRCCATGGCCCACGGTGTTGGCTGGGGCTGTGGGGGCTGCAGGGCCCTGTCACTGTCCCTGTGCCCCCAGGCAGCAGAGGCRGTGGACGTGGACGCTGACACGGCCGCTATCCTGCGGAGCTCCCGGTTCGCGCAGCACTTCTCCATCCACGACGGCGGGGTCCATGCGGGGACAGCACYGCCAGGCTGCTGTCCTGGGAAGGTGAAGGTTGGTATCCTGCACCTCCATGGATCGGTTTGGAGGCTGGGACACATGGGCTTGGCTTGGGGACACTTGTGCCTGAGGCTGAGCAGGATCCCCCCGRGAAGGGTGCAAAGTGGAGGGCATCTGAGTGCTGGTGTGAGCAGAGTTCCCAGCACCTTGAGGTGCCTTTATCTGCTGGAGACCTCTCTGGAGGGAGCTGGGTCGGTGGGAGCCACAACTGGTGGTTTTCTGGAGGCGAGGGAGATGAATCCCTGCAGCTGCGCGTCCCTGAAATGCAACCTTGTGCCTGGGGTCGGAGGGATGTTCTCTGTCCTGGTCCAAGCATTTCTCAGATAAAAGYGGAGCGAAGGTCCTGGAGGAGCTCTTGGCATCCTCCTCATGGCAGCGAGATGCAGCTGGGCCGGTGCCCCACACTRCAAGCAGGGACTGCCCTCACACTAGCTGCGGGGGGGTTGGCYGGGGCTGCCTTTGGGCAAGGGAACACGCTGTGGGGAAGCGTTGCTCTCCTGCTTCCCGCTCTGCGTCCTGCCTCGGGTTGTTCTCTGCTTCCAGGGGAGGATCTGCGACCCCTTCCAGCTGCTGGAGCAGCGGGGCGCCCCGGGACCTGCGGCCTGCGGCCCCCGTGGGTGCTGCTGACGGCCCRGGGGATGCAGCCCCTCTGGCGCATGGCTTTTGCTGCAGGACTAATAAATAAACGGAGCTTGTTGCATGACTCGAGGTCTGGCACATTGCACCCAGGTTTCGCTGGAGCCATGTGCCATTATTTAGTCCAAAGAGCGGGGATGTTTGCAGAAGGCATCTTGGCAGAGGCAGACGTGAGAGGAGCTGCACAGACAGGGTCTACCCTTGGCATGGACCTACTGGGCCTGGTCCTGCTGCAGCTCGAGGGCTTTGGGAGACCACAAGAAGGAAACGCTCTGGAGAAGCAAAGTGTCAAGTGGCCACATGCTGCTTCCTCACTTCCATCTTGCTCCATCGCCCTCCGCATGCAGGGAGCCCTGAGCATCCGCAGGGCAAAGTCCATGCAAGGTGTAGAGCTCCTGACACTCGCCAGAACAGGGGGTTTAATTAGCCCCTCATCTCTGAGGCTGCAAAGGAGCCTCTCACCACSATGAGGCACACAGGAGGACCAGGGCAGCTCAGCCGGGCCTGCTTTTCCATGGAGAACTCGAAGCAGAGCACGAGGCCCACTGCGCTGTTGTGTGACCTGCCTTGGGGCTGGAGATACCCGAGTTAGCGCCTGCTGCAGCTCGGTCTGGCTGAGCTTTGACATGTCCTCGCGTGGGCCCTGTCTCTGCTGCATTTTCTAAAGCTGAGCTTCTGAGCCAGAGAGTCGCCCTGCTGCAGGAGGTGGGATTTGCTCCCTCCTTCCTTGGACAGAGCTGCTGCCCTTCGTATTTCCCCCCAKGCTCCATCTAGTGGAAAAGCCCTGAGTAGGTTTTGCAGGGAAGGCTGGAGCACCAGCTGGCTGGTCCCGGGGAGGCTGCGGAGAAGAGGGCATCGAGGCTGCCACCAGAGCAGCCTTGAGCTCCACAGAAAGCCCGGGTGARGCCCTCTCCAGTGAAGAGAAGGTAGGAGGGAGCATCTGTCAGCTCCGGAGACCAGACCCTGGAGGCCAGGGCASGTAAAGACCACTAGCAGTGTTGCCTGAGCCCTTGGGTTTGCAAGGACTGAGATTTACGAGATTAGAAACAGGATTTGGAGACTCCTTCAGGTTGTGGATGGAGGGGCCACATGGGGCCACCCCATGGTCAGGGTCTCGCTGCTCCATCCCGGGCAGCTGCTTCCCCAGCCCGCTCTCCATCCCACTGCGGTGGCGTTTCCAGCCTCCTCACACAGTAATTTTCCATATGCTGCTCTGGGATTGACCAAAATCCCCCTCTCTGCTGCAGAAACAGCATCTCACATCCCCATCTCACTGCATGAGTGCATAAAAAGACTTGTGCTAGGAGGTTTCTTTTTGGAGATGATGAAAAAAAAATTGCAAGATCACRGGGGATAGGGAAGCCTGCGGTGCAGATTTGGCAGCACCCTCTGARAGACGGGTCATCCACAAGTGCCTCCAGGTTAAAATCCTGAAGCCAGTAAAGTCCATGGTGTCCGTCCAAGCTATCCCATGGACCTCCCTAGGAGCGGCCGGGCGCGCTGCTCGCTCGGCGCCATCCCCATAGGCCTCCTCCTCYTCCTCCTCCTCCTCCTCCTCCTCTAAGAGTTAATCACTGACCTAAAAATTAGCGGTTGCCTTGGTGCCGGGGATCATGATCTGATTAGGGCGGCTTTGCATAAAGGGCTTACGGTGCCGATCAGCGATACAGAGAGCGGAACCTCCGCGGGGCCCAGCTCCTGCCCAAGTGTGCGGGAGCAGGAGCCCAAACCTGGAGGTGCTGGCGAGGACGGGAGAGTGCTGGAGGACTTCGTGTGTTGTATCCCCAAAACACACAGACTGCTGATTTTGGTAAAAAAAAATAAAATAAAAAAATAAAATAAAATAAAATAAAATAAAATAAAATAAAATAAAATAAAATAAAATAAAATAAAATGGCCCATCAAGGAAGATGCTAAAGAAGCAGCACAAAGCAAAGCAAAATCAGTTTAGAGAGTGTCATGGCACAGGAAAAGATAGGAAGTTAAAGATATTTAGGAAGGAATATGGGCAACTGCCAGGGATGCTCTGAARCTGCTCGTCCGAAGGGCTCCTGGCAGCTCTACAGGAGTGGGAAATTCAGACACCGGCACGATGGGCTGAAATGTCCAACAGTGGYGCTTGTTCCGTGTTGGGAAGCAGGCTGGAGAAGCCATCGTCTTGGGTAACGTGAGAAGAAAGGGAGGTTTGACATCTATCCCAAGMCCTTTTCCACCCAGAGGAGAGGCTTTTAGGTGACTGGGGAATGTGACTCCCCAGCAAGAGCCAGGACAAGCAAGGCCTGATCCTTGTACCAGGATGAGTTGCGCCTGCTGGGCCTCCTGTATTAAATCCTGGCGAAACCTGGACCACTAGGAAGCATGAGGATTGCAAAAATAATTCCAGGATTTAGAAAGGATTTCCTCCGTGCCCCAGACTGCTTATCCTGACCTCTGCCATGAGCAAAAGAGAGGAGTGATTAATTCACTATTTAGGGATTAAACATATAAATAATGCCCATAAACATAGTTTCCTGGAAAGCTGCCTTGCCGAGCCATCCTCCTGGGTTTGGGGGTGACCGTGAATTCCGACGAGTCTGATTTACCACAAATTTCCACAGTGATTTACCACAAATTTCCAGGATTTGGAGCTATAGAGCACCATAAAATATTCCTGGTTAGGGAGATACTGCGGTTTTGGGGACAAGACATTAATTACTCCTATTTTACTGTGTACTGACGATGCAGCCAAAAGGCGCCGATTAATTTGCCCCRGCAGATCTCTCCTTGGCTGTTTACTTGCCAAGTCTTTCATGGAGTCCCCCAAATCC
The DNA here is from genome assembly GCF_003342845.1 of Nothoprocta perdicaria. Taxonomy (NCBI): domain Eukaryota; kingdom Metazoa; phylum Chordata; class Aves; order Tinamiformes; family Tinamidae; genus Nothoprocta; species Nothoprocta perdicaria. Next base: position 2,093,543 of record NW_020455976.1, read on the forward strand.
CATCCCGGGAGGTGGTGGCAATTAGTTCCCAGCATCAAAGACACTCGTCCCAGGGAGAAGGAAAGGGCAGGTGGGGCGGGGGGGCTCCCACCTGCAAAATCTTTCATTAAAACCCCCTCATTAAAAAGGCATGAAGCCCCACAGGGGATCCCTTTTCTTTTCCCTCCAGCTTTCCAGAGAAAAGAGGTGCCTTGTGCCGCTCCAGTGGCGAGACCCCCCATGCGACATGCATAGGTAAAAAGGCCACAGCCAGAAGCCCCTATTTCCTGTGAATTCTTGGCATTTAGAGGCAGAAAAAAAATTAATAAATAAATAATAATAATAAATAATTTAATAAATAATTTGAAAAATTAAAAAATAAAAATAATAAAAAATAATAAAAAATAATAAAAAATATAATAAAAAAATGCGAATTCGCTAGGGTGACACCGTGTGTCGGTGCCTGCCTGGGCCTGCGGGCACCGGGCAGCTCCCTGGACCCAGCTTGGACCCTCCTTGGTGGGGGTTACGGGCAGTGGTGCTTTTTGGGGCAATTTGGGGTGATTTCGGGCAATCGGGGCCCGCTCCGAGGCGGCGCTGGGCACTCTCCGCCATTGGGCGCCGGTGGCGAGGCCGCCAGGGGGCGCTGCGCCCCCGCCGACGTGCGGCGGGGGGGGCGAGTCCCGCGCGGAGGCGG
>NW_020455976.1:2095238-2123908 GCF_003342845.1 Nothoprocta perdicaria
CGAGATCGAGATCAAGCCGCTGCGCAAGACCGAGAAGAGCAAGTCCTACTACCTGTGCACGTCGGTGTCGGCGCCCGCCGCCGCCGCGCTCGCGCCCGGCACGGCCGGCGGGCTGGCGGGCGCCGAGGGGCCCGCGGGGCCCCCGCCCTGGGGCGAGACCACCTGGATCTACCACGACGGCGAGGACACCAAGATGATCGTGGGCGAGGAGAAGAAGTTCCTGCTGCCCTTCTGGCTGCAGGTCATCTTCATCTCGCTGCTGCTCTGCCTTTCGGGCATGTTCAGCGGCCTCAACCTGGGCCTCATGGCCCTGGACCCCATGGAGCTGCGCATCGTGCAGAACTGCGGCACGGACAAGGAGAAGAACTACGCCAAGCGCATCGAGCCCGTGCGCCGCCAGGGCAACTACTTGCTCTGCTCCCTCTTGCTGGGCAACGTCCTGGTCAACACCACGCTCACCATCCTGCTGGACGACATCGCCGGCTCCGGGCTGGTGGCCGTGGTGGTCTCCACCATCGGTATCGTCATCTTCGGCGAGATCGTGCCGCAGGCCATTTGCTCTCGGCACGGCCTGGCCGTGGGCGCCAACACCATCTTTCTCACTAAGTTTTTCATGATGATGACCTTTCCGGCCTCCTACCCAGTCAGCAAGCTGYTGGACTGCGTCCTGGGCCAGGAGATCGGCACGGTCTACAACCGTGAGAAGTTGCTGGAGATGCTGCGGGTCACCGACCCCTATAATGACCTAGTCAAAGAGGAGCTCAACATCATCCAGGGAGCCCTGGAGCTGCGCACCAAGACGGTGGAGGATGTGATGACTCCACTCCGAGACTGTTTCATGATCGCTGCTGAGGCTGTGCTTGACTTCAACACTATGTCCGAGATCATGGAGAGCGGCTACACCCGCATCCCGGTGTTTGAGGGCGACCGCTCCAACATTGTGGACCTGCTCTTCGTTAAGGACCTGGCTTTCGTGGACCCTGACGACTGCACCCCGCTCAAGACCATCACCCGCTTCTACAATCACCCGCTGCACTTTGTCTTCAAYGACACTAAGCTCGATGCCATGCTGGAGGAGTTCAAGAAAGGTGGGACCTGCCGGTGCCAGGGGCGTGGGGGGAGGTCTGGCTCGGGGAGCATCCCCCTTCCCGCCGTGTCCCCAGCACACGGGGGCTCTGCAGGTCCCTTCCTTGTCCCGGGAGGGCTCTGGGAAGGTTTGCTCAGGGTGGCCTGTGCTTAGGAGTGTGTCACATCTGCCAGCTCCGTGGCTGAGCTGCTGGTATGTGCCTGGTAGGTGCTGTGTGTGCCCCCTRCCTCTTTCCCCAAGGATTTTGGGGGTGTGTGTGTCTGGGAACGGTGCCCTCAGCCCCATCCGCCTGGGCAGTGGGAGCCGCTCCGCAAATCTGCCCCCGTTGCTTGGTGGGGAAGGGACTGCTCCTGTAGGTYGCTCCTATCTTTCAGGCTCAGTGCGCACACATGTGCGGAGATAAACAGGGCTCTTCAGCTCCATTCATAGGTCCACCCRGGTGACTTTCATTCCCGGCTCCAGCTATTTCAGTTGATACTCTGCTCTTGCAGCTTGTAAACAGTTGCAGGGTACTCTTTATGCATGAGTCTTAATGGATATTTGAGTGCGCTTGTTAGTGCTGAGCTTCAGGGTTCCAGACCTCCTTGCCTAGGCTCCCTCTGCCACAAGGGCAGAGCTGTGTAAGACCCGGTCCTTGATMCCTAGCGGGCACCTTAGCTGCCTCCAGGCAGGACTGAGGCTTTCCAGCCTCATCCTAATGGTAGGAGATACTGACAAGTGCATCGTAATTCCCATTATAAACCTTTGTATATGGGAGAGGAAAAAAATAATGTTTTTWTATATATATATATATATATACACACACACACAYAYATATATATATATATTTAATGTGTCTTTCCTTTCAAGCCAAGTAATTGTGCAGGCTCCATATTTTCCTGTGCAGGAAAGTACTCTCAAACAAACAACGAATTTCAGATATTTGTGTGCTGCCTTGCTAGAAAACTGGAGGTAATGTGTGTGCCGTGGAGCTGAGAACACCCAGGGAGTTCTGATCAAGGTAGTGCTGAGCAGCCYAGTCTCTGGAGACAACCTGACCTAAAGAAGGATCTTTACTGCGGCGTTGACACCGCTGTGAGGCTAATGGGGAATATTTAAGTTAACCTTTTATGAGCTGCAAAAGTTATCTCGAGTAGAACTTTGTAAATGGCACTTTATGGCCTTTCTAGGTAATAATCTCTACTATTTAAATTTCCATGTACTCTTTGATCCACGCACTGTGCCTGGACAACACGGCACTTGAGCTGTTTCTTGTTGAACACAACTTCTGTGGGTTAGGGGATTATCCCATTGGTTTTATTACCTCTATTTCATCTTCACAAATAAAAGCAAACGTGCTGTTCTAATCTGGTCAGTAAAAAGCAGAAGCAAATGTTTTGTTTACCTCTTTCTACCTCTGTAKAGAGATGGGGATTCCTCCTCGGGTTCGGAGCTGTTGAACAAGAGCTGAATCTGTGGTCTGGAGCTACAGGACCCACAGCTCAGACCTGATTATGTCACTCAGGTGTTGCCTGGTTAAGGTGAATTTTGCTGCGCGTGCAAGTATAGTGTTTTTCCCTAGCTCCCTCTTCCCCCAGCCCTTCAAGGGACCCAAGGACATGGCATTCCCRTGTGCTTTACCTCTAGGGAAATCTGGACTGTTTTGTTTCTAGCAATGTGCCTAAGGCATGAAAATCATGCTGGGTATTTTATTTTCTGCTGTCTGAAGGAGAGGAAAAAGGGTCCCATGTGTTAACAAAGGAGACAAAGGAGGCCTTTTATTTAATTGTGGGGAGAAATAGGTACTCATTTTAATCCCGCATGTGTGGCTCTGCCAAATACTGTTTCTTACTTTTTTTGAAAACTTGTGCCTAAAATAGGCTTCTTAAATTTTCCTAGGTTTTTTGGAAGGTACAAAGAAGAGATTGCTTTTCCGGGTAGCTGGAGGGCTTCCCTTGCCTGCACGAGGAAGCTTCCCATTAGTGTGATTCCAAGATAATTTCCTCATGTGTGTGTTCCCTCCTGAAATATTCTTTTTAATTTTTGTTTTTTTTAATAGCCTCTGTGGTAGTGAATTAGTGAACTAATTCAGGATAGCTCGAGCTGCAGAGCTGGCTCCAGAATAGCTGTGCTGGGTGGTTTGTATGGACAGGCCCTGGCCCTGATAGTAGAGCCAGCTTTGTCCTAACCAGTTTCTCTTTGCAGTCACAGATATGGTGGAAATAAATGCCTGCCTTTGTGGCTTCTGAAATGAATGTAAATAACTGATAGCCCACTCCATCTGGCAGCGCCCGGCGTCTTTTGCAAGAGTTCTTCAAACTCTCTTCTTCAGGGCGACCTTGCCTGATTCCCATGAAAATGCACAAATTAAGGGGGAGAGTTGAATTGTTTTTTACTATGGCATTGAAAATAAACACACTTGCTGTTTTTAATTAAAAGGAAAAAAATAAAATAATTCTAATTATTCCCTCATTACCACATCAGTCTTCCAGCAGTGCAGACCTGCTTGGCGAGCCCTGTGACATTCTTCCCCCTACCTGGGTCCCTACAATCGTGGTAAGGTGCAATGGGCAACTAGTGTTGCTGGCATTGAATAGTTGAATTCATTTAAAGGAAGAAAGGTCTGTTCTCTGAGAAGTTCAGCAGTTAGCTGGGCACAGGGGTTTGAAGCTCAGTTTTGGGACAGGAGCAAAATATTCTTAGCTCAAACTTTGAATTGAGACTTGGAAGGGGATGATTAAAAGACAAATGTTGTAGGATTAAGTACTTGGTCTGTGGTGGAAGATGAAGCTGCTAGTTCTGAACTTTTCCTGGTGCTAAGGCTGAAAGTTGGAGGATTTGTTTGTGAGCCCATGCATTAATGTTCTTTGCCCACAGTTACAAAATAAATATCKGTTTTATTTCTACGCTGCCAGGCAAGAAATTTAAAATTAGAGAGTGCTCTGCAGCATATTCCCTTCCCTTGTTGCTTAAACCTCTTAAAATATGAATAAACATGACTCCCRATGAGTCTGCAAAAAGGCTCATCTTATAAAAAGCATTGCTTATTTAAAAATAAATTAAAAAAAGCTTCTGCAAGTGGAACAATTTTCTGTCCTGTCAACAGACCATGAATCTCTACCAGTACCGTCAAATCTCTTTGCCTGCAAATTGTACAGGATAGGTTCTAGCTTTCTTGAATTCAGCCCATGTTTAATAATGCAGCGAGGTATAAGGTGCTCTTTATTTTAGTCTAAGAAACGACCTGCCTGACTTTGCTGAGCACAAAGGTAGATCTGCTCTGAAATAAGGCTGCTCCTGGCTAATCTGATGTTGGCTGTCGCTGTAAGGAGGAGTAAGGTGTTATCTCTCCCGGCATCTGAGCGTGTCCTGGCTCCTAAGCTGCCCCGGGGAGTGAATGAGTGACAAAGTCTTATTTTGGGAAAGAAGCCGGCATTCTGCTTCCTTTGTGGACAAGCATGCGGGCTTTTTTTTTTTTTTTTTTTTCCAATTACAGTTTTCCTAGGTCTTTGCTGCACTGCTCTGTGGCACTTCGCTCTTGGTGTTTTGCACTGCCTCATCTCCACATGTGTGATCTGCAATCCAAAATATTCTATTTCTAGCTCCCCGCATGCCAGAGCTACAAGAATTCAGCTTGAAAAGCATTGTGTTGTAATACCAATATTTTAAGATTGGCCCCCGTACTATGAGGCATTGTATGGCTGCTTTCCTGGTGGCTGGGACAGCTGAGGAATGCAGGAATTTCTCAATCGGAGTCCTCCTTATCTGTTGCCGTTGTAGATCTGGGGACTTTGAGTCATATGTTTTGATCTTATTTTTATCTGTCCCACTATTATGTTATACTAAAGATCAGTTGTAAACCTGTTACAAAAAAAAAGCATGTGGTAACTGTGTTTAGCAATTCTGAGATTTTTTTTCTCAGAATCGCATGGCAGTCTGGAGAAAATGACTGGATTCYGTACTAAAATCACCCTCAGTTGGACCTTAAAGACTTTTCTTCCCTGAAAACCTCATCAGTTTTCACATGCTGAACTTCTCTCTGTGCTCTGTTGTTATTGTGTTGTCTGTTTTTAATAGTGTGTGTCTATATTTGGTTTCGATATARGAGCTTTAGGGGAGGTTTCTCTTTCTTTCCAATTCTTCCTCTTCCTGCAATAAAAACCGAGGCCCAACAAAATTTAAACCCAAAAGTTTTATTTTTGAGGGGAGCAAAGAAAAATACCTAGATCTGGATACTCTTMTGAGTGCACAGAAAAAGTACAAGTGCTTCTTGGAAGCGAGTAGGATAGTGAGCGATTGGTAGCTTTGGGAATCCAAAGCTCTCCGTTATTGTTCTGGTTTAAATTTTCTTTCTGTCATTAGGTCCCACATCTCTCTTGCACTCAACCCCAAACCTSTAAGTGGTTTCTTTCCTGGTCCCTTGAAGGTTAGACCAGTTCCCATCCTGCTGAGTCTGCATCCAGACTTTCCATAAGTGACCTTTGAATACTCATTTATTTATTTATTTTTCTTTCCAGTACATCTAATAGATACTCGGTCTTTTAAGCTGTTTTTTTCTATTCAGGTTTGTGATTGCAGCAGTGTAAGGAACTGCAATAGTGAGGAATCCCCTTCTGCTTCAGGCTTTTTGGAGTGGTTCCCCCTCTATTCTTAACTTTGGAAAATGCTAAATGGGAGACTGAAATGCTCTTGCAATTTTGCTGTTGAGTCAGACAATATTAGGAAGTACTAAAATTGATGTCATCTGTACTATTATTTGATCTTCTACTGTGTAAGCATTATAATGCAGCTTCTAATTAGATTATCACGGACTGTCCTTTCAAGACCTCTGGGTAGCTGTGTGACATAAGAATGTCACAAACTCATTTCTTATCAGCTTCTTAGTGCTCTGCCAAAACAGATATTGGGACAAAAATCATCTATCTGTTAACCTAATATATTTGGTCATCTAGTTTTATTTAATGTAGGAAACCCATTCTGATGCTCACATATTGGGCCATTAGCATGTACAGCTGCAGCAGAACTTGCCACAAAGCCATGCAAAGATAAATTGCTTTTTGGCAGGCTGTGATATCACCCTGAGGAAAGGAGGGAGTTAACTACTTTATGTGTATTTAAGAGCCTCAGCCCTCTCCTTTCTTTCCTGGAGAAATCCAGCCCTATGGTAAGCAGGAGTACAGGCAGGTTACTAGGCTGATTAGCTTGCAGCATCAGTGCCGTGGAGAAGATCTCATTTCTCTGCTCTTGAACAGTAGTGTCAAATTTTGTCGTGCTTCATTTTGAGAAAAGACATTCTGGTGCAGAGGAATTAGGTGGAGAATCTGAAATAATTTTTCTTTTTTTTTGAAAACTTCATTTTTGCTAAACACATTACACTGTATACTTAATGTTAGAAATCCTAAGTCAGTTTTAAAGCTACTTAGGCGTCATAAAGTAAACCTAGAGTGAAAGGAGCTGCTCAGCAGTGTGTTGAATGAATCTGTCTGGTCTTGGCATTACTTTTTTCATTAATATTTGCACTAATGACAGAGAGCTGTTATGTCCCTTTCCAGAGCAGTGGTGCAATTGCCAATTTGAGTAGACTTCTACTCTCGAGTCCCTCCTGATTCGGGAATGGAGCCTGTAAAGCTGGCCCTCAGCACACAGGACTGCAGTTCTCCAGACCATGGTGTGTCTGGTGGGCATGACCTGGCACGCTTGTTGTTTTGACCATGTCCTGAAATGCAGCCTGCCAGCTACAAATGGGAGAGTAAATACTTGCTGCTAATGAGGTGCAGCCAGCAGCACATGCTAAATGCCCCAGATCAGCTGTTTGATCCAGAAYGACTCCTGCCAAGGTCACTGAATCAATCCAGGACCATCTAGTGAGGGACTTTTGCTTCACTTTACTGTGCTGCTGAAGTGAGATGAGCTAGCCCTTCAGTAACCCCCTTGTTGGAGAAGCCACCTTTTCCTTTGGTCTGGGAATTGATATGATCCAGGAGTTGTTGTCAGAAGAAGCTATGCTGGGTATAAACTGGAGCTAAGTGTRATGGCGTGGAAAGAATCTGTGCAGAAGGGCACGAAAGGTAAACTTGGTTAAGGGACCATAAAGGGTAGAGATAACCTGGTCACTTTAGTGTACGTCTTAGCTGGGTACAGGAAAGAGGAAGGAATGGCCTGGAACAAGCAAGTCTAGAGAGCCCCTTGGGGTTCAAAATGGCTCTTTATACATCATGGGCAGGTTGGACAGGTAGAGGAAGTTAAATCTACTCAAAGCTTTTGCATGGCTTCCAGAATGAAACGCTGATAGAATGACTCTAGGACACGCAACCGTGCTGTTGTGTCACCAAGTTGACTTTGTAGAGGTAGGTGCCAGGGTGGCAGCCCTGCCAAGGGGAGAGTTGGCAGAGAGACATCTCCTCCAGAGAAGTCCCTCAAACTTGGCATGGGACGGCTCTTGCCATTCTTGCTGTGTGTACTTGATCTACTGATGTAGTGGCTGGCTTGGCTTATCTTGCCTTCTGCGGCTTCTGACAATTTTGAGGCTTTCTTTCCAAATTTTCCTTCTCTAACTCTTCTCCTTTTTGTCTTACTTTACTCACATTGCYCTTACCCTTGTACTCGAGTCTTCTGTACTAACTTTATACTCTGGAGAGTTGTGAGTAGGGGATCTAGGAAAACTTTGAGCTCTTGCATTTTGTTTTGTGCTAAAATTGTTTAGGAGACTTGTGGAATTCAGGTAGAGAGCCAGTTTTCACTCTACAGAAGAGTGATTTTGTAGATGTTTGCCACACTCCCTTGTTGTCTATGGGGCATCATGCAGGCTGGCTGTCTTAGGTGACTAACTGTTCTGTTTTAGGAGTTTTTAGGAGTACAACCTGTAAATGGAAGACATATTTCTTTGTCTGGGCTGGTAGGAATGTTGAAAATTGGGATTCTTACAGAATGTGTTTGTTGTGGTTATATTTGTGGTTTGCAGCTGTGATTCAATCTTGTTATTTACTCACTAATGATGATATCCCCTTGAGAAGCCTAAGGAACTAATACTATAAAAGCAACTTGGCTGCAAGACAAGTTCTTGTAAAGTACCAAGCCTTAGACTGAGCAGAAACCTTCAATCTAAGAAGGCATTTAAGTGCGAGCGGGACATCTTTGACTCTTCCCATTGAAGTATTTTGTCTCTAAGCCCAGTTCAGTGCAGTAATTCCAGTACGTGAATGCGAAGGAGCAGCTATTTGTTTTGAGGGACTGTAATGTGAAGGACACAGCCAGTGTGATGCCTGTCAGTCTGGGAACYGGTGATTGCCGGGGCCTCCAGGTAACAAGTTGAGGAGATTCTGCTGTAGTTACTAATTAATCAAACAAGAGCCAGAGGAGCTGGGCCAGAAGATGAGTGCACGTGTCAGTACAAAAGACCTCCCCGGTTGTGTTTTCTGTGGTGCCTTCCGTTGGGATTGCACCATGCCTCCTTCCGCTGGCAATCCCGAAGGAATCCGCTCTTTGGGCGAGAGCCGTGTTGTAACGTTGCTCTGTGCCCTCCGGAATGGGCTCGCTCTCGTCTGAGGTGCTCTCCTGCAAGGAGAGTGAATGAAAGGGTTCCTTTATAGTGCGCTTTTATGGGGGTGTAGTCTTGTACAGTGATACGGCAGAGCAGGCCAYGACTGTTGATCTTCATGGAGGTGAACAGAGCTTTATTTTACCTGCTTGCTGGTGAGTTATCAGGGCAGCGAAATGCTGACTCTGCCTCTTGGTTGGATCGTCTGCTGCCATTGAACAATCTTCACCTTCACCAGTCTCAATCTGTTGCCATTTCTGGTTTCCTTCCTGTTTTCCACCTCCCGCCCTCAGCACGTTGTCCTGCAGCCCTTTGTCCCAGGGAGATCAAAGTGCAGGAGTGCAGCCCTCCTTGGCTGCAAGGGAGCCCACGGGGCCCCTTCCACACAGCACTCGTGGGAGCACAGAGCTGAGCCCTGACCCCTTTTTATTGCTTGTCAGTAATTTCTGGCCTTCTATTAAGGAACAGGCTGCCCAGAGAGGTGGGGAGTCTCCTTCTTTGGAGATCTTTAAAACCCACTTGGACGCAGCCCTGTGCCACGTGCTCTAGGTGACCCTGCAAGGGGGTTAGACTAGGTGACCTCTGAGGTCCCTTCCAACCTTAAGCATTCTATGATTTTAAAAAAAACCCTTGCCAGTGTGAACACGTCCTTGATGAAATTTGTAATTTGGCACCGAGGGTGGGTGTGGCGGTGAGGTTTGGGCAAGCTGCAGGCGTCGTTCTTGCTATCTCGCTCGGGACATCTTTCCATTTGAAGCAAGGAACAGAGCTCTTCAACGGTTACAGTTCCTGTGCGCAGCAAGTGCAGGCAAGGGCCCAAAATTAATATTACAAGGTATCTGTTAAGAGATGTTGGATAAAGTTTATTAGTTAATATAGGCCTAATTTGTGACTTTTTTTGGTAATTGTGAATAAGTCACTAATTGTGACTATTCAGTGACTTAGAATAATTCAGTAGCTTGAACTTGAAGGGATCACATTTTTATATATTTTTTTTCCTTTTGCTTGAGGGTGGACAAATTGGTGTGTAATTTTTTTCCCCTCCCCTTGCTCTAAGTTGTTATATAAAGTCTGCTTGTTTAGATGCAGCGGCAGAGCAGAGCAGGACAAGCTTTGGGGGAGGACAAGCTCTGGGGGAGGCCGGCAGCGGTGCTGGTGCGAGTGACTCGCCGTGTGGGTTACACTCCTGTAGCTATATGGGCTGTATACAGCTCTAGAAGATGTGGTTTGATCTTTGTTGCATGCTGGTTCCCAGCCCCACTGGGGAATAACTTCTCATCTCTTTGGTATTCCAGTTTGCCCAGAGCCTTTTGGGGCGATTAGGTTTGAAAACGGCAGTAACACCCCAGCTAGATACAAGAACGGCACGCTGCTTGGTGGGAGGTTTTCTTTCTTCTCTGTGTGTGGAAAAATTGCTAGTATTATGTGAATGGATTTTTTTTTTCCAGGCAAGAATCCTATCAAAGTCACAGTTGATTTCTCTCCTGTTGACAATCTTGTGAAATGAGCCTTATGTTTTCTTACATCAAATACGTAGGAAAAGCTACTTTTGTTTCTTTAGTCCATGCGTATTTGTGTTTTTTCTTATAACCCTTGCAGAGGTCACAGCAAGGTTAAAGTTTTATTCCTCTTCCATACAGCAAAACCTGCATCTTTTTCATATTCAGAACGGAGGGTTCTTTGGGCTGCTTCCCTTTGGTAGGGGCACCAGGGGGTTAGGATCACTCGTGTGGGACTCTTGGCAGCAGGGTGCTGGTTTAATCCAACTTGTGTTGCATTTCCTGGAGACTTTTGCAGAAAACTTGGAGAGCAGGGAGCTGCCCAGTTCACCTTATGGACAGCCTCATGGAGGGAGGGAAGGTGGGAACCCTCAAGGTTAGAATTTGAGGAGGTGGCTGAGGTGGAAAGAGAAACCAAAGCAGAACAAAAACTTGATTTCCCCACATAATCAATGTGGTTTCCGAGAACTACAGCCATCTATTGCTTGATGCCAGTCGTAGGGTTGAATCTCTTGAGTGCCCCTGTGCAAGGGAGTGTTGTAGCTTCCATCGCTGCCCTTCTCCAGCACCTCTGGAGCTGAAGGATTCCCTGCTCTGCATYGCAGGTGGGAAGCTGGTCTTTCCTCCGCTTGGCTGGGACATACCTGCTGTGCGGGCTGACAGGTTTACCAGGAGAGCTCTGCTGTCAGCAGCTCTATTCTATCCTCAGTGTGTGCTCTTTGTTTTGTTTTCTTTTCTTTTTTTCCCTCCTTTCCAGAACAGCTGTTCTGCATTTTTCCACTTTTTGCCTCAGTCTTTGAAAGGAGCATGTTCTCTTAGGAGAGACTAAGCAGGGAGGCAGAGGGGAAGATACACAACACACACACTGGAGCATTCAGGGCACTTTCATTTCTGACTCTTGGCCTGAGAGCCAGGTTTGAACTTGCTGCCTGCCTGCCGTTTGAACACGGTCCAGTGCTAAGAGGGTTTACTACGTTGCTGCTTTGTAAATCATTAACCTTAACATCTTCCAGTAAAGGAAAGAATTTTGGAGTGGGACTTCCAAGAGGAACAGCCCTCCCAGCCCCATGCAATGCCCAGACTCCAACCCAAGAGTTTCAAGGAGAGTATTCAGAAAGGGGAAGCTTCTCTAGCTAGATATCAGTATACTCTGAATAGCTCGGAACCAAGGAAGTTGTTAGCCCTGGAGAAATGAGAGAGGTTTTATACTGATGATATTCTGTAGTAATTTTGCCTTTTTTTCCTCCCTCTGCACAAATTACCTCTGGCTGAAAATATGCATGGAAATACCAAGGGCTGCATCCAGGCATCCCGCTTTTTAAAGTGGAGAAAAATCTCATCTCGAGGTTGGCATTTTCAGTGGCTTTGGGGATGGCCAAGATGAGAAATACATCAAGATATAACTGCATACAAAACTTCTAGTAAATAAGACCGACTATATCTTTACCTCTGAACAACTCAGCTGGACACACAGGAGGTCAGATTTTCCTATTCCTGTTTGTTCAGTTCTTCCACAACAAAAAGGATGACCCAGGGAAACCAAGGGCATAATTCTGCTTGGAAGAGTGGCAGACAAGCAGGGTGCAGGTCTCTGGGCACTCAGAGAAGCTCCTCGAGTGGATAGTGGCCAAGCAAGCGTGTCAGACGGGGAGCTGGTGCTGAAGTTGATGAGGAAGAGCCTGCTTAGAGGCAGAGTTTGTCCTGGCTTCATGTGAGATGACAGCAAAACCACCGAGCTTGCCATGTTTGGTGGTGTTTGCCATCTTTACCCAAGGAAGCTGAATTCTGCCCATCCTATGTGTCTTGCATCATTGCAACTCCCTTTGCATGTGCAGAGGAGGAGAGCAGCCTGGGGTGGGTTGCTGTTGAAAGCAGTGGTTCTGGATACAGCTGCAGGGCTCCTCTCCTCCCAGCCTGGTGCTTCCCCGAGTCCTCCGTGCACTTGCTTAGCTCCAGGGCTGCCCTTAAACCGATCACATTGGTGCTGCTATTGCCCCATTCCCCCAGATATGCTTCCAGTTCCTCCTTTGCCCTTGTGTGAATGTTTGATGCTGCGGTGAGCTGAAACTGCTAACCCTGGAAAAGGATTTTGCTTGCTAGGGTCACTGGAGCTAAGTGAGCAGCAGATGTGGTGCTGGAGGTAGAGCATGAGGAAGGGCGAGCTGTGGCAATGCCAACGTAGGCATCGCACCCTGAGACTCTCGAAGACTCAGCAAGATCTTTCCCACTGCCAAACATTGTGGAATGTTAGAAATTACCATCTGTTTTCTCCTTAGCGCTTTCCTTTAAGTTTGCCTCTGTAATCTGGCATTTTACACCCCAAATGGTTGACAGAAGTGACACTGGCAGCACCAGAGTGTAGGTGACTTTCAAAATATCTGTCCCTCTGGCTGAAGTCACCCTTCCTTGATTCATTTCTAGAGGAACTAGTGTCTCCTCCTGTTTTTGTAGAAGGAAAGTCTTTGAGACGGCAAGTAAAAATAAAGCATCTTAGGTAATATGGATGCCCTGAGGATTGCAGGAGCGACCAAAGTACAATCTGGGAGCAGGAGAGGTTGTGTTGTCTCATGGTCAGGCCACATGTGAAGTGTTTGAGCTTTTGCATTTCACAGAATCACAGAATAGTTGAGGTTGACAGGGACATCTTGGGATCATCTAGTCCAACGCCCTGCTCCAGCAGGGACACCCAGAGCACGGGGCAGYATCCAGGTGGGTTTGGAAGATCCCCGGAGCAGGAGACTCCACAGCCTCCCTGGGCAGCCTGTGCCAGGGCTCCGTCACCCTTACGGTGAAGAAGTTCCTCCTCACATGGTGATTTCCTAGTGTTGTCCAAAGTTGAGAACGAACTGTCAGGCTTTCTCTTTGCTCTTCTGTTTCRTTGCTCTACAATAAGCTGTAACATTTTAATTCTCTTCCCTTGCATCTATTGAGCATTTTACTGCGAACCCGATTATTTCCTTTTATTCTATAATTTAAGCTGTATAATAGGAAGTTAGGCSTTAGCCTACGGGTCAGAGTTCCCATGTATGGTGATGACAGCAACTTTCTGAATGCTGACAGCCCCTCTAGTGACTCTCTTTGTTTCTCTTGCCTGCCAGCATCTCACTTAATGCCCTTGCTCCCCTTTTGCAGATSACCGTGTACTTGAGCCCGGTGCTGTTTGTTGCCAGAAGATGAGGAAAAATGGGTGGGAGAAAGTAGCTGCAGTTGAGATGTGAGGCCATCCGTTAGGCAAGGGTGGGGAGCTACAGTTAAGGTGAATGGCCTAGGGATTAGCACCGTGCTCTGTGTAGCTTTATGGGTACTAAAATTACTGCCATAAAGTCCAGTATCTCATGCTTTTTAACTCTTTACTAAAACAGGATGCGCTTGCAACTGTATTGAGAGGAGAAAAAAAAAAACCTGTCTTGCTGATCTCACTGTCACTGTGTCTCTGTGTGCTCCTGTTAGTGGCTTTGACATGTGCCCAAGCTGTCTGTTGGCACAGAGCCTAGTCCTGTGTGAGCACGTAGGGTTTTGATGCTGCTGTGCTCATGCTGATCTGCCTTGCTCCACCTTGGATCTTTGCTGCTGTCTTTRTTGGGAGAGGTAGGGGCAGGATGAAGGAACTGGATTTTGCTGCTTGTTCTGTCCAGAAGATGGATCCGGCTGGGACAGTGGAGACATGATTCACTTTTTCCTCTTTCTCCCAGGGTTTAGGTTTCTGCAGTGGACAGCCACTAATTTTTACTGAGTGGATGATGTCTTCTGGTAAAGTATAAACACAGGCATTTCATCAGAAGAATTGCTACCAGAATGACAGAAACTTCTTTCAGAGCTTTTATTTTTTTTTCTTTTTAAAACCCTTTGTCTTGGAGCAGGGAAACGAAGGCAGTGATGAGGAATGAGCTGTGAAGGCTGCGCAAGGAAGAGGTGGGAGTGTTGCAACCTTTGCAATGTTCAACTCTGCAAGGTGCTKGGACTTACAGCCCTGGTCCCAACTTGGGCACATTTTTACCTGTGACACACCAGGCAAATTGCCTCCTGTATCAGCCGTGGTGAAGGGTTGCTAGACCTGTTTGACTTCGAGTCAGTCATTCTGGGGATTCTCTTTATCTGCCTATGTGGAGGGGCAGGAGGCCTTGAGAAGCCACCCTCCGGTCCCTGTATCTGACCTCCTCTCTGGAGGGCCAGTGCTCGATACCAAAGCTGTGTTGGGTGAGGGCGTTCTAGAAGATTCTCACAAAAAATAGTGGTAGACAGTCCCTTYGCAGTCGGGTAAGGAGGCTGCAATGCTTGTGGGAGAAATCTGYAGCAAGCTTTTGATAAGACAGTGACTTCTAATGCTGGGAGAGCTGCTTTAGTCTGGGGCTTGAGGATCTTAATAGAAGAGGGGGGAAAAAGAGAATATTCAACTAGCTTTGTAACTTATGATTTAAAAACCGATAATAGCGTTTACTGCCGCTAGATGTGTGGAAAGCACTTGGCAATTCTTAAGGCTGATGGTCATGTGTCCTATTTGCCCTCATAATAAGCTGTTTTTAATGTAGGTAGCTGCACTAATGCCCAGCAAAATGCCAAATTCAGCATGAAGTGGTTTATTTGTGTCATGTAAGCATCAGTGCATCTTGGCAATGAGCATGTTTCCTGGTATACAGCATTTCTGCAGCAGATGACAATTATGGAACAAAGCAACGATCTTATCTATTTGCTTCTATTTTTACTTCTTCCAACTATTGCAGACTTCTATCAGATTGCTGAGATAAGCTTGAATCTTGGTGGGGATAAACATTCAGAAGCTGCAGCAGAGGAGAGCAGGCAAGACTGCTGTTATCTTCCTGTTTACTCCCATGCCTGGGAGAAGGGTAAGGCATAAAATATAGAAAATTTGTAATACAAAAGTAATATTTAGGCCTCACTTTGCCTTTGTCCTAACTAGGATGCTCCTGATGTGCTGCTTGTGCTTGTCTCTATGTGCTCCATTTAATGTCCCTGCTACCAAGGCAGGTGCCACATCGGCACAGGCAAATGTGCCTGCTCTACCAAAGGATGTGWCTCATTGCTGAAGGGATGGTTCCCTTAGTGCAGCTAAGCCAAAAGGATGGAAAGCGTCAGGGTTTCCAGTGATAACTATTTTCTTTGGATATTTTTTCCGTTACGGACACGGCAAGGAAATTATTGAGTGTGGGYACTGGTCTATTAGGAATTAACTTGTAGCTATAGGCGCAGTTTATGTGAGCCTCATAACACAGGTAGCTACTTCATAGTGGCAGCTGAGCTACACTTGAGGCTATAAAAGAGTATTAAATTGATCTGCTAATATATTGGCTCACTTTGCAGACCTGTTTTTCTACTTGGATATTTTAATTTGGAGACATCTTTGGAAAAGGCACTGGGAAAACTCGCAAACATTTTTCAAACAAAAGGTGGCTTGTCCTCATGGCTGGGAGGGCTCTTGCTCTGAAATTTTTTTTTTTTGTTGTTTGGAAAACTGAAGTTCTTAGAAGTTAGATGGCCTTGGCTTTCTTTGTTCTCTCTCCTGTCTCAGACATCTGTATCGGCTCTCTTGCCGAGCTCTTTATCTTACTTGGCTTTTCTGTGGATGCCTGGAGGCCTTGGCTCACATTCTCAAGAGTGTCCACTGGTTCAAGAAGCCATCGCTGCTATCAAATTACCTTGACAGCTGTTGTCCCATTTCATATTTGCCATCCCCTCCCCCTGGCTCCCTTGTGATTTTTGGCAGAAGCAGTGGCTATTGAGCAACAAAACTTGGATCTGCGAAGCCTGTTGTTGGTGGGAAAACGAGAGGAGAGTGTGCGAGTTAATGCCTTGCAACTTGACTTCTTGCTGATGTAAAATCAGTAGCGTCTTTATTTAAAAACAAAGCCTACCACCAGCAACTCTGTTTGTGGATCAAGTGAGTGGTCCATTTATTGCTCATCTGGAGCAGTGTGATGGGTGCCTGTTTCTTAAAATAGCATGTGCTTTTTTTATAGATGTATGTGACTGGACAGGCTCTTGATTTGGAGCCCTTGGCAAAGTCTGGTACCTGCAGACTGCGAAATAGTGAGGATGCTCCTGTTGGCCAGTAGGTAATCGGGAAGGGCGGACACAGATCTGAGTTTGGAAGAGACCAATATCTCCTTTTGTAGTCTTACTAGTTTTGTTGATGAGCTTAACCTGAATAGAGCTCCTTTAGTGGCATTCAGCAGATATAAAAATGACCCTGTAAGAAACAGTTGCTCTTGCTTGAATTTGAACAACCAAAACACAGAGATAATGCGTTTGAGGATAGCTCCTTTTTGTGTGTGTGTTTAGGGAATGTAGTCACCTCTCTTTCAAATTCAAGCATAAAATCCTTTTGACAAATGACAGAAATGGTGACCTTGAGACCAGATGTTGTAATGGAGCTGCCCTCTCTCTTAAACCTTTCCTTTTAAGATGCGTTGCTTTTCCTCTGTTGGTTATCTGAGAAGCTGGTGGATGCGTAGCATGCTTTAATCTCTGCTGCTCATCCCTCTTGCCCCTGTTGGGACATGCCAGGAACYGATTCCTGTGTAACACGATGAAAAAAATTAGGAAGGAAGGAACAAATCTTAATTGAAAAGATGACTGACAGAAAACAATTAGCGTAGCCAGAACACTTGGTTCTGAGGAACACAAATAGGAAAAGCGTATAAGGGATTATTTTGCTGTGATGGGTATGACTTACTAGCTGATAACATCCGTGTGAAATGTAAAGCTTGTAAAAGTCTGGATCAGACCAGCCTTGTTGCATGTCTTACAGCGTCTAAATTACTGTGCCGAAGGGGCAAGACCGAGCTCCTGGGGGAACACGTGCGCAGGCTGTTTGGTACGTGTCTGTGGGGAAGAGTCCTTTAAGCAGTTGGTGAATAGCTCTGTTGTGTCTGCAGCGCAATCACGATTTTGGTCAGTGGCCATAAACTTGCGGGCTGGCGCCTCCGGGCTGGCCTGGTAGGAGCCAGTGGGTTGCTGCACATTATGGAGTCTCCGTCTTGGATATTGCGGAGTTGGCTTGGGTTGTGCCGAGGAGGAGTCGGGGAAGAAGTGGGACCAGCTGGGAAGTCGGGAGGAGGGGAAACGACTTGAAAAAGACAGGGTCGGAGATGATGCCCTAGCTTTGACAATCACGGTTATGTCCACATAACCCGACGGAAAAAGCAACATAAAGAAGTAAAAATAAAGAGGATGGACTACATCTACAGGGAAAAAGTGTGAGACTTCCTTCCCCTTGCTGGAACGTGAGAGTGGCAATACAGGATGCTTGGGGTTTCTGTGGAAGTGTGTGGAAATAATAYTTTCTGCTATCTTCTTCCCCCCCACAAAGCGGGAGGAAAAATATACCCTCATCAGGCCTTTGCTGGGTGTGCAATTTAATAAGAGGGATTTAAAGAAGGTTTTAAAAGGAAGTTTATCCCTCCTGCCCCACATCCCTTGCTATCTTGGCATTTAACGTGGGTTAAAGAGGGTGCTGYTTGGCTCGGCCCGTTCGTGGAGATCACAGAAAGCGCTAGAACACTGGAGTTGCTTGCAATCCCTGGCACATCTTCTGTTATGTCCTTACGGTTATTGTAGCAGTGGGGGAGTTGTTAGTTTTCCAACTGCAGTTCCCAGTGAGGGTGTCTGCTCCGCGGTGCAGTCTCCTGCATGCTCAATGTTAAAATAGTTCTATAGCGTTCAGGCATCTTGCATTTCAAATACGGGTGGAGCAACAAGCCCTGGCCTTTAAGGCAGGGGTTTCAAAGCCTTTGGATATCAAAGGCCATGTTGACAACTTGGCAAGCGCTTGTGGGCCCATGTGTGTGTTAGGTCTTTAGGGTAGGAGCTGATTTGCTGCAGGCGTTGGAAGGGATGTTTTGCATTGCTGAAATGTGTTGTCAGGTGTGTTGGGCCCTTCCTCGCAGAGCGGTAGCTGGGGTGTCCCCTCCTTTCGTGCTAGCCTTGCCTTGCTGCAGATCCAGGCTCCTCCAGGGCTGGCCAGGCCCCTTAGGGCCAGCTCCCAGGCCCCGGACTGCGGTGTTTCGTCCTAGCCACAACACCAAGGCTGCGGATGGGAACCGGGAGCGTTTCTGGGGACACGGTAAAATCAACCAGCGAGTTGCAGAGTGGGGAAGAGGCTCAACTTAGAGCCGTGTGTAGCCCTTTTTCCCAGGGTGGGAAGCTGGTAGGATTCTGTGAGCCCAGGAAAGCAGCCAGTTCATGACCAGAGCACACAAGCGCTGCTCTGCCCGGTCTCTGAGGTCTCGCCGGGTTGCTTGCTCGCGGAGTGTTAGAAATGCCGGCATGTGGGGCATCTGCTCGGCTCTTGCAGCTCCCAGCCTTACTGGATGGCTGCTCTGCTTTCTTGCACGTTTGTGCATCAAATTCACTAATTCATTGCWGTATTTGAGCAAATTTGGATGACTTTTGGAAAATCTTACCAGTGCTTCCTGAGCTAACTTTGCTGTTCACTGTAAGGAGGGTTATTCTGCTTCTGCTGTGAGGCCAGGGAGGTCYGAAGCGCAGTGCTACAGCACCGCGTCGGAGCGTAAATACAACGTGCATAGATGTCCGAAAGCTTCCTAAAACACCAGCTCTGAGGCCGCACACCGTGTAGCAGTGACAGTGCRGGGTGCAGGCAGGTTGGTCGTGCACGTGGCTTGTGCGTGGAGGCTGCAGCTTGCACAGAGCTCTGCTGYATGGCTGGTTTGCAAGGAGCGAAGCTGCCGTGGGCATGCCCGCTTTTAAATGCGGTCACGGGCTCTGGGCTGAGGTGGAAGCGTGCTTTAAGAGCTCTGCTGTTTTGCATGAAAGGCTAAACAACAAATCTGCAGCCGTTCCGAGCAGGAGCCAGTTCTCCTAACTCCTGGTCATGTGCTTTCACCACAAAGACCCTGTTTCTTCTTTTACTTAACTGCAGAATTCCATTAGATCAAAAGCTAGTTAAGGAAAATAGAGCCCCATGTGGTCCTGTGCGGTTACTTAGGCAAGGGCTATTTTTAGGAATCCCAATTGAGTAAGCCCTGACTCTTGCTGCTGCTAAAATCCATGGAAGCAAAATTAAAACTTGTACCTTCGTCTCAACTGCATGTAGGCCACTTGGCTCCAGCCATCTGGTGGTTTCGGTCGTCCCTCCCCCAGCTCCATCCCTGCCTCGCGGGGCTCTTTACCTTTCCAAGGGAGAGTTAATCAGTTCCTTGGGTGTGGGAGATTCAGAATTAGGTTGGTAGAAAGTAACTAGTTGTTCCCGCTCTGCGTGTGCCCAGGAGGACCATTATTAGGAGTTGCTAATGAGCTCCTGCCCTCCAGTGCTAGGGTTTTGCTCAACGCCCCTCAACTGTTTCTCATCACTCAACTGCTTCTCTGCACTTGAGCTTCTGTGGCCAAGTTTTGTTGATGTGTAGAAGATAGTGCCAGCTTCCCTGGCTCCCRAGAGCGAGGGGCCTGGTTGTGCAGCATGCCCTGCTCTCTGCTCTTCCTCTTTAGTGCAGCTGGAGTATTTCTTGCTCAGCATCTTATATGCAGCCTTGCCTGACCAGCCTGTAGGAGTATTTTCAGGTGGGATCATAAAGGCAGATTGATCATAATCCCACTTTTTTTTTCTCCCCCTAAATAAGTGTATGGTAGTAGGCAGACTCCTCAACACAGTTTCACGTCCCTGCTAACAGAGAACAGGGATGTCCTTGTTTCCCTCTTTCTATGAACATTTTTCTTTGAATCTGAATAGAAAGACAGTGGAGGGGGAAAGGGGAGACATGGTCTTGTGGGCAGGAGGAAAAATAAGYCCAAAGCCTGAAGCAGCTTTGGGAGCGTGTTCCTGGGGAAGTTCTACCAAAGCTTTCCGAGATGAGTGGTGACTGAGAGGGTGGGAATACCAGGTGCTTATAGTCTTTGTTCTGATTCTTGCTTTGTTTGTACAAATATCATTTCTGTACTTTTCCATAAAAAAAAAAAGGCAAAAATTGCTCTGTCACAAATGTTCCTGTAAAAGAATAAGTTTGTAGGGGCCTGAATGTTTAGTCAAAGCCCTTAGCTCGGAAGTGACAGTGAAGGGTTTGTTGTCTGAAGACCCTCTACTGTGATCAAATTACTTGTATGGTAAGTATTGGATAGTAGTGTTCTCCAGGTTGTGATCTCTTCTTGAAAAATCCTTTCTATATTAAAAAAGGCACCCTCCCTTCCCTCCACCTCCCAAAAAGGACATTTAAAAAAAAAAAAAAAAAAAAAAGCCTTCTGAAATTCTGTGTAAGGACTGAAATTAGATGTGTTACCAGGCTGTGCAGAAAGGCATGGCAATATTCTGTGAAATATCTAAGGTCCATTGAAATGCAGAGCAAGTGACTGGTGACCTTTTAAGCTTGGTTGACAACAGCATGCTCAAGGGATGGGAGATTGGTTAGGAATGATAATGGCTGATATAAATGCAATTAGATGTCTGAATATCTTTTAATGGCTTGGCTTTTTCTGTTTACAGATCTGGCTTGGGCTTGGCCAGCAAAAGGGTGGTCTCACTGATAGGAATTGCTCGTCTCCTCAGCTTGCCAGTTCTAGCCCTTATCAGTGATGCTCAGGGAAGATGCAGGTTACTTAGCCCAAAGCAATAYCCTAAAAACAGATTAGGAAAATGTTAGCCCTGAGACGCTCACGGATTGAAACACCCTTGGCAATGGTCAGAATATGGCACGTGCTCATAATACCAGACTAGCAAATCTTGTGCACTGTGCATGTGACTGTCTTAATGCAAAAAAGACTCAGCAATATCTAACTGCCGGGTAAGGGGCTGTTCTTCCCCACAGGCACACAGTCAGCTCCTTTTTCCTTCCCCACTGCGGCAGTGAACTGACCATCACAGCTAGGTCAGTTGTGTAGAGCAAGGCTGCCTAACTGCTTTGAAGCTAGATCACTTGTGTGTCTTCAGCCAGCACCTGAAACCTTCAGCCCCAGAGAAGCTCTCTGACTGCTGTGGATGATGCTTGTGACTTCATGCTGGGGACCTGCAGGCTGTCCCAGCAGGTTGCCTTCCCACTGTTTCTCACAGCTCTGTAATAGTTGCTGCAGAGTTTGGGCTTTGTGTGGAGCTCAATGCAGCCCTTGCTTCCATAGAAGTGTTCCACCTAAGCTCAGCTTTCTTCTCCTTATTTTTCAGAGAGACCAAAAAGGATGTGGTTACTGCTGCTCAAAGCGAGGATCTTTTTTCCATCCCGAAAACTTGGAGACTTTACAGAATGGCAGCCCAAGTAAATACTCCCAAATTCTTTGAAAAATATGTGGGATGGTTGTGCTTAGCTGCCATTTATATGGATCAGGGATCAGAAACAGAAYCAGGATTGAACTGCCACAAAGGTTGATTAACAGTGCAAAGCTGTAGGGCTGGGAGCCAGGAATTTATATCTTACAATTTTAATCATTTTTCTTGTAGGGAAAAAAAACAAGTTGAGGTAACATCTTTTTACTGCAGAGTCTCCTTGCTGYAGCTTAACCAAGGAATAAGCCATTATCAAGCCACAAAGTGGAATCAGTGGAATGTCATGTCCCACAGTGATAATTGTAAACTGACTGGCAAGATTCAGCATCAAGCACACAGGCTATAATTTTCTGAAACTTTGAAATTAAGATGAACTGAACAACTATAACATTTCGCACTTGTAACTGGAGAAGAAAATGTGCATTGTGATTCTCTTTGGTCTGTTAAACTAGTTGTACAAACGTACTTTTTGCCAAAACTCCCACTTTCTCGGTAGCATTGCACTGAATCTACCTACCATGCAAATCAATGCTTTCTGACTTCCTAAATTGTTGACTACTCAATTGATTTTTTCCATCATTTTTATTAATCTTTATCTCCAAACTAATTTTTTATACCAGCCTTGGGTATGGTTTTCACCTGAACTTCCTTTTGGAATATGGGATCTCCTGGGCATCGTAGATGGCGCATCTTCCTTTTTAAGAAAGGTGCTAACTTTTTAAGTTTAGRAGTTTTGCAAGGGATGGTGTTGGAAGCTGTTTGCTTCCAATGGGAGCTTGTTTCCAGTAGAAATTCTGTGTGGGGTTGCGTGCTCGGATTCCAAAGCAGAAYACAAAAGCTGATAATATAAATGCCTAGGTGCAACGGTGTTCGTTCAGCGTCCTATTTGCCTCCAACAGAAAGAGGTCACACAGTGTCCTTAAGTGGCTACTAGCATGGCTTATTCCTACCTTGCTGTGGTCCCATGCTCTAAGGGAAGAGGGTGACTGGTGCGGTTAAGCATTGAGGAGGAGTGTGATGAAGGCTGACAGAAAAAGGCCACCGCGAAGTCGGCAAAGAGCAGCGCAGCAGCAGGGTTTAAGCTCTTGCATAACCCGTTCACCTCCCACTGCGGAAAGCATCTGTAGCTCCTGTTCCCCGATAGATGAAGTGGTGCTAGCACGAGGCAGGGAAGGYTCCTTGTATCGGGAGCATTAAAAAAGCCTGCCCTGCTTTGCTCCCAGTGCTCGCCAAAGCGCGCGGCGGGAGAGCTGACTCACCGCAACCTG
The DNA here is from genome assembly GCF_003342845.1 of Nothoprocta perdicaria. NCBI lineage: Eukaryota > Metazoa > Chordata > Aves > Tinamiformes > Tinamidae > Nothoprocta > Nothoprocta perdicaria. Next base: position 2,117,833 of record NW_020455976.1, read on the forward strand.
CAGGCYGCTCCGGGGAAGAGCGGTCGGAAAACTGTGTCGCTTTGGCCCAAGAGAGCTGCTGGAGTGTGGTAATGTATTAAAATTGCATCAAAGGCTTTGGGAGATTTTAATGAGATCAGCCCCATATTTATTTTCATGTTTAGGAGCAGAAATAACTGTGAATAATGTCATGGAAAGATTCGGGAATGAGATGTAACAGCTGAAACTGCCTCTGTGCTGGTCGGAAACATCATTAATTCCAAACCAGCTCCTTCGATTTAGGACATGGGAGCTTATAGCTAAAGGATTTGGACAGAGYAAACCCATGCATGTCTAAGGCACTAGAGGAAGGGCAGACACTAGCGGAACATTGCAGGGTGCTCTCCACATGATCTCCCCTCTTCTGTTCCACACGCATCAGCAGCGTGGCCAGGTCCAGCATCATTTTGGACAATCTCTATTGCTGGGAGTATTCAGTTGAAATGAGTTGGAGCTGCTTTTCTCCGTATCTTCTCCCAGTCCCCTGAGCTTGTTGCAGCTCCCAGCAAAGCGCTGGACTTCACCCACACGTGCTTGGGCATCACAAGGGTGCTGAGCTGAGGTTGCAGAGCAGGGGTTCCACGTATTGCCTTGCATTGCTGTGCTCTTGGGACTGTGCGTGCCACCCAAATTGCTGTGCATCCTGGTCTTGTCCTGGCAAGAACCTAAATACTTTTTTTGCCAGACTTTGCCAGAAGAAAAAACAACGACAACAAAAAACTTTTAAAAAGTGTTTATTTTGTGTGCATAAAGCCAAACTGTCCTGATGAGAGGTTTGTTGGAAGCAGGGCTGCAGCCGGTGCATGGCTCTGATAGAAGCGCACATATCTAATCTGGCCATCAGCGTGCTGCAACTGTGGGTTAGTTTGTGGGTTGTGGAGATTATCTCTGTACGGCATTTCAGCGGAAGCGAAGGCTTTAGGCACTAAAGCACAGGCCCTGTTCCTGCCATTTCAGGGCAAAACATCAGCTTCCATTTGACTGGTTTGCAGATAGTGCCCAGGAGGGGCTTGGAAACCGTGGGCTGAAGCGGCAGTGAATGCATTTAGCAAAATGTTTTCACCTCTCAGGGTTGTTTCAGATGACAGGGGCTTGCTGGGATGTGGAAGTGAGGCTGGAAGAGTCTGTTCTTGTTTGGAAGCAAGGCAAGAAGACATGAGGAATACAGAGGCTTCTTAAAATAGGAGCCACTTCTCCCTGTTAGATGACTAAGCCAGAAAATGAAGTAAGGTTATTCCTTAGGCATTATAAAGCCCTATTTTATGAAAGGGATTCAGTGGTTTTTTTACCATATTTTTTCTTTTCTTTAGACTCTTAAACATAAAAACATAAACCTCTGTAGTATGGGAGTACTTTTTTTTTTAATGCAATTGACTTGATTTTTAACAATAATAATTTACTTGCTTTTCGTGCTTCAATCTTGTATGCTTTTCCTCTTGCCTTCAGCCACGCAGCATTTGTCAAACTAACATTGTTTTCTTCAGGGGGAAATATATTTGGAAACTCAGGGGAGGCACTGGAGAGATTTCTGTAGTGAAAAAAGACCTATAAAAAGAATAGCAAAATTCTGTGCTTAATAAATAGTCCTTAAGATCTTGTTGTTTTGGGGGGGGGGGGTATTTTCATATATTTTTTCATATTTTTTTAATGTCCAGTAGATGTATATATTTTAATGTAGTAGAACAAACTTCAAATGAATTGAACAACAAAAGATAATATAAAAATGCCTTTCTTGTGCTTAGTTCATGGAGAGCCTGCCTGCTTTTTTTGCCTCCAGTTCCCCATCTCCACTGGACCAGTTTCACCTTGAGTAGATGAAGTTTAAAAGTCATGCAGAGCAATCCTTGAGATTATTCTCTCCTGTGTTTCGTTAAAATTAAGTGTTTCTGAATGACTGCTGTTTTCTCCTGTGAACAGGTATATAGTCTGGAAGAATTAAATTAGCCAGATAGTAAGATTCAGTCTTCCTCCGTGGCTGACAGCAGTAAATGGTCAGCAATACTTCAGGCTCATAAAGGTGATGTCAGTAGAGGTCTTCACTTAAAGTACAGGTGTTTGCTGTTTAGATGGTTGTTATTTCTTCCTAGTGGATTCACTTCTGGTAAAACTAACTAAACTAAGTAACTTTAGTCTTAAAACCCAGGATGTGGTGGCAGACTTTGGATTTGTGAGTGTCTTTCTGTGTAGGCTCGCTCTGTGTGGGAGGAAGAGCACCCCGTGTCGTGCGTGGGAGGGCTGGGATGAGGATGGCCTTGCCTCCCAGGACAGGCTTGATTCTCTGTGACCTCCAGATGCTTGTGAGTGAGCATCTGTAACCTTCCATCAGTCACTTTAAAGGTAAGTTCCTCAGTGGACTTGATGCCAAACTGGCGATCTTTAACTCGATCAGGTGCATGCTGGTGGTTGCACAAGAGCAAGTCCCTGATCTTTTCCTCATACAGAAAGTGGTGTTTGATACTGTTCCTGCTCCACTTTAAAATGCCTGTAGTTGTGCTCTGAAGTGTGCTTTGGTGGATCTTACAGAACTGCRGCTTCATATTGCCTAGAGGAGGCTATTGCTATAAAAATATAAATATGCTGTTTATATTTATTTAATATATATTTATATAAATCATATAAAGACTAAAAATTTGGCAGGCTCTGGCAGAGCAAATGAGGATGGGAAGTGGGGAGRCTCTTTAAAAATTGCCTAGGTCCAAATCTGCAAGTCCTTAGGTACCYGATTCCCATTGGTTTCAAGGTGAGTCATGCATCCTAATACTAGAGTGCGTCTGCTGCTGATAAGGAGCTTCTGTGGAGCTAGTGTTAGCCCAGGTCCCGATCTGTATGTGGTCCCAAAGGAGAATTCCCTCATAGCACTGGCTTGTCCTTACTTTGTCCTCTTCAAATGGAAACACTGTTAGAAAAAGACATTATACTTTGACCTTGAAAGATTGCATTAATCTGCCTTAGACCGGAGAAGAAAGGTACTTTCTGAATTCAGAAACGCATTGTCCTTTTGTGGCTCCCATTGAACGTATAGTCTTGGCTATGTTTATTTGGGCTCTATAAATAAGAGCATGAGGGTAGTCTTCATCCTGAGCAGGCAGCCTCACATTTTTACAGAAGGAAAATAATAGGATGTGACTGCCTGAGATGAGCAATAGCTTTGTTGTGCGTGCCAGAGCAAATCAGCTCTCCTCCCATCTCCCTTCCTCTTGGAAGGTAACATGCCAAAATAGCCAGTTATCTTGTAGCATGAAGGTTGAAGGTTAGGCAAATGGTACAGGSGGCTTAGTAGTTTGTTTGTTTGTTATTTTTTTCCCTAATAGCTCAAATTTTCCCTTTGGAAGTTCTGGCATATGATTTCAGATATCTTAAAATATGCTATGAGTTTAGAGTTTCACTAGAAGATTTCTAATTGCTGTTTTTCGCTTCCCTGTCTTCCCAGACTTAWTAWTAATWATKATMATWATTAWTAWTATTTGATTTGTCATGCAAGTAAGAAATGCGGCAGTTCTTAGAGGGTTTACAGTGCTCGTGCAATAAGCTTGGCTCAGGTATGTATGTTCCAGGGGCAGCGACAAGAAGATCCATTCCATCACAGAGCATCTTTTTGGAAATGCTTCTACCCYGCAACACAAGCGTATCTATCACTTTCTGCCTCCAACAGCATTGCATTATACCATTAGATATTATTATTATCTGTTTGAAGCTTGTAAGCTTCCTTCCTAAAGGGAAGGAAACTGAGATTATTGCAACCCCCAGTTTGTTAGATTTTAAAGGAATAAGCAGGCAGCTGAACAAAATCCAGTGTTAATTTTGAACAGAGATAACAACTGACCAGAGGCCATTACTGCCTGTTTTGGAAACCAGCACATTTACTGACTGTTCTGAATGTGCAAAGGTTTTGACAAGTGACTTTTCTTTGGTTGCTTCTGTCTTGCAGAGTACTAATATACCRGTAAAGGCACCCGTAACTTCCAGTAGCACCCATAAATTATTGCATTGGGTTTCCCCTGGAAGATATTTGCGTAGCACAGCGGGTTGGGTTTTGGAACTAACAGCGATATAGAGGAAATGCTGGACAAAAGTAGCTGCTTTTTTGACGTGCCAGGCAATTGCTGTTGGATATGGTTACCTTAAGGCTTCAGATTTAATGATGCATCCTTTATAAAGGAATTACATTGAACTTTAGGGCTAGAAGCTGTTTATGATCCTTTAACTTAAGCAGACCAGCTGGAAAGGGGCAAACTGAGTCATGCAGGAGTCAGGCTTTACTTTRGAAAAAAAATCCATCCCTTGATGTCTTGCCAATCTTTAGGCAATGGGCTGGCTACAAAACTGGTAGTATTTATTCTGACAGTYGTGTCACTTTTTCCTTGATGGACTTTTATTCAGTTAATTAATATTAAGATGAGTGGGCATTTTAGTTCTTCTGTTTAGCTRTTTGATGCTACTGATGGACATTTCCTAATCCCCGTTAGTTACTAACCACCTCAGCAGACAATTGTGCTCTGCTTTGTGTCCTATAAACCTCTTTTAAAAATCTTGCAAGAATAGAGTCTGCTCAGCATGCAGAGGTAAAGTGAACTGCAAAATAYGTAGCTTAAAAAGAGCCCCTCTGTGGCCTGCTCAGGCTGTTGATTTAGACATGTCTTTTCTGGTTTGAACAGAACTTCCCTGACCTACAAAATGCTCCCTCGTGGAGCACACTGCCTTGTTTTGAAACTCCTGGGGCAATGTGGCACTGCTGGATAGCAGGGCTCCTTCCTCTGATTGGCATCTCTCGGGGACAGCCATCGAGCCAGCGTATACTTCGTAGAGCACTTGCGAGGAGACGCYGTCCTGTGGGTTTTCTCAGTACGTCAAGAGTTTGTATGGACTTTTTTTTGTTATCTGAAAATGAATATATGCCTACAGTGAGATGGAAAGATGTTAAAGACTAAGATCTATTCAGCGATCCCGTTGCGGTCAAAAGAGCAACACCCAGCAGTGCAGCAAAGGTAAGTTGTGCTACTGCTACTGAAGTGGAGAGTGATGTGGCAGTCGAGTGACTTTGTCCAGTGTGAAACCTGCTTTAAAGACTTGTGTTTTTTCCATGGTCTGGTGTCTGCTCTGAGGCATATCGAGCAACAGAGCTGCKCAGACAAGCTATGGACGTTTTACTGGACAAGCAGAAGAGGACACGTGTGCTGTGTGGGTTAGGCCGTGTGTGCAGGGGTGTTCTGGCCTGCTCTGGGCCTGCGTTATCCTTCTGCTCCAGCTGGAAGGCCCCAAGCGGAACCTGCAAGTTGACCTCGACCTAYCCTGTCCTTTCAGATAATTTGTCCGAGTAATTTTCTTACATTGCCTTCACCAGAAAGGGACCAACACAGCATAAAGATAAAAGCYGTTCTCCATCTGTTTTATCTGTGGTCATTAATTAGAACCTGATGAAAGGAACTGCCTTTGGTTCAAGGCTGCTGGATTTCTTCCTTGCAATTCCGGCAGCCCATACAGAAAAGCTGGGGGTTTACAGCCAAGCCTACAACTGAGGTCTAAGAGGGCATGGCTTGTTCACACAGCAGTTGAGGCTTTGTRTAAGCCTGTAGTCTGACACGGCACAATGTTCCCGTGTGCTGCATCTCCATGTTACAGCTCTGACTTGTCTCTCGCCTTCCATACTCTCCTTCTTCCCCCCTCTCCCCTTCCTTGGAGTGGCATTAGGCAGCGGGGCGGCTTTACCCTCTTCCAGCTCACCCTGCCACTGGACTTGTGAGCTGTGTGTCCTGGAAGGTGCTTTGTAAAGCTGCTTTACTGGTTAAGCAAAACACTTTCCTGCATAGGCAGGTGTCAAACCAAAGGCACCATGCAAAGGAAACTACACTGCGACGAGCAGTCCTGGAGGGCCAAGGGTGCCCTTTGGGAGACCACGTTCCGCTCGGAGCCTGATATTTCAGGGGCAGAATCTGCAGTGAGTTTATGTGGTTACTGCAAAGTAGCAGGAGAAACAAGGTTTTGTTTGTGTTTTGTGCTGCTTTGTTAACGTATGATTTAAGAAAAAATGATAAGAAAGAGGAGAAGGCAACTTTATCTC
>NW_020455976.1:2123954-2267728 GCF_003342845.1 Nothoprocta perdicaria
AAGTGCAGAGGACTATCGAGGATTAGAGAAATGGCACACAAAGTATGGTCATGTTGCTGAGAAGTAACTAGATCCTTCCAGGGTTGCTGGGCCGGATAGTGACATTGTAAGGAGAGTGTCGTCTTCTCATTTCATATTGATGGCCTGCATGAGTTTAACTGACCTTCCAGGGTAGATGGGAGACGTCATCTGATGTGTAACCTTGTGTCCTTGAGCGGAGAAGCCTGTGGGAACTGGGGCTTGTTGCAGCAGACAAGGATGAGTGGGAAGCTTTATTTGCTGCTGCTGGTGTCACTTGGAGGGCAGGGCCTGTCCTTTGGCAGGAAGTCTATGTTTGACCTTTAGCAAAGTGATGGTCCTGGTGCCGGTGGTCATTAATTCCATTCCTTCTAAGGCAGTGGTGAGATTATCTTGATGTCTCAACCTTCCTTGCCTCCTGCTGGATAGTGCTGACCTGGGTGTAGTCTGGAGCCTCTTAGTCTAAAGGCAAGAGCCCATTCCTGGCAGCCTGGATCCTGTCCCTGGTTGTGTTGTTTGTCCTTGTCAGCTCTCTGCTGGAGCTGTGGGGCTGGGTGACACACCTTTGCTCTGCTGTGGGGAGATCTAAGCTGCTCTGGCCTTGCATGCCTTCATTCTTTTCTTCTGAAGGCCAGTGCTAGGTAACTGTCCTGCCCCTCAACTGCCTGACGCCTCTGCCGGAGCTGAAGCTGGAAGCACCGCTTAAGCTGAACCTCTCAACAAATGCTCCCTCTCCTCCATCCCACCAGGTGTGCCCCAAAATGTGTTCCTCTTGAGCTCCTGGAAAGATGCCTTCTGTGCTAAATATAGTGTTCTCTTGGGTAATTTGGCTAGCTGGCCATCTAGGGATCCTCAGCCCAAACTCCCCTGATGAATGTGCTTCTGCCCTCTTACAGTGGCATGCAGCTTATCTGCAAACAGAGCCAACAAGTGAATATGTAGAAATGAGATGAACAAGTTGGCTTAAAACTTGTTGCCTGGATGACCATCCCATCTTTCCCTGAGCAACATGTGTAGTGTGGTCGGACCTGCTGAGCCTTGTGGCACAGGGATGCTCCTGTTGGCAATGGGACATGGGTCTTCGGCCTCCATGCACCCAGTTTTGGCTGCTACGTGTCCTGTCCACCTGAGAGGGCTTCACGGTGCTGGAGTTGCTGTTGAGCAGCCTAGGCTTCTCATTGAAGAAAATGAAAACCTAACCACATAATAAACCTAAAGGTAAAACCAACCTACCTTATCTTCAGGTGGCTTTTAAGACTATTTTGTACCTCCTAGCATTTGTACTTGAACTTTAGTTAAAAAAAAAAAATAAAGTAAAAAGCAGTGTTTCTGTATGTTGTGGGGGAATATGTTGCAGTCTTCAGTAATATGAGGCAAATATATTTGATCTCCATTACGAATTCCTTGTGACTCCACCTGGGAGGATAATCAGAATGGTAGGAGATCAAACCTCAAGGTTTGCCTGGCTGAGATGCTGCATATTGATACAAAAGCAAGCATGTTTTCTTTAGGTTCTGTGCAGCTCCCATTGAAAKGGGTGTGAGATTGTAGCAGCCATTGCTGTACACAGAATCTGGTTTTGTTTCTTCTGCCTACATGCAAGGTTGTCTATTTGGACATTTTCCAGTGCTTCAAGTTCTTKTATTCAGGATTCAGTTCTGTGATAATGATACAGATTAACACTATTTCCTTCGAAAGYGACCTCTGCAAGGCCTCGGCGAGGGTGAAAGTGTTTCATAGAATCATAGAATGCCGAAGGTTGGAAGGGACCTCAGAGGTCATCGAGTCCAACCCCCCTGCTCACGCAGGGTCACCTAGAGCACGTGGCACAGGGCTGCATCCAAGCGGGTTTTAAAGATCTCCAAAGAAGGAGATCCCATGTCTGCATCCTGTGCAGCGGAAAGAGATGCTGATACGGCTGAGTGGCAGAGTTTTCACTACAACTTGCCTCTTTCACAGCCAAATTTGAAATTACTTAGAAAAATAATTTAGAGAAAAAAAAATATAATGGCAAATTAGAATCCTGTTCCTTTTGGGGAAATACCTCTTTGAATGATGATGGCTAGAAATAGTTTGGCTATTCAGTGCTGAAACAGAGGCAGCTTGGCTCAAGTTGGGAAAGAGTTAGGACCTCCTGACTTGCCCAGATACTTGCTTTTAGCATGGGAAAAGTCTCCTGTGCAGATCCTGACCCTACTGACTCTGCTCTGTACTTTGCAAGCCTCGAGCTGATAACGTAGATGCTGATTCTGAGTTCCACTGAGATAATTCAGATAAAAATTCTATAAATCATCAGATCGAGTTGATATAGCGGCTATAATTAAAGAATATATTCTCCTTGAAACAGAGGAATTCAGAGATTGAATCCAATTACTTACCTTTGGATTTTGCCAGTGCACTGGTTAGCCTAAAGAGAAGGTGCAGCCTCTGTCCTGTACAACAGGCACATTTCTGTGGCTGGCACGGAAGGTCTCTGAGGTGGACACACCATTGGGCCACTGTGTGTCCCAAGAACTGCATCTGTGAATAGTCACCTGCCTGTCCCCAAGCTTGCAAAGCCAGCTGGCCCTCTGGGAAGAAATAAAGAAGGAGCATTTGCTTTTCAGAGCTTCTTGTCTTCTACCAAAGCCCTGTCAGGTTCTTGGCACCTCTCCAGGCCAGGGGTTTTGTAGTTCAAGTCTCTTTCATCCCCCAAATAACATAGAGCAGTAGCTCCTACTTCTYGTCTTTTGTCTAAGAATAATGGGCAGAGTGTAGCTCATGGCTCAATTTTGGGTGGGCACTCTTTAAAATCAGGCCTCTGCTGGGTGTTGTCAGCACTCCTTTATCTGCCAGCTATTCTGGAATCAATAGGCAGCTCTTAAATACTCAAGCAGCTCATCAAGCCCTGACCCTTTCTATTGTAAAATGTGCTGAGTAGTGAGGCGCAGTTTAGGAGAGATAAAGAACTGTAACTGGAACTTAATTTACTAGAAAATTCTGGGGGTTGTTTTGGTTTGTCTCCTTTGGACTTTAGACAGGGACATTGCTTTTTCTGTATAGAGTTTCTGTCTCTCTGTAGTAGTTTCTACTCTAGGAGAGAATCTAATGTGATATCTAAGCAATATCACCAATTTGTCCAACTCCTGTCTACTTTATGTTATTTCCTGCAAGTAGGAAGCCAGAAAAGTATTCTGGCTGCTAAAAAGCAAAGCAATCTTCATTTCCAGAGATGGCTGCTGCACAGTATCTGTGATGCTAAGCAATAAGTTCACGTAATAATTACACTAGAATTTAGAATTTACGTTAGAATCTAGAACTAATTTGGTGTTTGGAAAGGATTTGGAAATCTTAATTTGTGTCTTGACTCTCCTTAAGTATTTATTCACAGAATGGAGCCACAGACTGGTTGAGGTGGGAAGGGACCTCTAGAGATMATCTGTTCCTTTCCTTTTGGAAAAGGAAACCTTTAAGGTTTCGTCTTATCTTCCTGCTGACCTTGTTGCAGAGTGAAACGCTGCCCGAAACCCTTTTGGCAGGGAAATAGCTGGTGTACCTCACATTTTAGGGTAGTCTCCACTAAYTTAGCAGCTTGCCTGGAGCAGTTCTTTGAAACTACCATGGTGCTTGGGTGAGAAGGCCAGTGYGGAGGCAGAAAATGTAGTGCTGGAAAATGTATTGAGACTTGAATTTGCTTGGAGAGCTCTGAAACAAGGGCAGATTCTCTTCCTATTTCCCGTTTTCTGTTCTTTCAAACCAGCTGGACTGAGTTTGTGTGTTGCATGAATATGTRTGAGTGTTGGAGAGGACTGAGATCTAGGTCTTCATTGTATTCTATCAAGGTAACTTGCAAATTAATCATGATTTGATATCTCATTATTAAGTAAGGTCATCTTTTATGCCTTTCAGGGCATAAGTATAATAAGTCTTGCCCTAATTTCCRACAAGAATGAAAAGATGCTGTGACGAAATCCGGTCCTGTAGCAAAGCTGCTTGTGTTTCTAGCAACTGAAAGACTGGCTGTTTTGGTCAGTCATGTTTAGGAGCCTGGAGATGGACTGAGTGATATTTCTCTGACCTGAGAAGGCCAAATCAATACTGATTTTATTCTAAGATAAAAAGATTGTGCACAAGAGGGATGATTGATTTCCCTCTTGGTGCTTCCAGACCAATTTCATCTTAGGAGTAGCTCCTAATACAAATGATGCAGAGCTATGTGGAAACMCTGCGTTTCCTTGTGCTGTGGACATCCTTGCAAATTGTGAATCACTTAAACTTGGCAAAGAATTACAATTTCTCACTTTCTTTCCTGATTTCCTTTTCTTCACTCGGAAAACACTGTGCCCTGGCACTCAACTCCTGAGCTGACCTCTCAGGTGTGTTGCTGCTTTCCCTTGTGGTGGTCACTGCTTGGCAGTGGTAGGACACAAAACACCAGGATGGAGGGGAAAAATAGACCACCTGTTTTAATATTAATAGAACATTATCCTGATGTCAAAATATTAAGTTTCTTTGCAAAATACCTCTAGCCTCRCTGTGAAGTGGCACAGTTGCTGTTGGTATAATGTAGCAATGACTCCCATCATCTCATGGGGGTCCAAATATCTCTGCTGATGTACCTGCTACCTGGTAATGTGGTTGAAGAACTTGGCTGCTTGGATGTTCACTAAGTCAACTATGTCCTGACCTTGTCAGCAATTTTTGGTTGGTAAAACTGCTCTGTTCTCTCTTTGCAATGTGCATGTATTTATCATCTTTTCTCAGTACTTGAGTTGCTTAAAAGGTGAGTCTGTAGGTACATAATCCTGATGCTGTTCTGTTTATGTGTATGTATATATACGTATATATATTTTTTTCCTTTCTCTATGGATCAACTATCCAGAAATATAAAGACAGCAGATAATCTCTGGGGGGAAAAAAAAGTACTTGGGACTCTTAATCATCTTGATCTTTATAAGCAAAGTTAGATCTCTAGTTATACATCTTGAGCTCCCAACAGTTTGCACCACAGGGCAGGATGGCCGGTTATTCAGTCCCAAACAAAGCCCGAGAGGATGAAATTTCCCTAGACAGCAGCTGAACCTGCTGAGCATACCTGGGAAAAATGATTTCTGACGTTGAGACTCCTTAAGGCAAAGTAAATCTCAGGTAATTAAACTGAGGTCGAGCTGGTTACTGATTTAAGAGCCACGCTGGTATTTCCCCTCCCACCGCCTGACCTTAGAGGCCGGTTCAGCAGGGCCTGTGCAAGAAACTCGCTGTCCTGCCCGCGGCGCCCGCTTGCGCTGCGAGAAACGCGCAGTGCGGGAGAGAGCCCAAGGGCAACGCTCTAGAGCTTTGCTAGGCCTCCTTGCTCCTGTGGAGGCATCTCAGTCATGGAAAAAGACTTTTGTCCTTTTAGAAAAATTTTAAGAAAGCGGGAGATGGGTGATTTTTTTTTTTTTTTTTTTGGTTGAACCCTCTTTTCAGTTCTTACTGGAGAAAAGCAACATGTGGTTTGACTATACACTCTGTATCACGCATTTTGGGCCCCAGTACCACACACATTTTGAGTCCCCCAGTATCCACCGTGGGGACGAGCACGGCTGTGCCTGTTCTGCTGGCTGCAGGGAGCCTGGATGCAGGCGATGGCTGCGCTAAAACACCGCGTTTCTCCTTTGAGATCTGCCTCCTGCCTTGAGATTTGCCCCATCTTCTCATGGGGTGCCTTGAGGCTCAAGGTGCTTTATCCCTGGGGCTGTCTCCGGTCTCGTGGGCCCGCGGGATCACGGGGAGGAGGCCCAACCGCCGGCGCTTTATSAGGAACTTCCCAGTGTGTAAACTTTGCTCAGCGCTATTTGCTGCGCCCGGTTACATTCCCACAGCTTAGCCCAGGCTGTGGGGCTTTTATTGGCAATTAGCTCGTTGTGGCTTTAGGGCTTTCGGCCGCGAGTCGTCGTTTTCATCGGGGGTATTAATTATGAATCACAAACCTGTAAACAGCTATAGCCAAGAATGTGCACGTTTGCAGATAGGACTGTTTTGCTGTTCGGCTCCGGGTGAGCTCAACACTGCCCTCGTTGTTGTTGCAGAGAAGCGTATGGAAAATATGTTTTTAACCTCCTAGGTGCTTTGGAGTTCCTGTTCAGCAGGCTGTAAAACTGTGGGAAAAACTGCCCTCCTGTTTGCTTGCTAAGCCGTCCGCTTTAAATAGGAAGGTTTGAGCAAGATGAGGGGAGGACTCTGAGGGCCCGCTTTTCAGGAAGGCTGTGTTCTTAAGTTCATCTTATAAATACACTTGGAATTAATTTCGCTTCCACTTTCCTTGCAAGAAAAAGGAAAAGAAAAAGATTTGTTTACACAGTACTCTCCCCATCTCAGAGGTCCTTTTGCTGGCTTTATTTGCAATATTTACTTGACTTTCTGCGAGCAGTGCTACCTAAGAGATGAAATGAAATCCATTTCCCATCACAATTGATAACACTCACCTTTTTAATTGAGCGGAGCTTAGTTTTAACTCTCTTATGTGGGAAAGGTGTACTTAGCACTCAAAGAAACAGGACCCTTATTTTCCACCAGGAATTGTGTAGGGCTCCAAACAGCCTCCACTGCCTGCTCAGAACGAGCAAGAGGAACCAACTCTTAGGCCTCAATTAAAGTTTCTGCTGTGGAACTAGTCTCTGACCTTGTGGGATGAAGAGTTCTTGACTACTGGATTCAGCAACAAAAAGGAAAGAGAAAAGAGGGGAAAAAAACCCAAACCAGAGTTAACTCTTCTTTGTAGTTCTGTGGTTATGAGTCTGTATTAATGTGTGTTGTATTACTGCTGTTTTGGGAAGAATAGCGCTGCCCTTTGCTAGCTGTGTCCTTTGGTAAGGAGAGAAGCTGCTCCTTCCTCTGATGGATTCTGCTTTGTGTACAGTCCATGAAAGGCTCCGTTTGTGCCAGCCTGGAGCCAGTGTTCCTCAAAACCCATCAAAATTGCCAGGTTTGCTTTTTTCCCCCTAAAGAAAGGTTCCCTCCTTCCCCAGTTTGCTCTTTTGATTTTACTAAGAACTCTCCCAGTATGTGTCTAACTTCAGAAAGACTTTACAGAGTCTTTAGAAAAAAAACCTTTCTTAGGTATTTCCCCATCCTTATAGAAGGAAGCATGGAAGCTGCTTGGGATATGATTTGCTTTTTACTGCAAGCTTCAGCAGAGCCCTCCTCTCTCCTAGATTTACCCAAAGGGCTGGGGGAAGGAGGTTGGTTTTATCTGTTGTCTTCTGCTCTCCCCCTCCAAGTTAAGAAACAGATGGTTTGACCTGTATAGGATTTTAAGTGTTGCAATTGGCATCGATGTCTTTTTAAGGATTATTTTTAAAAAAACAACACCCAGGAAGCATGATGTCTTTGCTCAGTGTGAGAGCTGGTCTGTACAAAAATAGCCGGCTTGCGATATGCACTGAGATGATTCTGCTGACCTAAATAAGGAAAGCGATTACCTGGCAGCTGGAACAGAGCTCTGCTCCTCTCGTGAGCACCTCCTGACTGCAGGGAAAACTACCTGCTTATCCCTACACACTTCCCCTGATATTCTCACCAGTGCTGCAGCTTCAAATACCGCTTGAGCTAAGCACGTGTACGGCCTGAATGGCAGCTTGTAACCTGTGTGCACCTTGAGGAAGGACTTGGTGGTGGTGTTGGTGCTGGGATGCATCTACCCCCATCTAATCTAGAGCCAGTAAGCCATGCTTTTAAAAAAGAAACAAATTTCGACTTCATTTTCGACTTAAATTAAGATAAGCTTATTGCTATTCTTGGTTGCAGGCGGTTAGATTAACAGCGTTGGAGCCCAAGCTCAGCAGCCAATAGATTTGCATTGTTTCCTATAATGAGTATATTGATTTCCTTGGGTGATATTATTGATGAGGAAGAGGTGCTTCAAAACTCAAATCTGTTTAGCTCTTGTGTGTGGCTCATCCCCCCCGCAATGAGATTCTGTTTTGGATCTCAGAATCCAGCCAAGCCCCCTCAGTACAGCACAGCTACGAGGTATTCTGTAAAGCCTGCATGTTTAACCACTGTGGCTCAGAAAATAAAAGCAAGAGGCACATAAAAGTAAGATTAAGCAATGTACTTGCATTAAAAACATTAAATGTCAGTCCTGATGATTAAGTCCTGGTAGAATATCTTTGGAATGGTCTTTGCTTGCATTATATTACTTGCTTAAATAGTTACACTTAACCTCGTGGTTATTTCTTTAACCAAATAAAATTATAGAGTCCCACTTCTATTTTGTTGTTGTTGAACTGTTGTAACCTTGTTCAATCATTAATTTCAGCATGGGGAGGTTGTCCAACTTCTATTAACTAGTGGCTGCCTTCACGGTGGCCTTCTACACAGCGGGGATGTTACTTGCTCAAAAATAATTTTATGTAATTAAGTTGCAGAAGTGTGTGTGTATGTCTCTCTTGAAATCACATCTTATATATGGCATTTAAAGGAGAGACTGTGAGTTGCAGAGCTTTAAAAATTCCTTATAATAGAGTGAAGAGGCAGTTAGTCAAATTAATCCTGCATGTTATCCACTTGCCTCTCTGGTGGCTCTTGAGACTAACCTATTTCCTTTAAGATAGAGAATTTGCTCAGTGAGGCTATATTAAAATCATGGGCAACCTCAAATTTCTRGTTAACATAAGGGTTATGGATAGCATCAGCTGTCCTGGTTTTGAACAACATCTCTTGTTCTTGTAGGAAGTGGCCAAGTTCTCATTTACACCATCTTGTTACGTTGAGTAGGAGGGTGCTGACCTGAAAGCTCTTCTGTCTACCAAAAGGCTAAAAATAAGCGCAAACCTTTGTAATACTGATGAACAAAGCTTAGACCTGGGTGTTTAGAATTGGCAAGCCTTGTACTAAGGAGACCATCTTGTCTCCTTCTTTCCTTTCTTGCCTTGTAAACCATTGGCCAGACTGGTTAATATGAGTTTGTACAAATGTCATGTCCAATGTAAGGACTCCTTGAGCTAGGAAGGTGGCAACTGCACTTTCAGTAAACCATTAGGATAATCTGCTTATAAGGAGAATAATGTTTGCCTTTTAAAGTATGTAAGCTATTATTTTCCTTCCATAATGTGGACAGATTTGAGCTTTGAGGGTTTCAGGTCCACAATTTCTGTACTGTGTATGKGATGATGGAGTGTCGATGTTAGGAGACTGCTTTGGTTGGAAACCATTTTTGTCATCAGTTCCACRTTAATGCTGTGACAGTGTCCCATTCACTGCCTTAGAGATACCTTAAGAAGTTGGGCATTAATGTTTATCTTTACTTGTACCTAGGGAAAACTCATCCTGGTGGCCAGCTACATGTAAACTCTTTAGAATGTGTTTTCCATTGAGTCCATATTAACCTATTTCTCTCCCATCACCACTTCCCCCCACCTCCTTGCCGTCATGAGCAACAAACGACATGTCCAACACTTGCTGCACTCTGGGAATCTGGGTCTTTATTTGTGACAACTCACCCTCTGCAATTCTCTAAGAAGGCATAAAATGCTGAGGATTCATCCACCATATGCCCTGCCCAACAGGGCCAGTAACAGATGGCGGTGGAAGGACATGGGCACAGGGCAGTCATATGGTGACATTTCCCATGTGGACTTTCYTAAGCTCTGTAGATCCTTCCAGTAACTGTCATCACTAGGGTCATTGACATCAGTTTTAGACTATCTACTCTGCCATTTAAGAGCAAAGTGATGCTTTTCCTCTTTTATATTATTTTTTTTGAGAAATCCAGGCCTTTTCCCCTGCACTGATCACCCAGAGGAATCTTTCTCTGAGAGTGTGACTGAATGACAGACCAGGCCTCGCAAAGGTTGCAGACTTGGAGCGAAAAGGTGGTGCTGAAAGGTGACTTCACTTGCAGTCTTTAGCTTGGCTGGTGCTGCTCATCTCCATCATGATGCTGCGGCGTGCAGAGAGAGAACTGGTCTTCAGAAGGATAGTTTAAACCCATATAGGACTTGAAGTCCTTCAAACCACTGGCTGGCCCATAACACTTATCTTTTGAACCTGTTTGTTCTTGCCATCCACAGTACGGTGTGAAAAGGACCCAGAAAAAGAAAATTATAGCCTTGATTATTCTATTAGTAACAAGACATCACCTTGACTGGGGAACTGTGGGGCGAGAAGAGTGTCCTACAGAGTGCTGCTGTGTCCTTGCTCTGTCATCTTGTTTCCTAGCTGACAGCTCATGAGCCCTGAGGGAGAGAAGGGGATCTGGGCTAGGGATATTTACCTTGTTGAATTTGTAGAAGTCTATGGCTTTATTTCTTTAAACTAGCCACTCAGCACTGTAAGCTGAAAATGTAGGTATTGCTGTGCTCTGCAGTTATGGTTTAAAAGCACATATGATAGTTAAATGTGRCTGTGGTGGCAGTGCAGATGGAGAACAGGGATGAGATGATTTGCTTATCCACAGTTGCAGTTGTAGAGAGCAGTATGGAGAACTGAATTAATCTATCAATTGGAGTAAGAATAGCTAATTTAAAGATGCATTTAGAGTAATCAGTCATAATCATCTGACTCCTTTCTGAGGTAGGGRTGTTGTGCCACACCTTGTGTCCTTCTACACGCACATTATGGACAGTTACCTTGTCTGTAGCTGCTTGGTCTGTTGGAATTTGCTTCAATAAGAAAGCTTGTGGAACAGTGTTCGTTTTGCTCTTGCCTCCTTTAAAAAGYGGTATCTGGCACATCTCTAACCGAAGCCAAGCACTTGTTGAGCAGGCTGAAAATTGTTGGGTCTTGCTGATGTTAGGGTATTTGCTACCCTGAGCTGCCATGCGAGGAGTGACGTTGGCCTTTGTTCCTCCCTGGCAGGCCCACACAGGCCGCTCACCTGGCGGGGTGACGAGGGTGCTGGTTGCAACAGAGCCTGGCCCTGCAGTGCGAGCGGAGCCGGGAGCCTCGTGTTTACTACGAGGCCAGAGTTTCCATATAGGTGCTTGGCACCAASAGCTTAATGGACTGTGAAGGCACAGCTGCTTGTGGCTTATCTGTCACCATCACTGAGAACTTCGTCAAGCGCTTTGCAAAAGACCCTTTTGAAAAAGAAACTCAGACTTTTCGGTGTCGCCAGCACTGAAGCTTCCTCTGKGCCTGTTGGGGTCTTCATAGCTTCGTCTGCGCCCTTTAGTGTCACATCTGCACCAATATTCCCCTTAATCTAAATGTTTGTGCTTTTTTTCCTCCCCTCGTGGCTCCCCTCCTTCCACCTCAAGAGGCACAAATAATTTAAAGCCAATCTAACTTATTTTTGGCTCATATGTGGGAAGCCCTTCTTAACCCTTCCTTTCAAAAGAAGCMAGCCCTTTTACCTGAACTTCAGTGATACTGTGGATTTTGTTCTGTTCACCTCTGTCTTAAGACAGTAAGTTGTACTGGAACCTAAAACCAGTCCACTTTAGTTAGATGAATCTGCTGCTATTCCAGTTCTGACCCGGTAGAGAAGAGTGACATTCTTGTTCTTAACCAGATCGTATGATTCTGGCTTCTAGCTGCAGAAACATCCACGCGCATAAGGTAACTTTGAAATGAAAAAGGAAAATACAAGTTGAAATGAAATGAATACAAGTCTCTGCAGAGAAGTATTTGGGACTGTTGAGGCGTATGTGACATTCATCCAGAAAGGTGTTCGGTTGCCTGTGTGGAGGTGGCTGCTCTACGCCTGCCCAGCAGTGCAGGCTGTGCTCCTGTGTGGAGTTTTCCGGATGGATTTGTGCCTTTTGGGGTATGGGGATGACCAGGTATGGCTTACCAATATTCAACTATTCTGCTAATCAGATTTTGAAATCATTGGYATTTTTCAGTGCTAAACTGAACAGGGAGGTACTTTGACCCCTGCAGAACAGTGATCAAGTCATCTGGGACCATAGAAGGCACCGGATGCTTGCTGAAACCAGGAATGTTTTCTAAGAAAAGTTCATGGGTTCAGAGGCAGGTCATCAATAGAAGGTAGAGCTTCCTCTGTCTGTGGCTTGAGTTGAGCCACTGATACAAGCTGTGAATGGACAGCGAAAATCATGAGAAGTTGAGGGCCTCAAGTGCCTGTCGTTTTACAGCTGAGGAGGTTAGGACTTTGGTTGAGCCCCTTGGAGACAGGCCAAGGGCAGACCATGCATTGCCTGAGCAGGGCAGGCTCAGCTGTTTCTTTGGTTTTGGTGGAGAAATGGCTCTTCCGTGGGAAGCTTCTGCTGTGGAGTCTTTCAAATGCACAAAACTTCCTTCTTTATAAAGCCCTGCGAGTGTTGCTATCGAATCRACCAAAAGGGTTATTCCTCTTGCTAGGCTCACTGCAGGTGCACCTTCAAGTCAAGGTAGGTGTTGAACTTCAGCTAGGAGTAGTGGCTTGAGGAAATGAAGAAGACCGAGCAAGTGCAATAAGATTGTCCAAGTACACAGCAACTCAATCTGTTCTGCCCTTTCCCTCCAGACCTGTAGTTTGACTCTTGCTGCTTAGATGATGGTAAGTTCTTACAGAATTACCAGTTATCAGTTTTTCTTTCTGCATTTGCCTCACTGTGACTGTAATGACTTTAAGGGGAGCTACTGCTCCTTACCTCTGCAAGGAAGGAAAATTCAGGTTATTGTCGTCACTGTCGTGCCCCTGCTCTAACCAAAACCCATTGTCTTTTGGGAGGGGKTCGTAGTAACTGCTGGGGTTTGGGCGAGGAGCTGCAGGGCCGTTTCCACAGGAGGCTACTTTGTGATGCTAATTTCACGCTTGATAAATACGGTCCCTCGTTGCCTAGGCAACAAGTTACTGCACAAATGTTCATTACTGCCTTGCTGGTTAATGAGTCTCCAGTGTTCTGAAAAAATTACAGCCAGAATGAGGTGGGTTTGTTCACTTTAATCCTAAGTCACCCACAATCTAAAAGACCAATCTGTGAAATGTTTCCAGTTAGGAGTGGTACCCAAGTGCTGTAACRATAGAGCAGCCAGCAAAACCCGCAGGAATATTCAGTACCTTGTGGATACTGTAGCACAGTGTCACAGCCGCACAGATCCGTCTTCATCACTCTGTACCAAGGTCTTCATCAGTTTAAAGGTCCTCTATTCTGTTACCACTCTATTAGGCTGATTTGTTATGACCAGTAGAATATTTCCTACTTAAAAACTGAAATCCCTAGAAATATCTCTCTTGTCGGCATTCATATAATCTTTCTCAGTATTGCTGAGCTTGGGCAAGTGAGCCTGCTGGGTTCTAATGAAATTCAAAGTCAAACTTCCATGTGCTGACAGAACTTTGCAGCCTCCAGTGTCAGATTTATCGTAAAACAAATTAGGGCATATCTGATTTGATGCCTGGAGGCAACCTTAGTATTTTCCGATAGGAATGTATCAAGAGCCCTCTTGCTGCAGTCTGGTTTTGCACCATGTTCTGTTTCTTTCCCTGTAGAAGAATTGAGATTAAAGATTTCTTTTCATTGAGTCAGTCCACATGTAATTAAGGCAAGAATTCCTTGGGGCTTGCTTGGTTGAGAAGGGCTCTGTTTGCTGACCTTCCTTTGGTGGCTCAATGTGGGGAATTCAACACCTGCCCGCTGTGCAGCGACCACTATTTTATTCCGTTATTATTTTTCATTTAAAAGCTATTTTACTCCTTCACCTTCAATCCCTGTCATGCACATTATTCCAGCTGTTAAGTAATATGAAAGTTTGTCTTTGGCAGGCCACACATGTCATCTTGCCTTGGGAAATCAAAAGGGAGCATTACATAAGAGCTGACAGTAAGTTTGGCTACAGAACATCATTAAACTAATGAATGTTGAGTTTTCTTTCCCAAAGTTCAAAACTGAAGGCTTTTGGTCTTGTTATGTGAAATCTAGGATGTGCTTAGGCGAACTTCAGAACTTTAGGAACCTTCTGATCCTGCACTATTAAACAGAACATACCCATGGGTATGGAAAACATTGGAAATACAATCCAGACATATTGAAATCAGTTGTCCCTGAGTTTGGAATATTTGACTTTTTTTTTTTTTCTTTCCCCTCTATAGACTTACTGTCACAGTTGCATAAATTTGACATGATTCTGGTATTATTCCTCTGAGAGTCCCAAAGTACCTATCTGAATGAAGAAAAGTGCTGCCATTTTTTTATTTTTTTCCTTTTTTTTTTTTTCTTTCCTCCTGTGGCTTTATTTTAAGACTAACAACAAGTCAGCTTTTGTTGAGATCTGATTTTTGAACACTGCTTCTATTTTATTTCATTGAAGGCTGGAGAATTTTAGAACGTAAAATATCCAAGAAGAGAAGAAACTGCATGCCCAGCACAGCCACTTATTTATTATGTGCTCTTAGAAGCATAAGCAGCATTAGAATGAAATTTAATTGCAGATACATGAGTTTTAACTAAAACATCCAGTTTTGTCCTGCTCAGTTCTAGTTCCCGAAGATCTTTTGGAGGAGAAAGAAGAGGAATTATTATTTTCATTCAGCTTCCTATTTAAGAAACAAAAAGGCAATTCTGCCACATCTCAGAACTTACTGTTCCTTTGAGATTGATTGCAAGAATGCAGYTGCTTTAAAAGAGGTGCTGTATTTGCAGAGACGCTATATTGTAACCTCTAGAATTTAGTACTACTTGCACCCTGTGTTTGCACAAAGCAGCTTGTTACAGCCCTGCAATTAGTCTTCGCAGGATGGAAAATCTGCTCATCTTTAGAGTAGCCTCTGTCTATCAGGCTAATGAGGATCTGATTTGCAAAACRGAGGAGGAGGAAATGGGATGGCTGGGGACACGTGGACTGATGTTCTGGATGCTCTGCACTAGGATGCACTTTGTTATTCCTTCCTAATAACGTGCTCATCCCACAGGTAATGTTGTAATTTTTTTGTTGTCAACTGCTATCACCTGACAAAAAGAATATGCAACATTTCAGCACACCTTTCTCCTTGTGCATATTTTGGATTAAAAACTGTGGTTTTGAGGTTTAAAATGAGCAGGTCCTGAATCAAACCAGGTGCACAATGTAAATGAGGACAGTGCTATGCATGCACCCCCTTACACTACCAACTTAAGCATCCCCCAGTATAGATTGTTTAGCTATTCATGTTTACATATTTCAACAGCCTTCATATGAACACAGTAACTTCGTATGAGGTGAGGTAACTGTGAGGGTGTTTAGACTTTTAAATTTCTCTTGGACGGCAGGGAAGTCTATTTTGCAAATAGAATAGAATCCCAGAATTCCAGGACTGGTGAGTAAAATATTTAAAATGCTGTTAGGTCCTTACACATGTACTTATTAATGTGGCCCAGATGCTACGGACAGATGACATAAAACACTGAGAAGCAAGGTAAGATTAGGGATGACCAAAGGTATTAAAAATGAATGGGCAGTTTTAATTGGTTAGTGTAATCTGTGCAAAAATGGAGCCTATCTATGAATTATAGCCATTACAAGAAACATTTTTTTCCTTTTTTCAATGTAATTGTAAAAAGGGTAATTTTTCTTTGGGTAATTTTCGCCTCCTAAAAGTAGGCCAGTCCTTTTCCTCCTGGCTTTTCAGAGCTAATTGAGTTTCAGGGCTCCCCTGGCAGTACTTGCTTGGTTGATCTAATGGTACCTTCAAATTTGAGTAGAGTCTCTATCAGCAGAACTTGACTTTATTTCTATGTCTGTGTCATGAAGCTGAAATTTTGTGCAGAGTTAAGGGGAATGACTAATGTTTTCTTGAAATCTATTCTGATCTGCTTAAAACTAAGATGAAAGTAAGCAATGCCTGTTCCTTTTGGATAATGAGTACTTATGAGTTTATGCCAGCACCACAAGTAATCTCATGGTAGAGTGCATCAACCTGGCAACTGGGATCATCTGTAAAGTATATGCAAGTTAGTATGTTAGTCAATAATTAGTATTAATATGTAGATTTAGCAGATTTTACTAAATGTTTGAATCTGGAGGCCCATTTGGTGTACTGGATCTGCTTACCTCATATGCATCAACTACTCAATATTCAAAGGCAAAAGTGTGTTAGTTCTTCTTTAAAATGCTTCAGTCTGGATGCAGTGCTCAAGGTGCTGACCAAGTGCACAAAATGTTGAGGCTGGCTGCCTTGGTTGGGGAAAGCTACTCCAGGTGTGAGCTAAACCAGCGAGCTGTGATGAGGGAGGRCTAAAGAACCAGCTTCTTAAATGCTGGCATAAAACTGGGGCAAGCTCTCCAGGGACAGAAGGTCTGGGGAGCATCTTCTGAAGGAGCAGAGATCCTGCCTGGCACCCACCTCACTGCAATGCTGCCTTTGCCTGCCCAAGTCTCTAAGCTGCAGATATATAGGAGTCATGGAGCCTTGGTAAGGTGCAAGGTATACCCTTACCTGGATGTTTGCTTTTAACTGTCACTGTGAAGCATATGTTGGGCTAAAAGGACCTTTTTGGCCTTGACTTTGTGTGGCTCTTCTGTTTGGGAGATCCTGGTACCATGGGAGATCCTGGTACCATGTAGAGGCAGCTCTGTGACTCTTAGACTGCAGTTTCCAAACTGATCAAAACTGGGTGATGTCTCTTTGAGCCAATTCAATATAGTAAACCCAGAGTAAGCTACTACTTTATTTATTTATTTAAAACTGTGTTAGCTTTCTGCAAATCTAATGCCTTAAGCCAGAAGAGGGACGAGAAGGGAAGCAGTGTTGGAGCTAGGATGGAGGGGACAAGGCTGGGTAGAGGGGAGTGGGACCGTTCCAGCCCCTTGGTGGGCTGGTTTGGCATCATGGAGCAATAGCTTCAGCTGCATTTATGGAGAAGAGAGGTCGCTCGGATCCTTTGCCTGTCAGGARTGGTGTTTGTCACCGATGGTATTAATGTCAGTATGTTAAAGATAGCTATGGGCATCTCTGCTCTTCCAGGTAGCAGAGGAGCTGGAGGTTGCGGAAAGCAGGGTGTCATGATATGGGGTTCGTAGGGAACGGTGGCAGCAGTGCCCTTGTAAGGAAGGTGCCCGCTGCTTCTCGCGCTCCAGTGTGATGATAGTAGCTTTGGTGCATGACCAACATGAGCCTCTTGTTATCTAGGCAGAAACAACATTAAATGAGGGATGCTGTGATTGATTCCAAAACCATTTGTGATAAGTTCTAAAATATTGGTATTTTTTGACCTTTTCGTGGAGATCAGCTTCTGTTTTTGTTGCTATTACTATTTATTTTTGATCAAAAAACCTTTCAGAAAAGACATTAGTACTTAGGTGTTTGTTATAGTATGTGTGTGTGCTCAGCTTAAAGGAAAGGGAAAGAGTAAAAAAGGTTGTATGTCTTCCATCCAGCCTGCCGTGCTTCTGCAGCCTTTTCCATGGGAAAGGATCGATGCGAGTACCACCGATCTTGTGTCTCTTCTCCCTCCCTTTTTCTTTCCTTCCTCCGCCCAAATTCAGGGACTGAGAGCTTCCTTCTTTTTGCCCAGTGTACTTGACTGCCCAGGAAATTTTCCTTCCTGAGGGAAGACAAAGGAAGAGAACTCCACTAATTCACTGTTTTTTTTTTTTCCAAAGACAGCAGGAAGACTGTGTGCAGAGCCGCGTTGCCAGTCCTAGTCACCAGTATTTTAATCATCGCTTTCAGCTAGTGATCATTCCAGTCACTAATACGGACTTAGCACTGGAACATCCAGGTGAAATGTGAGGATGTAGGGAGTTATTTGAGGACAAGGATGTCAGTGATTTATTGTCAGCAGTGTCTGATAAGCATGGCCACCTCGGTGCCGTTCCTGTGCAACAGCCAGAGCTGTTGTGTCCGTGTGTACAAGAGCCCTTCCGATGCTCTTACTGCAGTTACAGTGTAACTAGCTTCTGTCAGTCTGACCTGCTGCCAGTATCCCTGCAAGGTCCCAGTATTCCTGCGGAGGCCCCAGTGCCGTGGTGGGAGAGCTTGCTCTCGGCTCTGCTGGTCAGTCTGTTCRGTATGTGGTGGCTGAGGAGCTTTGCTGCTTTGGTGCTCACACCATTTGCTGCTCTTCATCATGAATGCTGCATGGGGATGAGGCTGAAGAGGAAGCCATAGACCCCAAAAGCAGTGGACTCTCCAAGCCTCCGCTGTGGTGTTTCCTTGTGCACCTCTTCAGGCCCTGCTCGGTGTTGTGTTAGCCAGGACGTCCCTTCCTTTGCTCCAGACAGTTGTGTTGCACGTTTGCAGCTCCATTTACACCTCTGGATGAGCCGTATGGTTGGGATTTCAGTGTTGCTGCTTAGCCTGAGTGCTGTCACCCCTGCTACACCAGAGGAAGCTTCTAACCTTACACTGTTGAACTGCAGGAGGTCCCTCAGGGCCCTGTTGTTGCCCTTCATACTCTGATTGAGGGCACACAGACATGACGTGCCTCACTCTGGGTGTAGTTAGTGATCCCAGTTCTTTACCAATGCTCAAAGACCACAGTCGCTCCCATCTCTCTTTCTCCCCTTTCGTCACATACCATTGGAAGCAAAAGCTGCATTAGGTCACTTTCAACATGTTAATGTAGCMAGTAGAAAAGGTGGTGGGAGGCTGTTGCTTCGTGCAGAATGGCTCTGCCTGGCATGGGGAGCTGTTGCTTTGAGTCTGCCAGGCTCTGAGCACCACGAGCTCGGTCTTGGTGATTGTTGATAAACCCTCTGCTGGCTTTGGACTGTTCTTCCCACTCRTTCATCTTCCTTAACTTCGGATGACTTTTGCTGTGTGTCCTCTCCAGGAGCACAGTGTCCTGCTGCGACTGTGGTGGGTTTTGTTAAGAGCGGTTGTTTTTAAGGTGGAGGTCTACGTTTGTCTTCTGTCAGCTGGCAAGATTATATCCTGTTCCTATTTCAAGAGCAGTGAACCCTCAAATAACTAATTCAAAGGWTTTTTTTTTCCCTTTTAAGCAGCATTGTTCTGTTTCTAAAATCCTACGTACTTGTTTCTATGGCAGGAGCTTGTTGCAACATATGTCTCTAATACCAGCATGACTTATACCAGCATAGTTTAAGAAAATGTGCTCATCGTTTTCATGTGGAGTCACAAACTGTTTCTTAAGCCTGATTAAGCCTGATTGTAATTAACTCTGCGTTGAGCTTGGGCTTATGGGGGGTTGTTGCCTTTTGTTTCTTCCCTCCCCAAGGAAATGCTGAAATTATATATCTTGACTTTATTGGGAAGGATTCTCAATACTAGGATGAGGTGTTTGGCCATAATGAGAGGGGAGAATAATCCTGGCTCGGGATTGTAGTGTTTTATTTATGTGCAGTAGAATGGCCGAGTGTGATCTTCCATTTCCATCCCCATCTCCCTTGGGACTGCGGTTCCAGAGTGTCCTGGAAGCCACTGAAACCTGAGCCGAGTCATGTGCCTTGCTGGGACCAGCTCTGCTAACACTAGGTTAGTAAATCTGGTGGCTGGATGAGGCTGGGTCTAGTCAAAGAGGCACTGTAGTGTTTTTGTCTTGGCCACAATGTTCCCGGGTTTTCATGTGTAGAGCAGCCATCCCGAGTGAGACCAGGAGCGCATCCAGCTCAGGATCATGATTCCAGTAGTAGCAGAGAGCAGAAATGCAGGAATGAACGGCAGGGCAGGGCATATTGTGGTCCATTCCCACCTTCTCTGTTTCCTGGGACCTGCAGCTCTACGCCTTCCTAAAGCAGCCTCAGCATCCTTGTGCTTAATGACCGTCAATGGATTTCCCTTCCTTGAATCCTTCCAATTTATTCTTTTAACTCATATTTATTTTTATCATCCAAGTGTCCTGCATCAAGACATTCTCACCCACAGCCTGAGTGCACGTGGCAACATAACCTCCTTCACTGTTTCGAGCTTGCCCTTGGTGTATGTGCCCTATTTCTGCTGGGAAAGAGCAGGAGCGGCTAGTGCTTTTTTGCCCTTTCTGTGTCACAGAGACTTTTATAGACCTGCAGAAGCCACCGTGAATCTGGAAGTGCTTATTCATTTGAACTGCTCATCCTCAGGGTACAATGCAAGCATAAGATCAAAAAAAAACTGAACCAGCAAAACTGTGAGTCTCCAGCTGACCATAGGAATTGGCTGCTTGTTCAGGTTCTTGTTCCCTGATTTTACTCAGTAGTTTTCTTATTTTAGTATGTTCTTTTTGAATCGGGCTTTACTGTGAAGCTTGTTCGACAGTACAGGATAACACCGTGTCCCTGAATTGATTAAGGACTAGAGTATAAAGGGGGCCTGAAGCTGCAGAAGGAGTTTTTAAATGGTAAACTGCTCCCTGAAATCCCTGCACCAGAGCAATGGGATGTTAATGTACCCCTCCTCCTAAGGCAAGCAGTTAACAGGCTTAAATACCATCCATGAATATTAAAGTTACATATTGCAAAAAATAATCTCAGAGGGATAGAATAAGTTACTTGGAAATTGGTCAGTGCTGGAAGATGAAGTTGCTCTGGTTTGAGATGGGTGAGAAGATGGAAATAGCATCACATCTACCTGAATAGATCATTTCCCTCCATCATTATTGGCCTCAGGTAGAGGTAGATACTAAAAGTATCTACCTTTAGGTGTGTGGGCAGTGGAGTATTTTGATTTTGTTTATTTTAGCATAAACCATTTCTACTTGTAAGTGGTACATATTCCTCCCCTGTGTAGCATCTCCCTTCAAAGCAATATATTTTTATTAAAAAGTCATCAAACCTTGTTTATAGTCCCACCGAGAGCACACTCAGAAGGTAGGAAGGCTGTCACGTAGCATAAGAGTGAAAATACAGTTCACCTGATGATGCTCTGAGTAGAGCTGGGCTTAATTCTTCACATTACAGCTGTTGTTTCTGCAACCATAATTACAACACAGCTTGTTTAAAATGCCAGAGAAATAGGACCACTTTAGAAAAACACTTAGGAATGCAGGATTCAGATGTAATCTAAAGTGACAGAGCTATCTTAGCTCAAGGGAGGCTCGGCCTGCAGTTTGCATAGTGCCAGTTCCTTTACGCTCACGTCCCGGACAGTCTGGCTCGGTTATTAACCTGTGAAGTACTGCTGATTGTGAAAAACATCTTAGTTTAGAAGCAGTTTAAAGCTGTGCTTACACGAACAGCTAAACTGAGTAGTTTCATTAGCTTAGGCTGTTCACCCCTGACATGACTCCTCAAGTGTGTCTGGCAGAATTCCTCTTCCTCCACCTCTAAATTATTTATTTATTATTTTCCTTTTTTTATTTCCCTTTTTTATTTTCCTTTTTTTTAATAGTTAAGTATTTATCTCCCTTCTCATTTCTTCCCCCCTCCCTTGTTTTCCACAGTGCTTATTATGAGTCTTAGTTATGTTCCATAATTTAAAAATCTCTTGTTCCTGCTTAGTCATGACTTCTTTTCAGAGCTTTCCAGGAGGACTTCTTTACATGTCTTAAAAAATATAAACCATGGAAGTAAGATGTTGCTGAGGGCGTCATGACACAACCCAACAGCATTTAGCTCTATACTGTTCAATAAAAGCTTGGATATTTTTATACTAGCAGGTATGGACAGAGCTGACTTGACTTTCCTTGGGCTAATTTAAAAAAAAATAAAAACCCAGCAACAAAATGCAGGAGATTCCAGTGATTTTCATGGCTAGATGTACTAGCTTCGGGCCCAAGGCAACCTACTTCTGTTAATGTGCTGTGGTACTTGGGTTGATGAGCTGCAGGTCTGTCCTAGCTTGAGTTGTCTTTGCACTACTGCCTTTTTTCTGACCTAGAAGTGCTCTTTGGATGYGCTCGATCCTGATCGAGTAGGATCTGTGACTGGGAGCACTGTGGTGAAGGGGATTATCTGTTGGGTGGAGGCAAGAGATTATTGTGATTTTAGTATTTTAGGATTTTTGCCTTTTTCCTCCAAGACTCTGTGTCTATATATGCTTTTCTGATGGACCATCAGAAAGTGAGGGTTGAGTTCTGACAAACTTTATTCCTCTGTTTTCAGTCACAAAAGGACCTGTCTCTACCTCCTGTCTTGAAGCATTAAGTAATAACCTCTCTACGGTTTACATCAGGTGTATTTGTGTCTCTTGCTTTGCCTGGCACCATTCTGTATTTTGTTTTCGTGCTGTGGGGAGGCTGGTGATTAGAAGCTTTAAAACCAAATCCATCTTGCGCTGCTCTTTTTGGCTTATTGTTTTATCTGGGATGCCTTATAGTTAGGTAAGCCCAGATGTTGTCTCCTCTTTCTACCTGGAAATGGTCATTTGGTAAAATTTGATGTCTGTTTTATCTGGGTTTTCTGAAGAGACAGTTGGTTTGGGATATTTGTATACAGTGGTTATTTTGTTTGTTTTACTCTCTGCTTTAGTTCATCTTTTCCTAGCATTGTCCCTGAATCATATGGATGTTCCAGAGTACTCTGACCTCTAAATCTATAAGCAGATTTTACCTTCTCCATGGATTTATTATTATTATTATTATTATTATTATTATTGATGCTGTTTATAAGTAATTCTGCTGTCAGGACGTTATTTCATCTTCTGGCAGCACTATGTATATAAACTTTTGGATCTGGGGGAAACACGGGCATGCAAAGCAGAGCTGCAAGCTCTCTCAGCTTTGCAAGTGGAGGAAGATAGGTCTCATTTCAGGAGAAAAACTACCTTGGATGATACGAGTCTTGTTTTCTCTGCTGTTCTTTGAGGTAGCCTTGGGCCACAGTGCCATTTGTGGGCGCCTGGTCTTCTGAGGTGCCGAGTTAATCCTCATGGGCAAGGGAAGGGGCTTCCATGTGAGCTGTCTCTGTCGGGGGGGACACAACATTTGGCACCACAGCTTTGAGGAGGCTTTTGGGGAGAAGGTTGTCAAAGCTGGAGAAGGGGAAGGCTGTGAGAAGACAGACTGTGTGAGAAAGGAGAAACGGAGGAGCAGAGGTGAGGACACTGCAGTTGAAGTAGAAGCAGAACTGTGTGGCTGCCCAAGTTGCTGCTGCTTTCTGCCTCTGCCATAATGTTCTGCATGGAGCCATCAGACGTTTGCACTTGCCCAATTCAAAGCCCAATATAACCAGAGGGAGAGGCTGAGCAACCTCCTGTCCAAGGATGCAGCGATGCCCCGTGCACGYGGTGACAAACGTGCAGTGCAAGGGCCACCGCTCAGTGTCAGCGACTGTGGCCGTGCTGTCCTCACTTTGCGTGCGCCTCTGCTACGCCTCCAGCTAAACTGGCCTTGGAATCGGAGGCAGCCTCTAGCTGGGCACCAGGCAGCCCCAAATCCTGGGTGACTGATTTTTTCAGTGAGAATGCCACATTTAAAAGGTGTCCAACACAACTGGCTTTGCAAAACATAGACTGGACTGTGACCAAACTGTTCATTCTGGTCATTCCATTTTCTGGAGAAGTAGGTGAGGGGTAGGCTGGGCTGAATGTGAGCCTTGTCCAATCATTCCCTCCTCTGCAGAGAGGAACTTTGTTTCGGCGAAAGGACGTGGAATTGCTGGAGCTTGTTAACTTCTGGGGAGGAGGATCTGACCTCTTGGCTGGTTTCTTTTGGGAATAAGGCTTTGTAGCAAAGTTGCCTGCCCTTGAGGAGAAGTTGGGATTTGTTTTACCATCCAGAACCGGGTTGTGGTTCTGCCTCTGTTCTGACAAGTAAGCTCAGGATAAAGAGTGAACTACTGAACTAAAACCTTTGTAAATATATGTGGGGCTGTGGGTTTAGAATTGTCTTGGAACAGGCATGGAGGGCCCGTAAAGAAAAGTAATGGCAGCTGCATGAGATTTCAGGTGGAGAGCATTAGGCCTGAGGGTGGATCTGGTGGTGGTGCAAGTGCAGCTGCCATTACTGTCRTAAGGTGAACAGCACCTTATACTTGAAGGTTAAGGGTTTCCACCTCCCTCTGGTGTTCAGTAGCTGTCCTGTGACAGTCTCTGTGACCACACAGGTGACAGTGTCATGTTTTGAGTGCCTCTCTCATCAGAGATGTCTGGATTTGCTGTGTGCATGAGTATAGGCCAGGTGCCCTTCTCTGACCAGATGGGCTCTGCTTATGTGCAGGGCTGGACTTGGCTGCCTCTGCAGGGATGACCCAACCCTGGGGTCTCCTCCTTGCTAAGGGGACAGGAGTGTGTGCCATGGCAGTGCAGAAACATGAGCTGCTTCCTATAGTCTTCCTGCTCYGTAAACTGCTGGACCCCTAATTATGCCTAATTAGTGAAATAGCTGTGTAATCCAGTCAATTTGTCTGCGGTCTTTCCCTATAAACTGAAATTAAGGTGCTGATAAGGCATTTGTCTTATCCTTGCTGTTGCACAGAGTTGTCTTGTAGAGCTAGTCACTTGAATGGCCACCTCTTTGTTTAGAAACTGCAACAGGTTTTCCTGATTACTTAAACTGTTTTTTTTCTTTCTACCCTCATTTTTGAAGGAATCTTTAAACACACAATTCCAACGTATTGCACAAGAACAAATATCCATGACCTGTCCATACAAGAAAGCTACAAACACTGTGGAACAGCTTCCCCTGTCTTGACTTGATAGCAGCCGGTTTGGGTTAGATTTAACAGGTCTAAGGCAAAACCTCTGCTGTTGCTCTGTGCAGTGTCCCAGCAGGATGAGACTGGGAACAGCCTAGCTGGGATACACTATTTATGGGAATCAGTGATGTTCTTTTAATGGCAGAAAACATTGCTTTGCTTTGTTAAACATCCCATACCTCTACTGTCGGAGCATCTTGTAGGATGAGGATTCCTGCTCGAAGAGCATCCTTTGTCTCTTGCCTCCAAGCATCCTGCTAATGCATTTGAGCTGCAAGTTGTAAATTCTGGGGATTAGTGGATGGGTTTAATCCCACTACTCAATCTAATCAGTTCTAATCTCATTACCATGCTCAGCTGATTAAAGTGGATGGTGATTATGGTCAAGATACAACTTTCTCTAACCTATTTGCAGCTCTTCTTGGGCACAATTTTGGAACCTGCCCAATGCTCCTGTGAGATGTTGAGTAATTCATGCCTTTGCTGTGCACCTTACACAATTAAACCCTTCAAGGACTTTGTGTGTGAACATCATTAGTAATAGCATTTAATCAGCTGGAAGAGTGCTTGGATTTAATCTTCCTACTTTTCTATAATAAAATCCTTGTTAATTGGAATGTGTTCCTGTGGTCTATCTGGTGTATTTTGAAATCCTTTAAAAAGGGACAGAAGTGAATGCACTTATCTTGGAGAAACCTGCTGCCTTGCCTGGCATTAGCACATCTGGAAGATGAAGACAGTGAAGTAGTATTAGAAATAATGCCAGTGTGTGCTCTTCTCTTCTGTTGCTAGTGAACCTCAGCCCTCACCTGACCGGTCCCTATGCCCCATCATTCYTTCATCTCAGGAGAGAGTCCTAATGCTAACATTGCAGTGACAGTGTTGTATTGCAGGAGCCCTGTCAGCCTCGCCRTCGCCCTTTCAGCAAGCCCTTGCAGGTGCCTGGATTTTTTTGGTTTAGATGTTACCATTCAGTCTTCCTCATGTGATTTACAGCCATCTACGTAGATGTATTTTCCTCTCCTGTCTCTTTTTGAGTTAGAGTTTTGGAAGCTTTCCTGGTTCTAGGTTGCTGACTTCATAGAGGGCAGCTTTGGCTGAATGTSCCTCGGTGCTGCATGGTGCCCAGTTGCACACAAGGTGACATTTGCKTGGTAGGAGAGCTGCTTTTCACTGGGCAGGTAGCGCCTCGTGCTCTTGGTGAGTGTGGATGTGACATGGAGGAAGATCAGTGCCAGGGCTCCTAGGGTCTGCAAAGGCTCTAGGAGCCTTTTCTTACGGGGTTATCTAACCTTCTGGCCACCCTAAGATGTCYCCTAGACCTGGGACTTCCATCATCTCTTTAGTTAAGCTGTTCAGCACTAAATTGAGGTACTCCAGCCTAGAGGCAGTGCTGGGTRGGCCTGTTTAGCCAAGCACCACTATGACTTGGGTGGACTACAAGCTTGCAAGCACCTGTGCAGACTTAGGATACACTAAAGTCTTTCCTGCTTTCCCACCTCTTCCTACTGGCTATGGAGAGCCCTGTTCAGCAAAGTGCTTTGTCAAGATAGGCTGGTATCAGTGCATTGAATTGGCACAAAAACACAATCCGGAAAAGACTTGTCCAGGATGATGACGAATTGATTGTGGAGTGGGAACAGAGCTAAGATCCTCTGACTATTGCCCTGTGTTTTGCTTGCTGGACCACCCACCCCCTCTTCATTTTTATAGTGGTGGCAAGTGTGAACCCAGCTTTGAGTCCGTTTAATCTGGTAGAGCTCATCTGTTTGGGAATTTTAACTATGACTGATATCCACCCCCCCACACACACACGCTTCATTTCCAAAAAAGCTCATGGAATTAGACATTCCAGTCTCCGTATCCAGAGCTGTGCTTCCTGTGAGCCGTCTGGCTCCTGGGAATGCTGCTCCGTGGGGCTGCCTGGGCCCACCAGGAGAGGCCAAGAGCTCTTCCTTGACTCAGTGCTCCTCTGGGAGTGTGGAAAACTTATCCCTGTCTTTGTAATAACCATCGCTGTTGATGCAGGAGAAAAATCCTACTGTTGATCAAAAAAAGTATTGGAAAATCTCCAAGGTTACAGTTCCATAGATCAACATTGGGAATTGCCCCATTTCTGTCAAACCATCCAGGCCTTGAGGAGCAGTTTGGGGCCAGCAGTTTTCATCTGCCTGGGGTGAAGAATCAGTCGTCAAGTGAGTTCGCTGCTGCTGGTGACCAAGGTAACTAAGAGAGCTGCGACTTGCCCTGTGCAGGGGTAGAGCTGTGGAGAAGCTGCTGGTGAACACACTTGAGGGCACCTCAAGTGACTTCAGGATGGGTACAAACATGGACCTTTCTATTAGGCGAAGATGAAGCTCTGTTGGAACTTGGACTTCCCAGTTCCAAGAGGATGCTGCTACAAGGCAGGAAGCTTTTGTTCCAAGCAAGCACCCCAGG
Organism: Nothoprocta perdicaria; assembly: GCF_003342845.1. NCBI lineage: Eukaryota > Metazoa > Chordata > Aves > Tinamiformes > Tinamidae > Nothoprocta > Nothoprocta perdicaria. The sequence continues at coordinate 2,150,811 of NW_020455976.1, forward strand.
CAACTTTAATTTTCCCCTTGTATTTCAGAGGTTTGCATTCGTCACGCAGAGCTTCGTGCCAGTTGCTAATTGCGGGGCGCTTGCGGCGCGCTGCAGCCCGCCGGGGTCTCACCGTTGTTTTTCCTGGAAGCTGACGTAAAATTAACCTAGGGAGGGAGAACGAGGGCAGCGTGCTTGAGAGCAGAGGGAATTATGCAAAAACCTGGCAGATTTGTAGAGGAGAGGGATCAAACTAAGGCGCTTTACCAACATGCAGCAGTGTCGGGGTTGCTGACCCCTGCCAAGATGCATGCCAGGTCTGTGGCTGGCTGGCTGCCTGGGCTATTGTTCTGGGGGATTTTTCTATATAAAGTACTTTTTTATTAAAGAATATTTGTTTTGCATTCAAAGCAGGCTGCATAAGTATCAATAAAAAAAATCAAATCTTTCACATTATATACTAAAGTAGGTTTTTTGTTTGTAATCCAGCATATTCAAATAGTGGTAGCTGTCTTAATGAGACCTATGCTCATTAAGTAGACCGTGTCTCCTGCTGAAATTTGAGAGTCAACCACTGGATTTGTAGAAGTCGCTGCCCGAGAGCTCAGAAGCAGAATTCGTTTGAAGTGGTACAGCAACTTTTGATGGCAATAGCRTTGTAGGTGGGTACCTAAAGGAAGACTAAGAGGGTCTTTATTTCTATTTCTGAATTTTAATGACAGAAAGAAATCAATTGGAAATGGAAAGGGGGGTAAAAAAGTAAACTAAGTCTGTCTGTGAATATACGAACAKAGGTAAGATGTGCTAGTTCCAGGGGCTGATTACCATATAGTTCAGACAGGTTCACTTCCTTCGCTGCAGACAATACTTCCTCTTTAATGGCACAGTTTTAAAATGCAAATCATGTTCAGATGAACTTAATCATGTAAAAATTATGTATACATTATAGGCAAGGCTATTTTAATAATTCATGTTTTAAATATTGTCTTCTTTTGCATGAAATCAATTCCAGTCGCTCTTTTAATAGATTGACACAAACCGTAGATGTGTGTGTGTCTGTATATAAAAGGTTCATAAGAAAAAAAATCAGGGGTGAAAAATGGTTCTATTGTTCCTGGAGCAGATGTGGAGTGAATTATCACTGAGCCAGCACAGCGCAGGTGGCAGCATGGGGACAAAAATGACCCCTGGAGATGGATGGGAGGAGGGGTGCTCAGCAAGGCTCTCCCTTCTGCTGCYTGTGAAACTGTATCCCGAGGGTCCGCCGGTCCGTTTAAAGATCAAGGGCTTTTATGCCACCTGGATTGGAAGCAAACATGCATCTGTGGCAGACAGAATCTAGTTTTCTGTGGAAAAGCTTCCTCTGCATTTCTTTAGCTTGAGGAAAGTGGAGGTTCAATTGCCAGAATTCTTAATAGGGATTTTAATTCTAAGTTATATCTCTCTATTTCCCCATCTGAACTCCTACCTGATTATAGTGGCTGATGCCTTGTGAAGTGCTGAAGCCAGAAACCCATCCTTTATAGTCTTGGAAAGCAGCGCAGAAACGCCGGCTCTCAAACAGAATGAAGTATTAATCTCTAATTCTGACACTTCACAAGSTATCTGCTACAATCCTGTTCTGCCAGAACTGCTCAGCATAAGGGGAACAAGATGCTTTGCAAGATGTCATTATTTTAAGGTCTGTATCTTTTTTGTCATGACCTGAAACACTTTTTAAGTTACCCTGGAAGCATTCTGCTACTTTGCTAAGTTTGTGTCCTAGATCTGTGAGGAGCCCTCTCAGGAGACCTTTCCCTTGCTGCTGTTCCAAGAGCTCCTGTGGGAGGGTATGCAAGGAAACTGCTGCCTCCAACTGTGTTGTGCCTGCCTTTGGGGTTTCAGCTAACTAGAGGAATGTTGGCTAGTGACTGTGCCGCATGTGATTGCAATGTGTGGGACTTCCAGGAATATTTTTGCTTTATKGATGCATGTTGGCATCTTGCAGAGAGAGCTGACTTCTCTGGATGTGACACCAACATTTGACATGGATGTGATTCCTATAAGACCCCCAAACCAAAAGACCATGCTAATACTCCTCAGGATCCCTTCCATCCTATTTTTCTTTTGAGATCCTGACTTATAAATTTGGGGTATCTGGATTTCAAATAGGTTATAACAGAAGTGTGTGGTATYGTAATTATTCACAAAAGGTGATATTTCAGTGTAACCCTATTTCTCCTCAATAGGCACTGAGTAAATATGACACTAGGAGGCCCACAAGGACTTCAGTCTTGCTAACACCCTGTTTCTCTCTACTTGCCTTTCAGAACCCCGTAAGCACCTTTCCTTGCTCTTTAGCTACTGCCTTTCCACTCAGAATTGTTGTTTTGTCCACAAAATRTAAAGAGCTACCCAGAAGCAAAGACAGAGGGCTTGTGTCTTTCTTTCCTGGCATGATCCAAAGCAGCATCTCAGTGGGTTTTAGATCTTTTCCCATTCTTTTCCTATGGCTTCTCAGAGCCCTTCTGCTGGGGCTGGGAATGTGCTAGGGCTCTGCTGCTGCCTGGCAGCTGAGGGGCTTCCAGCCCTGGGAAAACAGCTTCCTGGGCCACAGTCCTTCCTAAACATCTAGTTCAACTCATGGTAAGAGTAAGGAAATGGTGGGATTTTTGATGCTCAAACTGTTGTTACAACAGAATTGACAAGTAAGAACCCACTGCTAGAGGCGCTGTCCTGCATCTGCCTAACTAGGCAAGGTATATTTTGTTAGCAGGAAAAGTTGGATTTCAGGATTGCAGTAGCACAAAAGATCTTTAGGAGAATGTCAGATTGTCTTTTCCATTCTTACCTAAAGCAGATGCTTTATTGATCACCTGATAAATATAGGAGAGGTTGTTTTTTCTGGAATAGCTGTATCAGGAGCACTGGCTGATGGGGTGGAGGGAGTGGTTGTGTTTCAAATGTGTCTGTACAGGAGAGGTAGTWTCACCTTTGTGCAGGAATGGTCCCATGTGCATATCTTTTTTGGTGCATCAGAGATTGGTAAATGAAGACTTTGAAACATCTTTCAGGATCAAAGACAATGCAGAAGACCATGCTGATGAGATTGCTTGGTGCTTCTAGCTATATATTCACAAGCCCGGATTGTAGCTCTGGGTAAATATCTCACTGTGCTTGGTCAGGTGCTTTGGAAGTGTTGCAGAGCTAATAGCTCTGTATCAAACTCTGTATGCATTCGGTGACTCTATAGCTTTTCTGAATTTCACAAAAATCTGCATTTTCACARCCCAACCATTCCTTGTAAATAATATATTTATCTAGAATAAAAATAAGGGAGCAGAAGGGAGAGCGAAGTGAAAAGTAATTCACATCCATAGGTTCCCCAAAAACATTTAACATTCTGCAGATGTATGAAAATGAGGGAGCTCATCAGTGGAATGAAAACACCAGCTAAGAAAACGGGATTAAAGTTACTTTAAAACAGGATCCTGTAGTTAGGAAATTCCTAGAGTTCCATGAACTTGTCATTGTAACATCTTCAGGCAAGRCATGCAACTTGACAGCCCTGCTGGGATAGAATTTTAAGTTGTTAAGCTTCACTAAAATGCTTGTTTTTCTGACAGCTCAACAAGTTACGTCTATAAAAGCGTTTAAAGATAAACATTCTGGACCATCCAGTGCCTGCGCTTGTTCTCCTGGTGCTGTTTGGTTGACCAGCTGTTGCGTGAGCCCTGCTTGAAGCTCCTTCCCCTCTGGACATGGAAGGTGAAGGGCAGARTCTTTGTATTTCAGAGGGCTCTTTTGGATCTGGAGAGACAAACTATATTCAGGGGACAAAGGTGCCTGTTAGACTGTTGTTCAGTTCCCTTCTCTGCAGAGTTGAAAGGACATCAAAGAGAAAGGGAAGTCAGGAGAGCCAAAGAGCATCCTTCAACAAATCTATTTTCATAAACCTACTGCAGCTGGAATTATGGTGCACTCTGCCGTAAATCCTTTTAGTAGACATAGTGGCATTCATTTATTCCTGCTCTTAGTATTATTTAAAGAGCTCTTACAAGGAAAGAAAAAGTCCAAGGTTAGTAGTGATAAAGTTCTTCATTTGCTTTAAAAACAGAACATAAAAAAAGAAAAGCCTTCAGTGATGTATAATTATCTTTCAGAGCTGTGGTAGAGCCCCCACTGTTAAAATGGAGGTCTTTATGCAGCTTTAGCAGAGCAGAAAGCATTCTTTAAGAGCTATTTGGAGTAAGAGGATCAATGCCAGGTGCATTATTGAGCTTTATGAGCTGCTTGAATTTTTAAGGCATATTGGAAGGAAAAAGCATAATGTGAGGTTCGTTAGAATTATTTCAGAAAGTGCTGTCTTGCTGAAAAGTGTTCATTATGTTCCTCGGCCTCCCTTGGAAACATTTTGTGCTTTATGTTCTAGGTATAAAATTGCAGGGGTTTGCACGGCTGGCTCTGCTGTTGGAGGTAGGGAAGGTGTGCTGAAAGCTGCTGTGTGTTTTATAATAGGTGCAAGTCGTCACATATGGAATATCCATGGAAGGTTACAGTGTGTAATGGTGCTGGCAGTTAYTTGGCACAGAAGACTGGGGCTTGTGGTTGACGTTTATGGTCAGCTTGTAGAAAACAGCCTCAGTAATGAACTTGGGAGAATGTGGGTATAACCCTACCTTCTCTAGATCCCCCTGGGAAATAAAGATGCTGTTTTGAGCCTGTGTCACCTACTTTTTGGCTAAAAGACCATGGTCCAAGTCTTGTGCTTGGCCTCCTCTGCTTCTGTTCTCTGTTTCTGGGACATCCCTCTCGAGGGCGAGAATGTCATAAGAAGCCTCTGCCAGTGACTGGTTCGTCTATCTGCTCTGTTGTGCCARTGCCATCGCCTGAGGGCTGCACAGGGAGCAGAATCAGGGAATGGAAGTGGATTAAAAATCTCACTAAATCTCTAAGTGGGTTATTTCTAATGGTGATTGGTACCTGAGGCTGCCCTAAGACCAGTGCCGTGGAGGGGGCTCTGCACTCACAAGGGGCTGGCAGTCACCGTGGAGAAACACTTGTGTTTCCACCAAGAGGAACAGAGACAAACGGGTCAAGCACTTAGTTCTTGTCAAATGACAGAGCCTCTGTCTTTGCATTATCCCTCAGTTTTGCATTTTAAAGCACAAGGCCTTGTGGTTCGAGCTAGGGGCTCAGAGCTGTTGGATCAAAGATAGGAGCAAACTCTTYCAGCCTCAGTAGGATACAGCTCCACTGGAGACACAGAGCTGCCAGTATGCGTGACCCRCTGTCCTCATGGACATCTTAAAGAGCTAAGGGGGTGTATCAGATCTCAACGTTTCATACACATTTGTCATTTGCTGGTCCAAATCCTTGAAGAGGATTTCTTCCTTCAAAAGTTACAATCATGCCTAAATGCAGAAAGCTGGAAAAAAAAATGGCAAGTTAAACTTAAAACTGATAACATCAGACCAAGAGGAGTTAGAGGATCAACCTGTAAAGGGTGTCAAATCCAGCRCAAGCAGCAGGAGCCTGAAAGTGGCAGAGAGTCACTAGGGCTGAGGAGGAGCAAGCGGAGAGGATAAGACGACCATGGCAGAAGAACCATAATTGAGACTTGGCTTCTGTGAAAGAGACTCAAGGGAGCTGATGCTAATGGAAGAGTCGATGCTAATTGACAGCATAAACAGTAGCAACTGGCTGGGCCCTACAGGATTTACTCAGGAATTCAGGGGGGATTCACAGCCAAAGTATCTGAGTTGTTAATGCCAACCTATAATCTCTCACTGAATGTTTTCTTGGTACCAGAAGATTGAAAGATGGAAAGTGCATCACCTTCTGTGCCACCCAAGGTCTTCCCRGCAGGTAGGGAACTAAAGAATGAACCCACAGATGAAGAAGGCCTATTGAGGAGATTTCAAGGATGTGTGTAGGTGCAGTGGACGTGGTAGGAAGGCTGCTTCATCTTTACAGCAATCAGGTCTGGAAAGACACTGCAAAAACAGCAAGATGCTGCTTGATGGCACTAATAAAAGGAATTATAAAGCATTTTGCCCTTAACAAACGGCACAGAAGGTCCCTTTCAGTCCTGCTGATATGCAAGTAGGGTAGCATACAAGTCATGAACGAGTCTTTGCAGCAGTGTTATCACCAGTAGAAAATGCAGAATGGAAAAATAGCTCTGATTACTTAAGGGGTGAGCTGCATACCCAGCAGACGAACACAACCTGCTTAGCACTACACTTGGCTGCTTAGTCGCTAACGACAGTTGTGATGAAACACTTAGGAAGAGAAGACTCATTTCGTATTCCCTGGTGGACATTTGGTTCAGGCATTACTGGGTTTGACTGCAAAGCAGCTGCTGGCCAACATTAAATTTAACTATACTGGAAAAGAAAGAGCAAGTCACAAGCAGTGGTTAACAGTAGGAAAGTCCTATCATTCCTACAAAGGAGGAACTGGGAAAGACCATTGCTTTATAGCCTACATGTATTATAGTTCCTAAGATATGTAGGAGAAACTTCGCACTTTTAGGTGCCGCTCAGGTAAATATTTTATCCAGATGAAAACTCTATACTTGCCTGTAGCTACCACCAAAATACTTCCAAGAAGAACTTAGCAAGAGGACCACCTGTTCCTTTCACTGTTTCGTCCTGATAAGTGATAAATATAACTCTGAGGTAGATGGCTCTTGAGCTCTTATATACTCATTAATGTATATTTTGCCTTGGCATAGTAGCATCCCTCCTATTTTTGACTCTTGTCCCAAAGCCTTATTCTTAGAGATCCATGTAGTACTGGTTTCAGTACAGTTGTGCATTGTCTGAAAAAAAGTCTCTTTCATTGGTGGTGGTTTTAAGCTTACCTGATCTCTCAAATTATTAACTTGTTGTTTAGTCTGAGTTCCTGCAGTAGGGAAATTTCTGCTTGATCTATGCGTATTTCASTGCCTTTTCTTCCTTCCTTTATCATTTTCTTCTGAAATAACTTTTGAAACTCTTTTATCAGAATTGACATGTGAAAAGAACTTTCAAAATGTAAAATTCCTACAAGTTCTGGGAAATTTGGAAAGTGAGGGGAAAAAAACCCCAACTTCTAGGGCATTGGAAAGTTGGGCAAACTTGCTTTTGTTTTTAATATATTTATTTTTTATTTTTTTTTTAAGGAGTGAAGTTGATTACTGTGTAAATATTAAACTACATGATAGCCCAGCTCTGTTGATCAGTAGGAACTGGGATGAAATTTGGGCTATCTGAAGGTGATGTGGCAAAACTGAGTAGAGAAGCAGGGTGCTGTAAAGCATATTCTTTTACAGTGCCTTTTTGGAATTTGTTTGGAGTGGGTTTTTGTGCTTAATTAGAGAAGTGTGGTATTGCTTGGTTAGGTGTGGCTCAAAGGAAAGAGAAAGGATCTTTATTTTCTCTTGTTTGKTTGKTTGGTTGGTTGGTTTGGTTGTTTTTATTTTACCTGATTGCAGAAGGCTTCTTGGGATGCTGGGAAAGCTGAGCGCTTCCTAATGTAGTTCTTGCTGGTGAATGAAATTACAGATATTGCCTTTGTGTGAATATCAAATCTTAAATCCATCAAAATTAAGTTTGTTCAACAACTGCCCTTGCTTCCTTCTCTCCGACTTGAGTCCTTAACAGCTCTTGAAAGCTGCGGCAGGCTGTTCTATTACCACAGTACTGGTGACTATAAATCTAGTTTTATACCATATTAGATGATGATGATGTCGTTAGGTTTTTGAAACTGTGAGCAGGGTTGTTTCTGATTAAGGATAATCGCAGAGCTGTAGAGGGAGGATAGGCATTTTYCCCCCTAATTTTATTCTGTGTTCAGAAGCAAAGGTTTAAACAGTKCTGACGCTGCAAGCACGATGCTGGTAAGTGTCTTCTGTCTTGGTGATTCAAGCTGAAGTCCTGGCTGTAATTTTTAGGCACTTCCATTCATCTTCACCACATACTAATCTCATTTTGATTTTCATTTTCTTCTGCAGTTTCAGTAGATGGATTCTTACCTGGACTTTGTAATAATCCGTTGCACAGTCTGCCCAGGCACTGTGCAGAAAACTGCTCTTTTCACACAGGTAGTGAGAGCAGGATGAAGAGCTGGATGTATTCTCAGCTTTTCAGCAGTACTTAAGTGCTTGTGATGTTGTAATATTTGACCAGCTTGAGATACCCTGAAGAGACCATCTCATGTGCAGAGGCTCTTTCTGAAGCTCAGCACTATCACCTTGGTCATAATTATTCTGCTTGTGAAGTTGGACATATGAGTTACACATATCTAAGGACAAAGTTTCACCCTTGGCTAATCTGGACTAATAAGAAGAGTGAATCAAAAGCAAAAAGGTCCCAGGAGTCATGGGATGATATCATGAAATGCTTATCACATAAATCTGTGCAGCTGAAAGGCAGTGAAATTAAGAAGCAGCTGGTGAAAGGCACCATAGATTGAATTTGCTGCTAATAATTATGAGCCTGCTTGAGCCAAGCACTTTTCCCCTTCATGCTTGCTTAGGGAAGTGCCAAACCAATGAATTACTCTTCATACCAAGAGCAAAGGGTAACTTCTACTACTGTATTTTCTGTTCAGTGTTTTTATTGGATGTAAAACAGTCATAGAGAAAGTAACAGAAATACCACACATGGCTGAGGAGAAGGAATCTGCAGATTTTATTGCGTTCATGCAGTTACTGACATCTCAGCCCTGTGCATAAATCTTYGGACGCGCATCGGCTTCTTGGGAGGTTTCACGGTTGCCTCCCATAGGAACTGCCAGACAAGGTCATACCCAAGGGCTGTTCAACTCCGTGTCCTGTCTGCGACATCAGCCTGGCCCAAATGCTTCACAGAGCAGGGACTTGTATGTACTAGGACCCATCTTCTCTCTAGACCCCATCTTGGGGTCTGCAGTAGAGAAGATTGTACAAGACCTTGTGCTCTCGTGCTGTTTGATGCATTTGTCCTCATGCAGAAAGCCTGGAGGAGAAAGCAGCATTCTTGCCCATCACCCGGTTCCCCTCTGTGCCTCAGCATGAACTGGGAGTTGTTTTAGGCTTGTTTTTTCCCTGGAGGGGTGTTTTGGATGGTGGTAGAGTGCCATCTGTAGGGAACTAGTTAAAGAAGCACAGAARGACGTAAACAGGAGTGACTATGTAAGGTATATGGCAAAGAGCATGTTGCGCTGCTCCCCAGTCAGCCTTTGCACTGCATCTGGGCTTGACTTTTAGAGGGGAAAAAGTCACACTTGGAGCTTCCAGCAGGTCTCTTTAGACCCTGAGTGCTGCTCCTAGCCCCAGGTTTCTTGCTGTGTACCTGAAAATCCCACAGCCAACTTGAGGGAAGACAAAACAGATCAGGAGCCGAAGGGTTGACGAAGGACCCTGAAAGCCCTAAATACCTATGACGGCACCAACAAACAGTTCTGCCCAGGTGACTGAAGTGCTGTTGTAGCAAAGATGCAATTGTCCTTCTCCAGTTTTGAGTGAAATAGTAAAGAGCACATCACCTCAGCGAAACGCTACATACAGCCTGGCCATGGGCAAACGTAACGTCGCCCAAGCAGTGYTTGGTGCTGTTGGTACTGCCTGTGTTGTTGCTGCTATATCTGTGCTTGACCAAGGTCCACTCTTTGCTTCAATTCATGGTGCTCTCTGAGTGGGCGTTTGATGGCAGTTTGTAAGTGTCCGAGGAGAATAATAACTTGTGGAAGAAGGTTTCAACCTGGTGCTGCTAGCACAAATATAGGAGATGCAGGATAAAGAAGAATCTAAGCTGAGATCAGCAGCAACGCAGGAAATAAAAACTAGTTTGCAGCAGATGAGAGTTTCCCTTTCAAGAAAATCRACTAGCTTCATAAAATGACTTGTGCCTTGCCTCTCAAATCTGGAAATCTAGGACAGTTAAGGCAGTACTTCTTGGGAAAGATTTTATTTGCCCCAATGCCAGTTGACTGTCTTTTCCAGTTTCCCATCTTTGCACAGGAGACTCATGTAATGTCACCTACATTTCATGAGTCTGTCTTGAGGAGGAAATACACTGCTTTCCATGCAAGGTAAAACCCCTGATCCAGGCATGTGAAGTGTTCATGCAGAGGCACACGAGCCTCTGTCTAACGCTGCCTGGAGCGTTACCTTGTCCTGTTGCACTCAGGGTGCTGAGCAGTGCGTTAAATTCCCTTGGCACGTGGAGGTATTTGTCTGCTTTATTAGTAGCCTTTATCTTACAGGCAGTTTATGAAATTAGTGTACAGYGTGAGACCTTAAAGTGGGTTGTAGAATTGCTCAGGTGCTCTGATGAGGACCAAGGCATTTGGGGTGGTGCAGCTGCTAATAACTCGCAACCGCTCTGATGAAACAGCCTCCTGTTGAGGATGGAGATTAAGTACCCGGACAGACACTGTCTGAATTCCGTATTTCTTGGCTTTTTAGTGCTCATGAAGGCAATCGTTTCCATATCTAGACCTACACTGTGCTGGCATATTGTTTCTTCATGAAATAAGATGTTCTTGCGTCTGAAATTCTTGCAGTGTGGAAGATGGCTTCTGACAAATTTCTTTTGCAGTTCTTAAGGACTTTCTTCTGGAGACTGTGAGACAGTCGGAGGACTCATTTTTCCAGATCTCTGCAGGATCAGTCAAAGGTGACAGCTCTGAACTCCCTCTTCTTCCCTTTCAGCTCTCCTAACGGAAGCTTCCAGGGGAGAGATTTTGTTCCTTCTGTAGCAGYGTTGATCTTTGTGCAAAGTTATGGTCTGAAGTCTGAGTTCATATGGACGTCAGAAAACCTCCTGGAAGGAGAAGCAGAGGCAACTGGGGGTAATCCTCTGCTCCGTAAATAAAGGTCACTAAGCATTAGGTGAAGCTCTTTGATGGGAACAGAGGGCTCTTTCTGTTAACAAAACTCAGCTTATGCTTTGAGTGGGTTTCTTCAGGAGAAAGATGAGGACGTAAGCTTTTTTCCCAGTAATTTTCCAGTATTTCCCTTGACACTTGAGATTGCTCCAAAGTTGCTGCTCTGGCAAGGGTACCTGTAACGCCTAATTCAAAACTGCAAGTGAGTGAAATCCTGGTATTGAGTAGTCAGTGACAGGCAAGCCTTGCTGTGGTGTTTTATTTTCGGTCTTAGCTGCAAAAAGACTTAGAAATACCAGTTTGAAACATCAGGGATCCTGCTTTTTAATGACACATCTCACAAAGTTGGGTCCAAATCCACAACTAGATACTTGAGCACATGGATTCCATCTCACGAAAGCTGCTCTCAAGTTAGCTTTGGATTTGCATGGGAAAGTAACCCTTTTTTTTTTTTTCCTTCCTTCTCCTCTACCAAGCCTGACCTACCAATTTCCCCGTTGATGGGACATTTTATAGATTAAGGCTTTTTTTGAAGGCAGGGTCAGGAAAGGGTCAGCTGGGCTTTCTAATGGAAACTCAATGTGAGCCGTGGCTGCCATTGCTCCACAATTAGAGCGGAGGAGCGTGGAGTCCTCGCGGGTCAGGGAGTGCACCCCGCCGAGCCACCCACGGTCCCTGCTCCCAGGACAGGGAATATCCGTCCACATGGAGCGGGCCGTAAAGGGAAACGCGCGTGGAGGACTCCTGTGCCTGGAAGGTCGCCAGCTTCTCCTCGGAGCGGGCTCCGTCTCGCTGCCCGCCGAGACGGAGCAAACAGGTAGCGCCCTGACGCAAGCGGAGCGAGCCGAAATGGCTGTGAACGGAACAAGCTGGCAGCAACTTTTTCCGTTTGCCGCTCTGCGTTGAGGTGATTAGCCCAAATGAGCCCGGGCCGCTGGAAAATCGCAGGAGCAATGGAAAAGGGAAAGGTCACCGTGCGTTGCAGGGGTTAAACAGCTGCACTTGAAAACTTGCAGCTCTGAAGTAAAGGGAAAAATGCAGAGATTCATTAGGTCCGATAGCTCTTGAGATTGCCTCTAAGTGGCTTATAGCTTTTGCTTGTGTCTGTGTTTCATTTCTTTATTTCACTGCTCTTTAAGTTTGTCTTTAAGATGAAAACTTGTCAGGGAAGAGTTAAGTCTACCCCTCCAATTAGCTATATTGGGGCCTCATTTCAATGTCTCTGCCAAAACTAACAAATGGTGCCGTGCCCCCATCTTGAACACCCTCCTCCCACCAACTTCATGGCAGATCATTTCTTTTGGCCCTCTAAAACACACACACACACACACAAAAAAAAAAAAAAAAAAAAAGGGCAATGTATGATCTCATGATACATCCAGATTTTCCATTCATTCTTTGCTTAAAGAATGGCTTTGACTTCTTCAAAACACCCAAATTACAAGTTTTGGCATTGGCAATTTTGTCTGGCTCAGAGCTCCAGCACGCAGTGAGGCGAGCAGAGGGAGTTGCAGTAGGTGGGTGCACAGTSAGGGCCTTCTGCTCTGCTAAACTTGAGTGGGTTTCCCTTGGAGGAGGCTAAATCCCAGGTATCAGTTGATGCTGTTACTTTCTGAGGCCAGGAAGAGGATTAGGGTAAAGAGGCTTTCCGTAACTGAGCATAATTAGACTAGAGCCCTTCGCAGGAGAAAGAGAAAATTGCTGATGAGAAGCTATGAGAAGATTGGTTGGGAAATGGGATTGGGAAACACACTCATTCTTGCTTAAAGTCTGTTCCTGTCTAATTCTCCTGAAGGGAATGTGTAAGCACTTGTGGTGCTTAATCTGCTGGGCTGTGTGTCTCATATGGAATGGAGACTTRACCTGGGGCTTTGGAGAAGAGTAGATATTTGAAGGAGTCCCTGTTGGTGCTCCTTTGATTTCCCTTTCTCCCTTGCTTCATGTCCTCTCCTTCCCCTTTAATGCAACATGGCTGTTGTTTTCACTTTGGGTGCACTTTTAGCCATGAGCAGCTCCTTGGTTGCTTAGGTAAAGCCCTATTTTAACTTGCTTTCCCCACTGCAACCTCCTCAGTGACTCCTGTTGTTTGGGATGGAGTTKGCACTTCTCTGTGCCTTGTTTTCACCCACAGATGGACAAAATGCAATGAGCTGTACTGAGCGTTTCCATTGAGGAATTATCAGGAAGGGAGGCTCGTAGGCAGCCCCAGTTCCCCAGAAGAGAGGAGGAAAAAAGACTAGACCTCCATGTACCATCATCGTCCACCTTTTAAAATCCCATTAATCTCGAAAGCTTGCCCTCTCTTAACCATTCCTCTGGTATACAAGGGCGTTTCATTGCTTTTCTCCATCTCCTTTCAGACATGTCTCTTTTGCTACAGGACTGCAGCAGTTGTGTTGAGCCCCCACCTRCCTCACTGGCAGTGCAGTCCCTTGGTATTTCTATATGTGTCTGCATATATCACTAGTGTTGACACTATCAACTCCTTGGAGCAGTGCCCAAGGATCTGGTAGCCTGTGGTACTGGCAGATGTCTGGTGCTCCCAGATATTAAAATAATTCAGGAAATTATTGGTAATGGTTAACTGCATGCCTGCCACATGTACTCCTTTAGAGGAACAGTAATGCAAAAATAGCATCCAATTTTGGTGCATGCAAAGGAAAGTCATCAATTTGAAATATGACTGGTTAAAGTATTTATAGGTGTGTTGCTATCTCTAAGTCCTTGTAATTTTTTTGATTTAACTATCAAATCCTTTTTTAAAAAAAAAAAAAAAATCCCCATACTCTGTTTCTTTACCTATTTGGGTGGTGGGTTAAAGCAGTGATCTTTTTCTCTAGATGATTCGGGATCTAAAACATCATCTGTTTGGTTTTCGGCACTCAAGAAGTATCATTCACTGGGGTGGGGGAAAAGATGTTACCACATCTGCTAGCAAATGAGATATGGCTTCAGGTGAATGAAGATTCTTTTAAGGAAACAGTTTAATCTTGTACAGCCCTGGGACTGATAATGAAGCTTATCTCTGCACATTCGAGAAGCAGCGGGAGGTCCGGTGACTGCTTTTCCTGTGAATTTGCATTGGCTGTCCTGTGACTCCAGGTGAACAACCCCCAGGGCTGGCGTGGTTTTGCCAGATAGATGTGGGTGGCCCTGCCTTTTCGTTGATACCTGCGCGGGATGGCGAGTGGATGACCGTGCAGAGTGCATGTCACACTAGGCTGTCCCCTTTTTGCCCCTGTGAATCCATATCTGAGCAGCGAATAAGGCATCTTCCTTCAAGGACATCCTTACAGCAGCATAGCTGCAGTACCAAGTGCCGTATTCCCACACTCAGCATCTTTCCCTGTTAGGAAGTTGCAAAGGAAAATGTTGGAAAACGTAAAGGCATCTTTACAAATCATTTGGGGTAAGCTGGTAAAAATGACTTATTCCAGTGGGATTTTCTAGCATCTTCTTTTCTGCCGATTTCTAGCGTGCATGCCAAGTTTTGGCTGCCATAATGTGGATGAAGAGAGAGGATCTGTTCCCCTTGTTTAGTCAGTCCCAGTAGAGCGAGTTGTTTCATTTGCTGGCTTAGCGATGGTAGCAGGGACTTGCATTTCACTGAGCAAATGCTGAAGAGCAAGGACTGAGTGGAGGACYAGGTGCCTTCCTTGGCCAGCTTGCAGCATGGGAGCTGTAACCCAGCTCTTGCTTTCCCGGAGACCCTGGTGCAGGCTGGCTCTCCCTCTTTGAGCAACATCCAGGAGCAACTCAAAGCAGGGTGCAGAGTAGAAGTCCCTGCTTTGCCTTTCACTTGAGACCATGCAGTTCTCTTCCACTTTGCTCTATCCGGAGTTTGCAACCCAAACTATTGTGCTTGGGATGATGTTTGCCAAAACCACCCGGCAAACTTCTTCCTTCCTGCAGAGCCGACTGCCTGGAGAAACTCTGACCTTATAAATTTAAGAAGCACGGCAGGCACCAAGCTCCTGTCCTGGTGTCCATGTGCTGGGCTGCACTTGTCTTGTGTGGGGAATCAGGGCAGTTGACTGAGGAGCCCCACGTGTCCCATCTGGGGCCCTTTCCATCTCGGCACTGCGTGTGCTAGCGCCTTTCCCCAGAGGAGCCGCAGGTCACATTCCTTACGGCTCTCGCTCTAAAGCAGGGGACTCTGGTTGCCAAATAAGTCTTCTGAGGCAGAAAAGAATGTTTTGTGGAGGGGATTTACCTGGCAGTGGATTAGGCTCTGCAGGAACCTGCCCACTGCTGCCTATTTGAGTTGTTTCCTCTCGCACCCTTGCGAGCAGCCTCTGCAGGACCCTGCTGCAAGTGCCCGCGATTTGCTTGTGTTCCCCTCGAGGGAGTGCTGGGCAGGTGAGCTTAGCTGGGAGCTGGGTCTGGGCTGCTCTTTGCGGGGGTCCTCTTACATCCTTAGGGTGGGGAGGAAGGGGACGAAGTTGAATGAGGCCTCCGAGCACCCTGTTGATTTGTAAGTTGTCCCAGGACCTCAGAATGACCGAGAGGCAGTTAACTGTGACYTTCTGCGGTTTGGAGATTGGGATCCAAGTGCAGAGGTTTGACTCTTTCTCCATCTAAAACCCTTGACCACAGTTCCTATTTTTAAGCAGACACCRAAGACCACGATCTTCTGGAATTTGCCAGCTTCCCCTCCCTGCTGCTCTCCTCAGTCCTTCCCCATGTAACAGGGATGTGGCCGGGTTCCCTTTGTCACTCCTGTGGTACATCCAGGACCTAAAGCTTGGAAGTCACTTGCTGCTCTTGTGTACTCGTGTACCTCGGTACAGAAGTGGGTCTTGTTGAGACCATGGTCCCTTGGCCATGGCTCACCTTTAATTCCTTCTCTTTGTTGTTGTTATTGTTTCATGTTTTAATTTTTCTTGGGAAGACCCAGCGGTGTGGTTGGCCTCAGCACCTCCTCCTGGTCAGGGTAGAGCTCCAGGCCTTTCCGCAGCTCCTGGCTCTGCTGTGTGAGCGCCCAAACCATCACRTTTTCCCATGGCAGCCAGGCCATGCAGAAGCCTTGACCAGCAGAAGCCCTGGGCACTTTCCTTGCAAAAGTGCAAACTTGATTATTAGACCTTGGATTCCAGTAAAGGTTCTGGGAGCAAAGCATAGATCACAGCCTTAGTCCACTGAGACGTGTGCTTAGCAGCAGGGGTGTGTTTCCTTCAGCTTTCATATTTGGATTAGAAATGCTTTCTTTTGGGGGCCAAAWTTCATTCTCAGACACTGTAGTCAGTCCTACTATCAGCTCCATGAAGCCTTCATGTCTAAAGGAAGTGACCAAAATAGATAGATTTGTTTCCAAAACAAAACCCTTTAGTCCAGTGAAAAGATACCTGCCTCTTGGGAAAGATGAGAAGACTCCCATCTCTCCTATTTTTCCGAGCTCAAGGTCTCTTATCCTTTGTCTTTGACTGTTTCTCATCGCTTATCGTTTACTAGAAAAACATTCCAGCATGTGTGCAAGGCTAGACCACCAAAAAAGATGAAGAGGAGATGGATGCACTGCAGCCCTTCTATTTATAGGGAGAGAGACAAACCAAAAATGATATGGGAAAATTCAAAGCTTTAAATACTCTGGGAGAGATGGAAAAAGGGCTGCTCTCATTGTTCACAGGATTCAGGAGACTTTCTCACGAGCAGCTTGGCGGCACCACCGGACGACTCGCTCGGGGGCGTTTCGGGGGCACCAGAGCCCCTCTTGTTGCCGGAAGGACCACTCTGCTTCTCAAGGCAAGGAGAGAAGGGCCAGCCTGTTAATTCTGCAAAAGACTCAAAGTTTGTGCCCTCCCAAAGTCTTTCTTCATCCTCTGGGGTATCATGTCCACTGATGTCAACACATCTGATATTTCACTTGTCTTCATTCTGCTCTTCTTTCTACCTGATCTTTGAGCTTTCTAGTCACCATCTTGTAAACCCTGGAATATTTMAAGATATTCCTGGCCTCCCTGGAGAACATTAGGCTGCTCTAAGGTGGCTTTTCTTCCAGTCAGAGCAGTGAAATCACTTTCTCAAGTTACCWTCTTGCTATCTGCGCTTTCCTTGTGGTTTTTAGCCTATTCTAGAAAGAGCAGCGTCTTCTGTCTGACCACACCTGCTAATCAGCTTTCACTTGTCCCAGTGTTTGCCAAGTATATTGGCTTTTGCTGTCTTTGTCAAAGGAAGTGCTATAATCCTTGGTTGTAGATCAGACTGTGTTTTTGGCTAAAGATTTAAGCCTTCTCTGTGCTCTAGCTCCTAGTCTCACCTCTGAGGTTGGCTCAGACCCAAGGATGAGGAGTGGATTTCAATTTTTATTTTTGAAAGCATGTTTCATAATGTAGCAGGAGAGCAGGATGTGCGGCTAGAAAGTGGTGCTACCTCGAAATTCAAGGAGGAATTAAAGACARTGGACTGAGAAGTGGGAACTGAGGTCTCCTTTACCATTGCAGAGAGGTGCAGGACGAGCAAGGTCTTCCTTTAGGTTTGTGTATCCCATTAAATGTCTTGTCCCTGGAGATATGGAGCAACGTCGTCCTCAAACGCACATGGCTGTGAGCCCTCCTGCACTCTCCCTTTGCACATAAGAACCTTTCCAAGCTTTATCTGTAAACACTTCCCCTCGGATCACCTCTGTTGTGACACCTACAGGAAACAGCCATTTCGTAAGGGCTGGAGGAGCAGACCAACTTGCYGGTGTTTATATTTACGAGAACAGTGAATGTGCTGGGACGCTGCAGCGCTTGGGGCAGTCGTGCTGACCCCGGCAGATCCTGCCGTCGTCTCCCCCGTGCTCCCATCTCCTCCCGTCGTGGAGCTGCCGCCTCGCCTGCTGTCCGTCGGCAGCCCGGGCTGCCCTGGCCCCTCTCATGCCCCCGTTGCTGTGGCTCCCGCTGTGCTTTTACCTTGCAGGACTGGGCAGATTAGTAGAGAATCCAGAGCGTTACTTCTTGAGCGCTGATTTAAGCACTACCACAGCAGAAATAACATGAATCTGATTTGCAGTTCCCAGAGTTCTTCCTTTCCTTCTCTTCCCACTTCCCCCTTCTTTGGYGCTGTTGATAACTCTCTAAATGTTACCTTTAGAAAAACCACTGCTACCAACCTCTAATTTCGGTCCCAATTCTTCCTTACAAATACACCCCTGTGGGATTCGGCATTCGGAGACCGTCCAAGGGCTGTCTCCGCTCTCCCCTTCTGCCCAGAGGCTCCCCGGGGCTCTGTGCGTCGTGATCCCAGTCCCGAGGCAGCCCCCGGCTTGCGGGCTCCTCTGCAAAGGGAGTAAATGACTCTGACAGCAAAAACAACCCGCATCATTTTGACGTTTAAACCAGTAGCTGTGCTGGCTRTGGGGTAGCTGGGTTTACACGCACTCTAAACCTCTCTTTGGGAACATTCTTAGCTTGTTCTGACTGGTTGTCTGACAATATTAACTATACCATAAATCTATAGGCAGTGCAACAATATTTGCTGAAGCCTAGTTTGTTACACAGAAAGATTTCTGAGCAGCAAACTGGAGAGGTGCTGTCAGCAGAAAAGCCCCACCATGCTTAAGGAGAAACTGGAGCCACCAGTGCTTCGAGTTGTGTCATTTTACCACATTACTTGGTCATTGGTCTCCATATATCTCATGTGAATAGATTGCTTTTGTTAACGTCACTAGTAAGATGATCTTTTTTTTAATAAGGAGCTGTAACAAATCGATTTCAGGCTTTTAAGCTTGGGCTTTGGCTCTRGTGAGCCAGGTTGCTTAGTGCTCGGATGAAGAGTTCCAGCAAACTGTGCAGTCCGGTAAGCTTTGCACCCAAGGACCATTTCTGATGATTCGATCAAAGGTATTTTAAAAACAAAAAACTTGTTGTCAGTAGACTTCTTTCCTGTAAAGAGTTTTACGTTCCCACTGAGTGTTTTTAGCAGTCTACAAATTGAAAAACATTGAAGACTGTTGTTGCAGTCAATTTGGCAAATCATTTCCTTTGAGCTGTTGCACTGCATAAATATTTTGCTGTCGTGCCAAGAGCTGTTGTGCTGCCAGACATGTCATCATCTAAATGAATAATAGATGGGAGCTCCTGATCCCTTGTGGTCATGAAAGGACTGGGGGTACCTACRAGGCTGGGTAGGTTTGGGGCTCATGGTCCCAGGGTCAAAGCTCAGTCTAGTCTTGCTGTCATAGAACGGTGCCCTTGCCTTGGACCCTGAGATGCAAGAATGAGATTGCTGTTTTTTCAATAGTTTTATTATGTTTTGGAAGAAACCTTGAGCTATTTATTGTCCAGGTCATTGAAGGGTTATTTTTGATGATGCTAATTGCTGTGAAAGTGCTGCAGAAGTACCTGACCTTTATTGCTGAAAATGGTCCTTTTCATAGAAACCAGAATTCTGCGCTCATCAAAAATGCATCTAAGCAGAACAATTTGGCTGAATGCTAAAATGGCCTCCTGCGACACTCATAAGAGTTACAGTATGAATACTGTGATTGGAAATTTATGGCTCAGAATAGTGCTTGAATGGATGAGGTGAGATGAGATGGCATTGAAGACGTGTGTGCTTAAAAAAATAAAGATATTCTGCACCCATTGTATTAATCTTCTTGGAAGAGAAGAATTATTCTCATTTCATAATTTTAAAATACTTCTCTGATGTTCCCTGGTTGTTTTGTTAAGGGGAAAACATTTATTTCCCTCAGCTTAAAGCGGAAACGGATCAAACAACTTTGCTTTTGTCCTCAGGCCTAGCACAAGAATCTTGTGGTTGAGACACCAAACCGCAAAGGAGAAATTGAGGGGTAAAAATAGAACTGGCTTGGCCATATGCAAATAAGTCATATGAATAATTTTTTCTGGCCTTAATGTGGTTAGTGAAGTGTATTTCTTTTGTAAAAGGCGGATGGTGTCTGGTGGAGTTGCTCCCCCAGGGGTAGCAGTGGGAATCTACCCCTTGGAGATGTTTCTTCCGAGCAGCATTAGATGCTGAGGGCCGTAGCCAAGTGGATGGTCTTTTGTTGGCCAGCAAATGAGCTTTGGGCCTTAATGAGATCCCTTTGCCTCTTGCTTATGTTTCATTACAGAGATTTTTGGCGTGTCTATCAAGAAGGGAAAGATGCAAACGAATGTTTTCTCATTGAGCCTCTTGGACTCATCTCCCAGTCTGTTTATTTTTGTGTGCGTTTCTGGCTGTGTCAGAGAAATTCTGATGGAAATTCAGTATTTCATACAGTATTTCATACAGAGATTATTGTAAAACGAAGGAGTTTTATCTGCTGCTGTTTTGTCTACTTCACAGCAAAGCTCAGTAGATTTATTTCATTTTTTTTTGAGTGCGCCTTCAATTCCGTGTACTAATATTAGTTATACAATGAGGACATGTCTATATATAAACGCCTAATTTTGTCTCTTTCCATATATACCCATGTTGCTATATATAATCCAAGTGCTTTCATAGGAATATTTCAAAGAATATTTGTCACATTTTGTCGTGTATTTTATGGTGGGAAACTGTAATCGGAAAAAATGCACTTAGCTCTTGTGGGACAGCAAGGTAAAATAGCTACTTGTGTGAACGGGCTCTTTTTTTAGATGCGGGCGCTACAGAAATAGCCGAGTGATGGCCATGCCGTGAACTCCGAACGCGTTTCCTCGTTGCCAGGGCTTGCCGGCGTGTTTGTGTAACCCTCGTGGGGACAGCGGTGCGCGGCCGCGCGCTGAGCTCGGGCGAGGCCTGGGCCGGGGCCCGCGCGGCCTTCGCGGAGCGCTCGGCGCCGGCCCTGTGGGCTCCCGAGGCCGTCGCTCCGTGCGCATCAAGCGGAGCGCGGCCAGGGAAGCGGTTCCCTCTTTCTTAGGGTGAATCTGAGCCTCGTCCAAGTTGAAATGGACAGCGTTTCAAGTAAATAATATTTGCATGGTCTAAAGCAGGGGTTTGTGCAATGGCTTGGCTTCATAGCTTTTGGGAAGAATGTTTTTTGTCTTCATTTTGTTGTGAAGTTGGGTTCACCTCTTTCCTCTAACTGGAAACGGTAGCAACGTTTTGGAGTTTGGTTGTTCACAGTCTCTTGGGCAGCTGGCAGAGGCTCCTGGTGGTGTTGGGAGGGATATCCTGAGGGATTTCTTTTTCTTTTTTTTTTAATTCAAGTTTCTCCAGAAAACAGAACTTGTGACTGCACCATATCTCAGTGGAATCTCTCTCTCCTTCCTTACCCGTCCTCATCCCTCAAAAATTTGGAGGTCATTGATTGTAATACTGAGAAATGTTGTATTTCCATAAGTTTCATGAAAGTGTGGGGTCTGGGTAAGGGAAGGAAGTTTTTCATGTGGCTGCTAAGGACTGATGAGGAGAGCTTGGCTGTTACCTGTTTGGTGAGGCAGCATCACGAGGGGCTAGGTAAAGGTTTTGGCTCTAATTCGTTAGCTTTTCCACATTTCTCTCATGCCCCAGTCCTCGGATGTTTTGTGAATTGCATATAGCAATACACATCCTTCTGCTGTGGTTAGTATAGCAAATAAATACAGTTGTTTATGCTGTAGATTGAAGGGCAAGTCAGAGTACAGTAGACTGGACTTCCRCTGGGGTCCATGTTGATGTTTTTGCATGGGCATACCCAGAATGTTTGGATTTACAAGCGGTCATGGAAAATATCTGTTCAACGTGCGTGTGTCYGTTGCGTGACCAGTTTGCCCATGTCTCTTCTAGCAGACATATAAGCTGTTTTACTTTAGTGTTTATTGGGATGTAGAAGAATTCAGACTAATCCTAGCTAAGAATAAACAAATCCAGGCAGAATCAGCACCATTCCTCCGGGGCAACTTCCATGATGCTGCAGGGATGCTGGTGTCATCCCGGCACTCTCGGTGTGGGCACAGATTTGTGGACAACSCTTTGGGACACATGTGTTTTAGTTTCCCCTCACCAAGAAGCAGGAGAGAATGGTAACACGGGGGTTTATTGATCTGTTCTGAGCTTGCCAGCAGCTTCAGCTGCCATAGCCGTTTTAGTGGAGGGCTTTACCGTAGCTCTCATCAGCGAGGCGTTGGGTGGTCGGTCAGCATTTCCCAAATGAGTCCATGAGAGCATGGACCAAGTATGTGGATTATTCAAGTGGACCCTTGTGGGCTCTTCCTCTTTTGAGTTTTTTTGTGATGAAGCGCAATTAGGCGATGTTGGTGGAAATGTAGGAGAGCTTAACCACGGATAAAATCACGGAGATGCTCCGTGACACTCATGTTTGTAAACAAGGTGAACAATCTCAAACAGATCTGTCCCTTGCCAGAGCAGGTTGAATGGAAGAGCATTTTGCTTAGATCAGAAACTCTGTCCCCACAGTAGGAACTGTGCCAAGGAGCTTGTTCTGGAGTAAAATTGTCAAAGTAAATGAAATCCCAGAAGTCAGTGATATTAAAGCTAAGTGTTTCGGTCATCTAGGGGCAAATATGTTCAGATTCATTTGGGATGGGAATAAAATAATGATACAGATTTGTGCAGAATACCATGAATGATGCAGAATTGGCTCCACTGCATCTTTGCTGAGCTCATCAGGCAAATCATATGAAAGAAATACTGTACTGTCAGAAATCCTATTGCAGAGCTGACATATCACCCTGCCAGGATAAAAGATAAAGAACAGAAGAAGAGAAAAAAAGTCTGGACCATCACTCCCACTGCGTGATAAATGACTGACAAGAAGAATTGGAATAATCCCGTTAATATCAGTGTAAGTTCCATGTCGTCCACACCCAGTGGCTGGAAAGGCATTGAGCTACCCTGATTTATGCACCCTCTTTGAAATCATTTTGGCCAGGATTTTAAACTAAAACAATAAGCAGCCGTTCCACTAATTCTTTGTCTTGCTTCCTCAAGTGTTGTGCTTCGCGGCTCTGTTACCRGCTTAGGAAAACTGTGATAAACTGCTCTAGCAAAATGGTTTGGGAACAGATTCATCTTAAATAAGCCAAATAGGTTAATCAAGAAAATATTAAAATAGACCCATAATACTATTTTTTGAGAAAATTACTGTTGMTTTCTCTGAATTGAAATAAGGTGGTGTATTATTTTTCATTGAAACTCCCACGTCTGAGTAATTGAAAACACCTCGGAAGAAAGCCAGTCCTTCTACATTTGTTGTTAAGTAATGTTAATAATGCATTCAAATATATCATCATTATTGTCACTCTTCTTTCAAACAAGGCAATATGCCTTAATCTTTCCTTTTCCTGGAGCTGACARATTAGCAGTTGAACTGTAAATCCTAGTTCACTTGTCTCATCAGGATGAAATCTATTTAAATCCTTGGCATATTGTGCAAAACTTTTACTTTCCCCCCCCCCTGCATACATTATTGTCTTCATATTTTGAGTGGAAAATAGAGTTTACAGGGCCATGTTCAGCCCTGGAACCAGGGGCTCTCTTTCTCTCCATGTTTCCTGTAGTGTCAGGCAGTTTTGGCGTGTTGTTGCGGGGTTTAAATGACTTTTTTGTTTTCCTCTCTTACCCCAAACTGTTGTTCTACATAAGCTCTCAATACACAGGCTCAGGGCTAGCAGTGCCCAGCTAACTGTTGTCAGCTAAAATTGCACCAAGACAAATAAAAGATGTTGCTGGTGGGTTCAGAAAGTTGGAAATACCCCCTCTTGGTGGGATTTCCTGACCCACGGCTGCCTCGATGCTTTGCCCTGTTCCTGTAGCATATACAGCCGCGAGAAGATGCATCTCTGCGCATCTCATCGCGTTTGGGTCATATGTGCGTGACGTGTGGGCCCTTCTTGTCCTCATGGTAGCTGAGCCAAAACATGACCCAAGGAAAAAGCCCATGGAGAAGTGGGTCATGTTTCTTGAATCTTAAAATGGCATTTTCTGTCTCTGTGACTTGGAGTCTTCGCTCATAGTGGCTGCCCCAGGCTGCTACGTGAATCAGCAAGTGCCGGTGTTCGCTGGGGAGAAATGTGCAGCGTCAGAGCCCGCGCGGCCCCGATTCGCAGCTCGTGCAAAGTCAAGGTCACGGGCACCGCTCCTGCTCCCAGGCATGGCCCGGAGCTCCGCTCCTGCCCTCGCTGATAAAATGAGCGCTTAAGGGGCTCTGAGCGTGCATTAATCTTGTCGCAAATTGAGAAATCACAGGGTGGCTTTCTGCTGATGGCACAGTGTAAATGTGAAAAGGCTGGCGTTGTGCTTGCAGAGCTGGCAGAGCGGACGAGCAGGCGGCTTTTCGAGCTGCACGGATCGCAAGCTGCACGTGGTGTAACCTCCCCAAAGGAAAAAAAGGTCATTAAAGCAGAATATTAATGATCCAAGACATTGGCAACGCCAGGACTCTTTAATTTATGTCCTAACTAATGTGCTGAGAGCAAATTGCAGGAGCTGACGGTGGGAATAGTAGGAAAATAGAAGCAGCCCCCAGCTCCTCTCCCCAACTGCAGTCCCTGGTTGCTGCTCTTCTCTCCCAGCTCCGACGCTGYCGCGGTCCTTGCGTAAGGGAGCTGCCCTCAGCTAACCCCAGCCCCGCGTCTCCAGTGCCTTCCAGCCCTTCACCTTTGTAGGATTTAAAATCCAGTGGGGTGGAGGCCGGAGGTGAGGGGAGCTGGGATTGAACCGTGCTGATTCCAGGAAGCGAGGCAGGTGGGAGAAGGGGGAAGGAAGGTCCCCATGGGGTCTGGCTGTGGAAATGCAGAGAAGCACTGGTGGTGTCATGGACTTTTTTATACCCAAGTACCAAAGTGCTTGGAGTTCATCGCTGTTGTGAGACAGCTTCTCTTTTTGCCCCTCGCAAGCATCACTTGACGGGCTTGGTTTTTGGTGACCGTAGCAGTGGGAGGTGGTGAGGTACGGGCAGGCTGGCAGGTCACATCTCCCCTGCATCCTTGTGAGGAATGATGCCAGGACTTAAATAATCCATCACCGGCCTCATGCCCTGCGCTGGGGCGGGTGCAGCTGGTGGCAGCAGCTAAAGGAGGTTCCCCCCATGCAGCACCGCAGCRGCCCTGCAGCCTCCCCGGGACCTCCTCGCCTTCCCCCTTGGGCAAACCCCAGCGTTTGCGCTCCCTCTGCTGGCTGCTCTTTCCCGGCCAGTGCCTGCTCTGGGTCTCCGAAGGAATGCCGGAATCAATGGGCACAATCTTGAACAAACAGGGAAGTAATAAAATTAGCTTGACTCCTTTTTAGGCTCCTTGAACACTATGAAAAAATCCCACATGGGCCAGGCTGCAAATGTGCAATTCGGCACAGTTGCATTTCTTACGTTTGCTTTCACAAGATCATCCCTTGCTCTGGGAAGCCGAGGCGCTGGTGGAACCACATCAGCATAAGTTGCCCTTTTCAGTAGCTGTTGAAACTGGTGTTTGAGATTTCAGCTGTGACCAAGAATGACTCCTGCTTGCCTAAAATTTTATCTGTTATTTTTCTTCTGCATTAGCCCAAATATCGATAGGTCTTTCTCCAGACTCACTGTTTTCTCTCCTCAATGATGCGCTCTCTTCTCTAAACTTTAGTTTTCAGCACTCCCTTAAACTACTTGATTTGATTTCTCATCTCTGATTGACTGTATCCAGATATCACAACCTTTTTACTGGGCATAGAACCTCAGGAGGGGGGCAGAAACTGCTTTGCTTTCAAGGTGGCTCCTTCTTGAGCCTCATGAAGGTTTCAAACTCTTCTTCTCCTACTGTAAGATCCGGTGGATACTTTCAATAGGACCTTAGCCTCCAGCTTTAGGAAGCAATTTATATTTGTCTATTTACCAGGGAGCACCAACAGCACCTCAGCTAGAGGTGTGAGTTTATGTCCTTGGGAACCTGGTGATTGCCAATCCCGATCCCATTTTTGCCAACAGCCCAAATTCCCTGCTGGAGAAGGACTGTGTGCCTGGGGAGCGCTGGCATTCTGTTCATGGCAGAGGGAATGGTTGCYCATGGGCAAGAAGGGTCTGAAACTTCTTTCTTCTTGCTCTTGCTGCCTGCTTACACCTGGTCATAATTTCATTTAAAAGTTCTCGCGTTTCCAGAATCTTTCTTAAGATTTCCACTCTGATAACAGAGCTCCATGTTTAAATGATCTTTTTCCTTACTCTCAGGTTGCCTATTTCTTTTATTTGTGGACCCATAGTGGCTTCTCGGCTTCTGCTCTAGGTTTGGTTCCAGGTGCAGTTCGGTTATATTCCGAGCTGCAGCCTGTAGCCACTTTCTAGATCTGTGCTTGTACTTGCAGGAGCAGCTCAGAGTGCTTCTCAGGAGGCTCTGGGGGGATCAGATCGAAGGAGAGGCATCAGCAGTCAAGTTGGAGCATATACACCGAATCACAGGGCAACCAGCGATGGAAAATGTTAGATCATCTCTTCTTTTCCATCTGCTGTGGAGCAGGGGAGAATTGTCAAGTCTAGGAGCTTTGTCCAGTCTGGTTTCAAAGCTGCAAGTAATTGAGCTGCTGCCATTTCCCTTGGGAAAGCTTTCCATGCAGTTTTACTATCAGGAAGTTATCCTAAAACTATCTGTTTTAGGGGCTATCTGAATTTTATGTATTACATGAATATTTGTTATCGGATCCCCTTCCCAAGCAAACTTCAAAAAATTGTTATCTTACAAAAGAAAAATTTAATCTAAGGAACCTACTTTCCATTGAGATAATGTTCCTAGAGACATTTTGAATTTCAAGATTTTCACTGAAGTAGCTGAGCAGTTAATCAGTGTGGTGTTACACACCTGAGCACAGCGTTGCTTGCACGTGTGCACCCGTTAGTGAAATGAAGGTGGGGGGGAAAAGCAGCAGTCCGATTTCCCTGCTGGAAATGGTCGAAGTGCAGAAGCAAATGGCACGAATGCAAATTGTGGCTAGTAGAAAAGAGAATTAATGTCCTTGAACTCTGCTGCAGAGAAGAAATTTAGTAAAACACTTGTTACTTAGCTATAATTGCTTGCAAGCCAGTGCTGTTCTAGAGGGAGTTGTTTCTAATGGTTAAACTATACAACACATTATAAATTTGATTATGTTTTGCATAATTCATTGTCAAACCTGTGAATTTCACCGACAGGCCCGATTGTTTATTCTATTTTGCTCAGTCAAAACCAAAGCAGTTGCTTAAGGGTAATTTAAAACATTTTTCAGAGACAGAGATTGTTAGTTAGATTCAAGGGCAACTAAAYATCTCCTGGGATTTTTCTCCATGTACTTGTATATTAATTAAGTAAGGTATATTAAACAGGTCGTAGCTTAACATTCAAGGGCACTCAACAACATCAATTGGAATTGGATTACAGGCTTTAACAAAAATGCTCCAGCCTGAACCTAGTTTTACTACAGAAGCACTAGCAAGAATCAGCTAATTGCCTACCAAAGGTTCAATTTATGCCTTATTTTTAAATAAAACTCAACTGACGGCCTTCCATGAGATCTGATGCTTGCACAGAGCAAGCAAATGTGAGAGGTTTCCCAGGTACAGAGTTCATAAACCTGGAGTTTTGGATGCTTTTACACCTCCTGCATGCAGGTTGCTGCTCCTGGCTCAGGGAGGCAAACCACTCTACCTGTGTGGCTGGGCCACTTCTGCCACGTGTCTTTGGCTTTAAAGCTATGACAGCAGTGTTAGAAATGTCTGCTGCACCATCTGCCTAGTGGTGTCAGTTTGCTATTACATTTGATCGCTTCAAGGGCATATTGTGCCATTCCCAATCGGTAAAATGGAAATTTTGTTTGTGTTTAGGTTCCTAAGCAGAAAAAATGGAAAATTGCAAATCAGAAATGAGACTTAGGCTTACTTTTGAGTCATGCCTCCCCTCAGTGTCTCTTTTTAAGCTATTATTTAACTTTTTTTGCTGAGTTTTGGATACCTCCAAAGATGGCAATTCCACATCCTCTCTGGGCCTCTGTCCCAGAATTTGGCCACTCTCATGGGGAAGAACATTTTCCTCATCTAGTGATAGTTTCTGTTTTTGCAGCTGAGTCCTTCTCTGCAGAGCCAGCCAGTTAGCCCTCATCCCATAGCAAACCGTGGGGTTATTTTGTCCCAGATAAAGGCCTGTACATTTGCTTTTACTGAACTTCATAGAGCTCCCATTGGGATATTCCTTCAGCCTCTTAAGATCCCTCTGAAARGCAGCCCTACCCTGCAGTGTATTGAGTGCTCCCTCCAGTTGGGTGTTGACTGCAAACTCATTGAAGGTGCAATCAGGTCACTGCTGGAGTCRATACTTCTTAGCAACCTTCTTTTCAGCCCCTGGGAAATGCCACTAATAACTGAACCACTYGCCCAAGTGGCTCCCTAGCCTAGTGATCCTGTCTGTTTTCCACCCCTGTAGTCCGCTCCAGTAATTCATATTTCTTGCCTGCAGTCTCAGTGTGGCTACAAGGATGCTTGGGGGAGTATGAGACTCATGACCAGGTATTTACATTTCTAATTAGTGCAGCATGTTTGTATTTTTAGATCCTTGCTGCAAATRTATAAATGCCTCAGTAAGGATCAAAGAGTCAGGAAAATGTTTCCCTCTGTCATTCAGGGACTGGGTCATTTAGGGACTGGTCAAGCTATTGCAACAGAATCAGTATTTCAGTACATTTGTTGTGCTTTTCAGGTAGCTTATTGAATTGATATCAGAGATTGTGGTACAGAGGAAAATCTAAGCTGTGCTGTAAGATTCTGAGCAGCTTTTAGTGAACTCCCTGGTCCTTTAGGTGCCTGTGACAGTAGCTGAGAAGTTAGCATCTATCCCATTTATGCCATTTGGGATGTGAAGCTGCATACAGCTTCTATAGGCTCCATAGGTTCTCGCTGAGGTTGTTACCAGCTGCTGATCGAGCAGGGGGTCCCTGGGCAGAGAGCCCCCCTGCCCGTGGTGCAGCAGGGCTCGGCGTGAGGGCCTTGCCCGTGGTTCTCTCCTTGCAGTGTTTGTTACACACCACTTGCCCCTTTTCTGCCTTTATCATCAGATCTGCCAATGCAGCAGAGCTTGCTGAACCTCACTACATCAACACCCCAAATGGGTGATTAAAGAAAGATTAATGTCAGAGATGTGTTGTGGTTACAGACCGTTGCCAGAAAACCAGTGAAGTATAGAAATAATTTATATATTTTCCATTCACACTTGCTCTCTTCATTTAAYTGGTGGTTATCTAAACAGTCCAGCTTTCCTTACCTGCCCATTTACCCCCTTCAGATCTTTTTGCAATATGTACCCTAGGCCCTTAGCTGCAGCAGGTGCAGTTGAAACTTGCCTCTGGATTAAAACAAGTAGCAAATAACAGTGGCCTGGTAAAATCCTTGAATAAAACTAGCTAATTTCTATTTAAAATACTTGGAGGAGGGGTTATATTCCTCACAGGTTGCTTTTAAAGTTGGGCACACACTGTGCTGTGCTCTTTTATGATCTATAAGAAAGGCTTTACGCTCCTGGATTTTCCTTTAGCTGTTTCCTYCCTGATTGCTTCCGTGCTCACAGGGGGTATTTTTGCAGTCGCTTGGACAGCACTTGAAGCCAGGTTGTCCCTGAGGGCAGCCAGGCTGTGAATGTGTGCGTTCCTCTCACTCTGTGAGAGGGACTTTGGTCAAACCCCTGGATCTTCATGAAAATTACCCGACAAAGACCCAATAAATACAATTTTCGGATGGATCAGCTCTCTGCTCTGACTGGACGGGTGATCTCGGGAGTATTTGAAGGGCAGGACTCCAGGAGCAAAAGGCAGCCTTGTAGAGGAGCCTGCTTAGATTGGCTTGAAGTCTGCTGAGCCCACAGCCTTGGTTTGCACCCCACTGAAGTGATGAATTCATGGCAGTCAGCAGTATGAAAACTGTACAATTGAGACGGAAGGATGGTGGTGTCAGGCTGGATGTGTATTTGTGGCAGATAAACACTGCAAAATGTTATTGTAAAAAAAAAAAGAAAAAAGATAAAGCTGGAAATTGATGTTACCTATTGAGATGTTCATTGACGATTGACCCTAAAGGTTCAATGCCATTTTGGGGGATAAGTCTCACCACATTGAGGGCTTTTAATTAGACTCAGCAGTCTTAGCAGTGCTGTTAAGTGCTCTTAATTAGAACAGAGTGTTGCAGATGCTAAAATGGGGATGGTGTCAACAGTCCAAAAGTGCAGTGATCCTAAAGTCTTGGTCAGGACAGGACCCCAATGGGACAATCAAGAAAGGGTTTGATGCTGAGAGTCCTGTGCACTTTCTGTGCTAGTGCAACCTTCAGCTCCTTCCTGGACCCTTTTCCATAACTCCGTCCCATTGCTTGCAGATGTGCCTACTGTTTTCCAGGACTCTTGCTGATAACAGGCTGGTCTTTTTGTGCCAAATGTAAAATTATGTCAAGTAGTTCAGTCTTATGGTAGGAAATTTGGAATTGCAGGAAAAGTTGGTTGTTTTGATCAAAGCTGTAACATGGAGTTAATATAATACTGGTGTTGTCTGATGAGGCCATTTTTTTWAAAATTTTACCTGTTTGTTTGGGTCTGAGTAGTCTTAGTACACACTAATGAATGGGCATGGTGATCCTCAGGAACCAGCATCTGAATGAAAATGAGCTCCTCTGCTCAGTTACAGAGATAGTTCCTGAGGGAGTTACGCCTTTTGACTTGAAAGCAAATATACTAATGTCAGAGCAAACACCAGGAGTCAGTTACAGTGCTTTGTTTTATCCGTGTGACCTTTTTTGTGCCGCAGATCCTTCTTGAATATCATTGCACTGAAGGGATGAAACTGGATTAAGGTATTACAGGGGAACAGCGATGATGCTAATACCTCACTCTTTTACCAAGACACCTTTCTTTGATTTTTAATGCTGTTGACCAGTAAAAAGAGCTGGAAGTCCTGCATTTAAGGAATTAAGGAARTAAAAACTAGCACCACAAGAGACTTTCATTACAGTAAAAATGTTGAGCCTTTAAAATCACAAATCATCTTTCTAATAATTCACTGTAGAATAAGGTCTCTTCAAGATAAGACTCAGCAGTGCTGTGGAGCTGGTATTTAAAGTATGTCCATCTGCATCTAAACGAGTAGCTCCAAGACAATCAGATTATGCAGCAGTTACTTTGGTGAGAATATCGCCTAAGTGGAATGGAAACTTCATTTTGAGTCTAATATTAGACCCTGCTTTGGAAAATTCCTTTTAAATGATCACAAGCTGGGAATAGCAAAAGAATTTAACTTTCGACAGACAGCATTCACCAAGAATTTGTTTTTAACTGCTTATGTTGGGTCCCTGGGAAAGCAGATGTGAAAATCTTACCAAAGTGAATTGACTTGACCTGATGCAATGTTTATATCAGTAGTTGATAAGTTTTTCTGCCTAGTCTAATTTGTTCAGGATATTTTCATTCTTCGAGCATGAGCAAGTCTGGGTTGGAATACTTTGAATGCTTGCTGGTCTAATAATCTGAACCTTCAAGCACACAGACATTATTGCCTATAAAGGGGTTTGAGCAAAGTTGAGCTATTTTGGTTATCTTCCACAGATGGGGATGAGTGTCAGGTTTTTGAAGCTAATACAGAGGAACGTGAGAGAACATTGCTCAACTCCTAATGCCTCATGAAGCATGTTGAAATCTGCCGTATTTATGCTTCGAAACTTCGGTGAGCTCTCCGAACGCAGAGCTCGCTGCGTCTCTTCGCAGAGATGACTTTCAGTGGCAGCCACGGGAACTGGCTACCACGGATGTCAAAGTGGATTCAAAGGGTCATGATTTTCTCTTGATTCCTCGAGCAGAAGGGACTTCAGGAGTTACAAAATGCGCTGTGAGCAATGAGCAGCTTAGGGGTCTTTAGAGCCTCTAATACATCTCATCATAGCTCTTCTCTTTGTTAAACAGAAGCTGTCCCTTTGATATTTTAATTGATTAACTCCTAAGTAAGCCCTCTTCTGTATAGAGTGTATCTAAATAAATTATTTGTGCAGCAGGAAGGAGGAGAGCAACTCGTGGATCACATTGACCTCTTCTCCCCTAGCTCTGCCCTGTCCTTGTGCTTCTGAGGTTTGGCTGCTGATGCTGTTATTTCCACATGTGCAAAGAACATGCATGGGAGCTCTCTGCAAAGGAAGACTCTTGTTTGACCTTCTCACCCTCATGTATGAGACAAGAAGAGAAAGAAGCATCAACAAAATAGTACAATGAATTTAATGCTAGAGTGACAGCTTCAGTAGAGAAAGAAATTGGGAACAGAACGTCAGGGTTGTTGACTGTCCTTTAGTGTTTCACGTGGATTTATGTGAGCCAGGAATGAGATTCTCTGATAGAAATCAGATTAGGATTTTAAGTACTGTAAAATTTTGCCTCTTTGTTGTATAAGGTCTGGAACCAACTTGTATGTCTTTTGATTTATACTTRAATGTCCATAATTCTGCTATGATTTCTGATCTTTTGGGAATATCTAAAATGTCTGAATTGCTAATCTGTCTCCTTGCAGGCAAGTCCCACCTGGCYATAGTACAAAGAGTAAACAATGAAGGAGAAGGAGATCCTTTTTATGAAGTCCTGGGAATTGTCACTTTAGAAGACGTGATTGAAGAGATCATCAAATCCGAAATTTTGGATGAAACAGATCTATACAGTGAGTAGACGTATTTGCATTTTATATTTGAGAGGCGAGATTCCACCCAGCAGCATCTGTGTCTAACAGCTTTGTTTTGAGAGATGCAAGATGCYGATCTAAAATCTGAAGGGTTGAATGACCTGCAGATCCCTCAGATGGTCACAGCACCAGCTGTTTTTACAGCATGGTGCCTCACCCCTTAATGCAGTGTTGATACAGAAACAGAGCAGCTTGCTTTATTTGACTCCACCATCTAGAAGACTCMCATTTGTAGCATTCTGATCTTTTCTGCTAGCAGTTCTCTCTCTAATCAGTGTTTCATTACATTGCTCACCACCTCTCACGTTTGCACCCTCTTCTACCTCAAGGGCCTTTAGCACGTGCTGCACTTYAGCCAGCAGTTGGACAGGTAACTGTGCCACCAGGAAGGGGAATGTAATCTGTCCAGAGCCTGTTTCTGTCTCTTGCTCAGAGCCTGAGAAAGGAAATGCTTCTTCAAGTTGCAAATCAGTGTCCTAAGTGGCTCCTCCTTTTACCACTTTATACAGCTCCTTTCTTTTTCACTATTAATATGCATTGAGGAAGAAAATGTTACAGGTAGAACATTATTTGGGACCTGAGAAATCTGGGCTTTTTTTTTTGCCAAGTTAGAGTTTCTAAAAACACCCAAAGTGTTTTTGCTATTGTTCCCATCTGATTCCCTTCTGACATGTTTATGTTGGACTTYCTTTCCATCATTCCCCATGCATCCTATCTATACCTTGCTCTCTTGCAGGTGGATGCTATTTTTTACTATTATGTTTATGTAGTACATAGCACAAGGTTGTCCCCAGGCTCTGTCGTCATACAGACAGGCATTTTAAATATCTTTAATACTATTTAGAAGTTCTTTGCTTTGTTCCTTGCTTCCCTGTGGAAGGGATCTGAATATTTCTACAGGATCTTTTCCATACCAACATGAGAATCTTGTAGCTGCCTCCAAGCCAAACAAACTCTTTCCAGCATGGGACAGACATATACTTCTACCACTTTTCTTAATAGTTATTCCCTGGATTACTTTTGGTAGCTGAATCAGTATTTTACTGGTGTTTATATGCACAAAGTTTCATGCAAACCCCAGTTTTATGCTACACTGTAAACAGTCGAATTACTTTCCAAATCACAGAACTCCAGTTAATACCGTGGTTTCTTTTTGTTCAGACTTTCATAAAGGTATTGTTAGGCTAATCGGTTATGGCATATTATTTTTACAGGGCGAATTCACACTTTCTTTTGTAATTCAAAAGGATCCTGTCTTGTCTTGTCACATCTGAGAGAGAACCTTGTTCCTACAAGTGAAAATAATGACATAGGCTTTCCACTGCTATTTTCTTTGTTTACTAAAAGAAAGTTCATGGATGATGCTACAGTTGATGTTGCAGGAAAAAGAAGTTAGGCTATAAATATGTGTTAGAGGGTAACGAAATAAGAACTTAATTTTGCTATATGAAAACTTCTTAGATTAACAAAATGGAGCTAGCAAACATKACTTCATTTGAAACTGTCCTTCCTGGGAAGATTTTATTACTGAAAATTTATAGGTCGGAATAGGAGGGAACTTTCCTCTGCTTCCTGGAGGAGGCAGGAAATTTTGAGGGGTGGCTCCTGCTGTGAAGCATTAAGATGATCTTCTGCTCTCCTAAGGAAGCATGAGAATTCATCCCACTGCTCAAGTCGAAGGAAACTAGGGAGGTAGGGAGGAGAACAGAAATGCATGTAGAAACTGAGGATCCCAGAAGATGTGGCATGTTTGATAATTGAGCAGCTTGGGACTCTGTAACCACTTCAAATGGTTATGGTGGTAGGAGCACGCTTTTGTTTCACTGCAAGTAGCTTCTTGTCGGCAGTGTGTTCAGCTGCTGCTTCTGTTGCTGATGTGTCAGTAACCACCAGGATTTGAGTTCTCTCRTAGTGACCATTAAAGACAACACTAGCTTGCTTCCAACTTTGCCGAATTGGAGTTGGGGCTGAATTGCTCTGTGCCAGATGTTCACTTAAAGGCAGATTTTGGCACCCTTATTACACCTTTGAAGCTTTAAAAGTCTTTTTGCTGCCTTGCTATTGGAGAGGTGCTTTTCTGACAGTTCTATGAAAATCCATTGAATGTTTATGGTGGAAGGGATTGTAAATTTGCAGCTTTCACCAGAAGGGGCTTGCTGAAGCTCTGCACCTGGTTCCTCAAGGACTCTGTAGCTGACACACACCCAGTATTATCTGAGGCTCCTGTAGTCTGCTCTGCCTCACGGCCTCTAGAGATGTCGGTGAGAAGTTGAGAGCACGAGAAGAGAAGTTGTGCATATGCACGTTATCTGTAGGCAGAGCCTGGGCTGCCGTGAGATGCTCATGAGTATCTAGGGAGATACTTCCTCCCAGTAAAGTAGGATGACAGGATCTGCACAACTGGGGCCCACAGTGCAAGTCACGGGTCATTTCTCTTGCACAACGCGTGCCAAGGGTTTTGCTTGCACTGCAGAGGGGTCTCGGCGCGGTTTGTGCTGGGCTGCCCTGGCTGCTGCRTCCAGCGCGCTTCACGTGAACCCTGGCCTAACAGAGCTCGCTTCCTTCCCATCCTCTCCCACCCTCCCTTTCCCCAGCTGATAACAAGACGAAAAAGAAAGTCGCCCATCGGGACAGGAAGCAGGACTTCTCTGCCTTCAAGCAGACAGACAGCGAGATGAAGGTTAAAATATCACCGCAGCTCCTCCTGGCCATGCACCGGTTCCTGGCAACAGGCAAGTGTGGCTTATCAGTTTTGTGATCGTGCCAGAGCCTCGGAGGCAGTTTGTGAGCAAAGGCCGGTGAGGCGGGTTGGGACAGTGTAGGCGGGAAGGGAGGCTGGGCGGTGGGGTGACAAATAATGCCACTTTTGTGTTTTTCTTTTTAAATTCTCTCCTCTCCTGTGTTCAGTGTCGGCATGAACCCTCTGAGACATTTACCAGGGGTGGACCAGTAACTTTAAATTGGTCTGAAAGGTAAGGATGAATGCCAAGTGCCGCACTGCATGTCTAGAGTCCGTCAGATTAACGACTAGCAAGCGCACCCCTTAGGAAGAGCTCAGGGAACAAAGCAAAGAGGACTCGATGCCACTGGCCAGCGGGCTTTAATACCACCCAGGCGCCTCATCCCGAAAGAAATGCTGGACTTTGTGTGGGAAAGCAGAAACTTGTTCCATGAGACTTTTTTGACTTGAAATGAAAAACTCTGCTGACACATTTATTGCGGACTGCACAGGTGGTTGGACTGTAACTGAAAAAAATGAATTTCTTGCTGGCTTGTATGACCTCCATTGATGGCTTCAGGTTTCGGAGGACAGTTGTCTCCAGCCCAGATCACCTTGATGCCCTTGGGCACACAGTCTGGCAGAGAGGCCAGGGCTTGAATGATTTCTTGCAGCTGACATCAGTGCCTTTCGTCTTAGAATTGGCCCCTTCACCTCRGAGATAAGACCTGTTCATGGGAGAGCTTGTGGAAAACATACCTTCCTATTGCTTGTACTGTCTCTTTTTGGCATATAAAGAATTTTCACAYGTGGGCCTTCCAGACGGGCATCTTCACTGATGTGTTCAACATACATTCATGGGTTGCAAATGATAAACTGCTTTCTTGGGCTTGCCAGCTCAAGGTGGAAATTAGAGCTTGCCCTCCTCTAAGAAGCTGTAACTGTCAGCCTAGATGCACCCAGTCTGTCTTCATGCTTTGTTTTGCCTCCGTGACTTGAGACCCATGTAAGTGATGAGTTATGATACCTCAGCTGAGGGGCAGCAATTCCTTAGGCTCGGACTCCTGCTGCTTATGTGCATGTGAGCATGACCTTGGTGAAAGGAAGCAATTCAACAAGAAGACTCGGATTTAATGGCAAGCAGAGCCTTGTTCATGTTGGTGTACAAGACTTCGTGGAGTTCCCTGAACACCTCAACCAAAGTAGTGTTTGCAGTACTGCCTCTCTGCTTGTTTCGTGAATGAAAGAATTGTGTAGTTTAAATTCAGCTCTGGCTTTGAAGTTGGATGCTACAATTTTGTTTTCTCCATTCTAAATTAAGAGTAGTATCTCTAGGAAATGAAAACTCGGGGTTTATTAACAGCCCAGTTCTGAAATGAGGTATTAGGAAATCTTACCAATTTGCATGTTTAAATCTTGGCGTCTCTGGCCTAACTCTCCCCCGCACAATTGAGCTTTTTCCCTTCAGACAGCTCCTCTTGGGACCACTGGTTACCGCAAAGCACGAGGATAGGGCATGTGCTCTKTGTGTCAGGTATTAATCCCATGTGCTGTGAATTGACCTGCACTGTCTCTCACTTTGAGTAACTCTTCCTATACCAGTGGTGGCAACCTGAATGGTGTCTTTTGACTTTCTAGGTGATTTTTTTTTTTAAACATGTGCTATATATATGTTATGATTAATACAGAAAACAATATTCAGAGGTTCTTGGTGCCCTGATTGTAATGCTTATCCATTTATAACTGCAATGAGCCTGTACAACTGTGACTCTGAACTCTCAAATGTGCAAGTCTGCCTTTTTTTCCCCTTTCAGATGAAGAAAAGATTCTTGGTTGTTTTCAAAAGTACTTGTGTAATTAAGGTTGGGATTTTCCAGGTTTTGTTTCTGTTTTTTCCCTACAAATCYGAGAGTATCGAAAGACAAGAAGCCTGCAATTCCGTAATGGATCTGTCTGCATCTGTGTTTCTTTTATAAGCAAATGCTTATTAATGAGCATGACTTAACTTCTTGCCAGGCATCTGAAGTGTAATGCCAAGTTGTGTCTTGTGTTGTAGAAGTAGAAGCCTTTGGTCCATCCCAGATGTCAGAGAAGATCCTTCTCAGGCTGCTAAAACATCCCAACGTAATCCAGGAGCTGAAATACGATGAGAAGAACAAGAAAGCCCCAGAATACTACCTCTACCAGCGAAACAAGCCCGTCGACTACTTCATTCTCATTTTACAGGTCAGACATGTGGCTTTGTAGATGTATGCAACATCATCTACTAACATCTCCCCCTCTATACTCACTCTAGCTGTTGAGTTTTGTCTTTTTCCAAATGTGGGAATGGAGCTTTGGCTGCTGGGAACTGTTCTGCTTCCTTCATAATCATAGCCTTGAACAACTCATTCAACTGCCTTGAGTTTAATCCACGGTGAAGTGTGGACAACACTTCCCACTTCCAGTCATCTCCTGGAAGCCACATGMTAGGTATTACTAGGATTGGCAATGCAAAGGAATCTCTGTGCACAGTGGCATTGCTTGGAAATCACACGTACAAAGGTCCTCACAGGAGTTTGGCCGGGATGTTTTCACTGACGCATTTTGTCCTTTTGCAAGAGGAGGCGTGGGGAGTTTGACAGTTTGGCACCATGTATTTTTGCTGTGCAGCTGAGGGGGTTGCCCTTTGCACTGTGCAGCTGAAGGGGTTGCGCTCTTGCTGTTGTGGGAAGCACGGGTGCTGGCGAGGGCAGCGCACCGTGTGCTGAGCCCTGCGCTGCTGGCCCCTGCTCCTTGGAGGGAAATTTTACTGGACAGATTTCATATTTCTAGCCTGGATAGACAGGCGGAAATAGCTGAAGTTCTATGGAAGTCTTCCTTAACCTGACCTTAAAAATTAAAAAAGAAAAATGGAAGGTGTTTTAGTTTTAAATGCCATCTGTGATGAATAATAAAGCAAGCACTGAAACGTGACATTGTGAATTCAACTTACTGCCAAAGGATTGGTTTTGGAAGTCTTCTAGGAACCACTGTTGCTCTTTAACTGCCCTTCCTTATGTGCTGTATCCGTGCAGGCTGGAATAGTCCTGAATGAAGTAATACTGCAAAGATATCAATGAAGGACATGTATGATGCAAAGAACAGTTAGTTGTGAATAAATGGCTGATGAGCAAAAACATTGCACTGTATTGAGTTTGGAAAAGGGAGTCTTGTAGTAGACACACACTGTGAAAATGGTAACAAGTTTGGTTCTGCAAAATCCARAGGGGATAAAACTTCTGCTTTTGTTACTTAAACAGTCTGATTTGAGGATTTATTCTGTCACTTGGAGACACCAGCATGACAAGCATCACAGTAAGAGCATACGAGAACACGAGTAAATAGGTTTTTCTAGATATTAAATTTTCCAACTTAATCACCTGTTTGTAACAGCTTTTCTCCTAGCTACTGAGAAGTTCTTCTGCGGCGGTTTGAGATTGGTTTTGTTACTCTGATTTTTTTTTTTAAATTCACAATGGTGGAAAATAATAAATGAAATAGTGGAAAAACAGAAACCATGGGCATGTAAAACAGGGCAGAACATATCTAATGGTATGCATGGAGCTATCTGCCCTTCAGCTGCCAAGGCAGTGCCACGCAAACCCAGTCTTTATATGGCCACAAGCAGGAAGCCTAGAAGTTTTGTGTGCTGATGGAGTAATAATCCTGGAACCAGGATACTATTCCTATGGCTAAATACTAGTTTGTAAGGTTTTAGCTACTAACTTCACAGTGGAGTTAGTAGCTTCATGTGCATGAAGATCAAAGCTTCACGTGTAGATGTATTTTGCAGACCTGGGCTTGCCTGGCAAACACCAGCGATAAGTAAGCTGAGCACCCTGTCTACARCCAGTCTTTGCTGACCAGAATAGTGCCTTTTGGAAGGCTTATAATGAACAAATAAGCTACTTATTTGTATTGTGGACTGAAATTGGTTTTAAAAGGGATTATATGAAGTGATTGCCTCTGATAGCAGGAAAGGGGATTTGTGAGCTAGACACTCTGTTCCAGTTCCATACCTTTTGAGAGCTTTTCCTCGTCTGGGACAGTCAGGCAAACTGGCTTGGTTTCAGGTCTCTTCCAGGGTGATTCAGTTTTCATAGTTTTCTGCCTCAATACAGTACTGTAAAGTTAGAAGTATGGTTAGTTGTTTTAAATAGCTTTTGCTGCAAATGCATAGAAAGAATATCTACCTTTTATGCTCATCTTGACTTGACTCTGTCCATTTGATGGTTAGTCTAATCAGCATGTGGGACTGGCAACCTTTCCAGCTCTCTYTCTTTCCAGCTCAGCCTTTCCAGCTCAGTCAGAGGGAAAGCATTGCAGGTAGGCCCCAGGTGACTGTGGTGCATGGAAGSTTCCTGTGCTCCTGGGGGGAATATTTGCCCCCTGGCTTGGTTTTTGCCAGCCAGGGGCAACCTAAGGTTAGAAGAGCTCAAGGAATGGGCGCTTTGCTCTCTCCTGTCTCAAGACACCACTACAGAGTGCAGGGACCATGGGGCTACCTTGATGACATCAGGCAAAACCAGCTCTCAGGGCGCAAGTCTGGTCTAGTGCTCCTGGCCCTATTTAATTGCTGCTCTCTCTTTCTCCTTTTCCTTAACAGGGGAAAGTGGAAGTGGAGGCTGGGAAAGAGGGGATGAAGTTTGAAGCTGGTGCTTTTTCCTACTATGGGGTGATGGCCCTGACAGCATCGCCAGGTATGTTCTGTGACCATCCTCTTCTGGACCCTCCTCGCGCGCGGTTCTTGCTCGCTAGCAAAGCTGCCCCATGTCACCTCCCCAGCTGGGGCCGAGGCCGTGGTGGTGCTAACTCCAAAAGCTGAGCAGCTCCCACGAGCTTGCCAGCTCTGGGCAGATGCAAACGCTGGCCTTAGTAAGCGATGCATTTGGTACCAAGTGGCAGCTTTGTTTTTTTCTTCTCATAGTGTCATCCTAGGGATTGCATTAACGAGAATAAGTAATTAGTAGCAGGGGGACATCTAGTGGTATAAAACACAAACAACTCATTCGTTTGCGTGCAGCTTGTTTTACCTGTGTCTAAAGCTGCCTTGAGCAAACTGAGAGCAGCAAGTTTCAGGGATCACCCATGCCAGGCTGCGCAGAGAGCAGCACGGGGGAGAGCTGGTGGCCAAGCTGAGAGGGGAGCAAATTCCTCCAGCACCAACCGCAGTGTCACGAGCATCCGCCTCGCAGGTCCACACTGGAGGATTGCTTCAGGATCAGCAGCTTCATGCACTTCCTTGGCTGCTCTGCTCCTTTAGAGCTGGGTCAACGCAGGCTGCGTTTCATGCTGTCCCACACGCTGGGTGGTGCTGGGCTCGGTGTTGGGCCCTCACTGCACGTTGCTACTAATGTGCTTCAGGGCTGGCAGTGTTGCCTTTTATATCACCAAGATCTTGATCTTAACTGGGAATCCACAGTCCTGTAGAGAAGACTTGGGCAGTCTGGTTTTACCAGGAGCTTCGTGCGCATTCTCTCTATGTGCACATACATCCTTACATGTACATTTGGATATAYGGATATATTAAGGATACAGCTGTAGTAGAGTAAGCTCTCCGACCAGTAGCAGTTCYGCAGCTGTCCAAGGTGCAGCCGGTCGGCGTCGTGCTGCCCTTTTCCTCATCTTCTGGTGGATCTCTGTTAGGAGCCCCTGTGCAGAGGCAAGACTAGCTGTGTCCGGAGCCCATGCGCTTCAGTTCAGCTCCTCTTGGTTGCACCTGTTGAGGTTGGGCAGATCTGGAAGTGTGCAGGCTGCTGGGAGGATTTTACCTGTGCAATAACCATAGTACTTGTGATGAATCATATGTAACACGTGTGTACACAAGTGTGTCATACTGTGCTGTGCTCAGCTTTTACAATATGGGCTAGCAGCCATCAACCCTACATGACGTACTCTTGGAAGTCATTTGTGGCTTCTCTTTTTGCCAGCACTGGTTATTTTGAATGTTCTAGTGTTTTCCCCCTTTTTCCCCTTGTGTTGCTAACCATCCCTGCATCCCTGCCAGTTGCTGCCCATCCTGGAGGTCACATCATCGCCCCTTCACATGTGTCTGCACTGAAACCCATCCTAGATTTTGTCATGTAAAACTTAAAGCGCTATTTTGAATTAATCTCTGCTAACCCTGGATTTGTTTCCCTACAGCTGGTTGKTTTTTTACCAGCACCTAGTCCTTAATTTTGCCAGCTTTCCCTGCTAGATTTCAGAGGATTTGCTTTATGATGCCTTACAGCATCCTGAAATTTCTGTTAAGATGAGCTCATGAAAAATGAAGTAATCCTTGTTGCCCTAGGTAGACATGACACTCAGTTAAAGTATGAACCTTTGCAGAACAGGAGAATATGAAGTGAGTAACAGGAGAGTAAAACATGTTTGAGGGGAAAGAAAACAGTGAAGCTTTTTTATAAAGCTGTAGTTAGGGAGGGATTTATGGTAATATTTAGCAGTCTCGTAACCATTCTGACAAGGATGAACTAAGAAAATTAGAACATCGCTTAGTGATGTATTGAAAACTTGATGAACTATAAAGTCTCCCTTGGTTTAGTTTCTATTTTTATTTTGCTCCTATTAGGAATTGGCCCCATGGAGGCTTCCTGCCGTGTTTTAACTCTGTTTTCCAGGCTGAAGTGGCTACCACCACTCCTTTCAAATTATGTGTATAACTTGATAGACCACTCAAACTAGCAACTTCACTGTGTAATTCTGTAGGCTTGGTGGTTTTTTTGTTTGTTTGTTTTGGTTTATTCCTAAAATTGTTTAATTGTCTTTTTGTTTGCTTGGGATTTTTTTTAACCCTTTACTTTTCCACAGTTGATTTGCACTTTTGGTTTTAGTTCTTCAGTGTGAGAGCTGGCTCCCTCCCCTGTCAAGTGTGGGTAGCTGCCGCCTTTCTGGTCGTGATCTCATCCTTTTTCTCTCCCTCTTCTAGTTCCCTTGTCCCTGTCTCGTACATTTGTTGTCAGCAGAACAGAGTTGTTAGCAGCAGGTTCTCCAGGTAAATCCGCATGCTTCTATTTTCACCATTCTTGTGACTGCCCTGATGCCATAAAAAATCAGTCGCAGTCTGTATTTATCTGACCCCTTTGCTCGTTAGGGAGAAGCCCAGCACAACATTATGCCTCCCAGGTAGGTATCCTGCACATTTACTGGTAACCAGCTAACGTGATGGAGCCATCAAAATGGAAAGAACTAAACTCGTGGTTGAGAGAAGGCCTATGGTAACGTGCACTTGTTCTTGGTTTGCATTCATGCCCTGGTGAAATATTAGGAGGGAAAATTTTAGAGGATGATATCCTCCCCTAAGCTGATGTTAAGAAGTGCTTAAAAGCTTTTGGAGAAAATTCATTTAGCAGAGTGAGGATCTGTTGCTAAGTTGCCATGGAAGAAGCACTTGCTCAATTAAAGACTTTTTCAAACAGGTGTTAAATTCTACCATTTTAGACAAAAGTGTTGAATTTTCTTTCAGTGAGGTTAATGCTGTGGACTGCACAGTGATTTACAGAGGGGACAGACTTGCAGTGGAATATGCAAGAAGGTGTGGGAACTCCTGGTCTTGTTTTGCTTTGTTTTGTTTTTGTTCCATTTTTTTGCCAAGCGATTGAGTTGACTGACATAGAAAGACCCTTGAGAGGGGTAAGAAATTGGGCCAAAATGTGCTCCAGGATGTGGCTGAATGGGTAAAAGTTGGGAATGGTTAAGAACTGAGCTTTGCAGGCACTGAGCATGCAGAGTGTAGGTGAGAAAAGTGGAACCCACCCAAGAAAGTCTACAGGAACAGCAGAACCTAAAATAGTTTGGGCT
The DNA here is from genome assembly GCF_003342845.1 of Nothoprocta perdicaria. NCBI lineage: Eukaryota > Metazoa > Chordata > Aves > Tinamiformes > Tinamidae > Nothoprocta > Nothoprocta perdicaria. The sequence goes on from NW_020455976.1 coordinate 2,193,700, forward strand.
GCACRGAACATATTTCTTCATTTTGAAGTTTTCAGATGTATGTGTCTTCCCGGACTTAGAAACAAATAAGATAATTATGTGCATATTTAAGTGAAACAACTCCTAAACATTGGTACATATTGTACATTTCAAAAAAATTCACCATCTGCTGCTTTTTTTCCCCTTGCTTCCTTTCAATTTTGAAAACGTATTTCACCCTCAGTCCTTACAGTTGTGCATTCCAACCAAGCCACAGGTTGTTGATCTGCAGGGAACTTTTTTCATGCCCTGTTAAAGGTCCCTGCTGCTAAACTTGAAATAAGAGGCAGATGTTTAATCTCTCTTTAGTTGAAGTACCTGATGGCTTTCTTTTAAGCTCAGCAGCTTGGATTATTATTTTTAGGCTGGTTCTTTTGTTTTGCTAGGTCCCATTCCTTTCTTTGCTTCTTTTTTCTTCATTTTTTCCTCCTCCACTCCAGAAATCAATTATGCAAAGCAATTATGCAGAGAATGTCTTATTTGAAAGAAACTCATGCAGTAACCCTGGTCACCATGGCGGTGGTTGCAGATAAACATCAGCCTGTGCATGGTACCAGGTTTGATGAAACTTGGACCTTCTGTTGGGTCCTCTATAAAGGAGCCTGCTTTTTAACCCGAAATACATAAYGTGGTGGTGTTGATGTTTGTTCTGTGCTTTGTGCTCTTTACCCCTGCTATAGGAATTTGAGGACTATGGGGAACCCCACGTAGAAAAGGTCCGTGCAGACCTGCTGGAGGCTGGCAGGGCACTGCTCTGCCAACGTGKAGCTGCCTGGTTGTCTTTCTGCCTTCTGCTCTTTCTGCATCCTCTCTCCTTCACCAACTTTCTTCTCCCTTCCCAACTTGTACATAGATCCAGAGGTGATGTCTTTTCCCTCTCATCCTACTCATCCGAGATTTTCTCTGGTCCTACTCTCTTGTTCTCTCCTTTCACTCTCCCTATCCCCTGCTTTCTTCAGCTGGCTTTGTCACGTTGCTCTCTGTCCTTCTTTTTATTTATCAGAAATGAACTATGGGACTCCCAAGGAAGAGCAGGAGAGATCCGAGCCAGGTGAATGTAAAGCTGTTGCAGGTGGAAATCTTCATTCCCAACAGCAGCAGTGCTGGTCACACACAGCCCCGTTCTGTGTACGCCGGTGGGAAAGACAGCACAGATCCATTCAGTCTTCCCATTTCCTGGTTCTCCAGGGGGAATTGGAGCCGCTCTGGCTGGGAGCACGCTTGAAGCCCCATTTGGTTCCTGGCGTCTAACCCCTATGTGGTGCAACCAGAGGGACTTGCACTAATTCCTCTAATTCCACTAATGTGGAAATGCCAGGTTTTCAGAACTTGTATTTTTCCATTCAGCTTTTTTTTTTTTTCCTTTTAATTGAAGGAAGGAGATAACCATTTTTAAGTGGTTAAGTAGGAAATAAGAAGTAGGACAATTCTGTCATGCATCTGGAAGAATCTAAATTTTAAGATGACAAAAGGCTGGATGTAGAACCAGCTGTGTCCCCTGGCAAAGAACAATTATGTTCAGAGTGATTAAGTGACAAGCATAGGGGGTTGTATTTGGGGAGGATTTTTTTTTTCTTTTGACCTAAGTTTCCATGTCGAAAATTTACCAAAAAGGAAATGGCAAAGCTTGCAAGGACACTGTTGCTGACTTGCTCAAAGAGGCTTCGTATCTAAAGATGATGTGAAAATGATGTTTCAGTTGTCAGTGTGGTTGCACAGTGAGTAGTGTAGCTTACAGCAAGTTTCAGTGTGAGCTGGGTGGACGAAATCTGATTGCAGCAGCGTCCAAAAATTCACCAGTCCCAGAGATGACTCTTTGATTACTCTGTGCATCTAAGAGAAGCCCATCTGTAGGAAGGGTTGGGTCCCTTTTAGGATGCATTTCTGCCTGCTCTCCTGTCCTGGGTCCCTTTTTGGGCACAACCTAGAGATACAGGATATTTGTGGCTCGCCGAACTCAGCACATTAGGAGAGCTGTGGTCAGTCACTCCTCTGGTTACCTGCAAGGTTTCAGTTGTTAAGTAAAACCCTGCAGCACATACCATACAAACCAATGGCAGAAAGCAGTTTTCTCTAGTTTTACTCCTTTATAGTCCATATCTTTCCTGGRCACGCTTTCTCCTCTGTAGCATGGACCATTTTCTCTGTTTTGCTGGCTGGCATGTGCCAAATGGAGCTTGCTCTCCTCCTCTGAGTTTCCATCTTTCAAGTTTCAAGCACTGACAGGTAGTAGAATAAACTGTATTGAAATAATTGYCACATGGACTGTGCAAGGGACACTTCGGTCCACTGAGGTCTCTTGTCACTCACCGCTGTTACACTTTGAAGAATGTGTCTGGTCTAATCCACAAGACAAGGATAATAGCTATAGGTACCAGATGGAATAAAGTTATGAGGATAACAGTCAGCTGGGACTTGCTCTGTACATAAAAGGTCTGTTACTGGTGGTATGATTATAAATCAGTAAGAAGAAATCTGTTAAATATGGTCTGACCATGAAGGTTTTCCTCCTAGGAAGTCTTGGGAATTTACCTTTCCCTGCAATTCTCATGCACAGCTGAAATGCTGTGTCCAGCTGAACACAGTGCCTTATCTGTGGTAGAACAAATAAAGCCAGGTGTGTTTAAGCTATACTCGGTGATCTCTGCTACTGGCTCTGGATTCAAAATGTGCTTTTCTTGGGGTAATTTTGTTGTTGAGCTGCATGTCTTATTATAAGTAGATTAAGTACTTGCAGATCTTCTGTGTGATATCATGATTTATTATGTCCCTTTGAAACAGATGGTTCTAAATGCTTTCTACTTAATTTTAACAATTCTCTCCCTCTTGCCTGTTTCTCAGCTGAAAACAAGTCTCCACCTCGGCCCTGTGGCTTGAATCACTCAGACTCTTTAAACCGAAGTGATCGCATTGACGCAGTGACACCAACGTTAGGGAGCAGCAACAACCAACTGAATGCATCTTTCCTGCAAGTGTATGTCCCGGACTACTCAGTGAAAGCACTCACAGACATTCAGTTTGTCAAGGTAGGAAAAGAGCTCTAAGGCCCTGCTGAAAAGCTGGGCTTAAGAGGCATGTTGGAGAGCCTGGGGAAGGGAGGTTTCTGTAGATTGCTCTGCAGCACTGTGAGTAGATAGGATGATGAAAGCAGCAGCCTGCTTTAAAATCAATCACTTTTTCCAAGCAGTTGCAGTCTGTTGCTTTCTGTCTTCGTTATTCCTCCCCTGTGATGGGTCATATAGGTTCCTAGATTCCAGGTCCTTCAAGGAGAATTCATAGAAAAGACCTTTTGTGTGCTTTTAGTCATGAAGATGTGTACTCACGAAGCCTTCGGAGCTCTCAAGAGTGGAAACCTTTCCCTAGATGACAGTGCCAGTTCCTGAAGGATAAGATATTTCGTGTTGGATGCAGTTTTTATTCACTTTTGATTTTGGTTTCAGTTTGGGGCTCTTGATCTTACTTTCCAACTCATCATCCTTATTCTCCTTGGAGAAGCCTTGGACATTTATCTTTATCTTAACTTCATATGTTAGGCTCATGTCTCATAATGCCAGTGAGTTGCTGCATGAACCAGCTCCGTCCCCCAGCATGGTGCATCCCACACTGCAGCGTGTGCCAGTGGGATGAGGAAAGGCAGCAGAGCTGAGGAACAGCTAATGCTGGCAGTGATTGTAGCTCAGCTTGGAGCCCTGTGGCCAGAGACTGACCGTGATGCCTTTCTTAAGGAAAGTGCATGTCTTTGGATGCCACTCAGAAGATTGGTGAACTCAACTTCTGTCAAGGTTAATTCAATATTAAAAATAATRTGGAATAGAGCATAAGTGCTGGAGTGCAAATGAATTGTTCCACATCGACAGGGAGCCAAATTTTAAAAGGAAGTGCAGTTTTGCCTTGAAAATTTGACCAGTGCATGTGTACTGGTTATTGAGTTTTTGACGTTTAGACCAATTCATATCTGCTGCTAGGCAAGCTGCCCTTAAGCTGAGCTAATGTTACCAAGTCCTGCTATAGATTTGAGTGGCCAGTCTGCTGTACAGAGCAGTACAGAGCTGCTCATCTTGTGCTGGTTTATGTGGAGGCCTTCCAGCTCTCACTGTGTCCAYACAGAGGCTCATGGATGCTGAACTGTCAAACTCGAACACCTCTTTTTGCATCACTCCGCTCCTACCCTGTGCACAGGGTAGCATTCAACATGAGTGTGCTCGTTGTCCCGCGTGGYGTTTGCTCAATTAACACCTTTTAGCCAAGGCCGTAACCTGCTAGTGCATGTTTGGATTTTTCCTCTGGATGCTGTGCCTTGGTCCATCTGCCATCTCCATTTCCAGCTCTTCTTGCTCAACCTCTTCCMTCTTCCCGCCTGACCCGCTGCTCTGCGAGCATGTGGGCTGCCAACACAAGTAGATCCTGTTGTGTGTCCTGGCCATAAAGGCTGCTCCAGAAGAGTTGGACCCTGCTGGTCTGGGAGGAAGGCTCCCCTCTACCTCCGTATTCAGCAAAGGGGACTCTGGCCTTCCTTGCCCCTGAGGTGTCACAGGCAGTATTGAGAGCTCCTGTGACGACTCCTCTGCTGAGCGCAGCTGGTTGAAGACTGTACGGGTCGCTAATTTGATCTCATCTCTATGGAGATCCAGTTTTTACCAGAATCAAATGCCTTATGTATGAGAATTAGGATCTAGGTGTTGCTGCACTCGCTGGCCTAGACCTGAGCAGTAGAGCTCTTCCCCTCTGCCTCTGTGGGGACAAATCTTGGAAACTCGCCCGGAGCTCACTGAAGTTGGGAGAAAGACTTCACTGAACTCTGGTTCCAACCCTAAAAATGTGCCTGAGTACAAGGAAATGGAGATTTGATTTAGAAATCTCTGCATGGGAATAAGTCCCTGCCTTAGAACAGCATGGTGATTGCATAGCTCTGTGCTTCCACCTTGTCCCTGGAAATGTCTCCATGTCATGGTGTTGAGTTGGGATGTTCTAGGCTTGCAAAGCACAGGGATGTCTTGTAGAAGTGGAGCTGATCCCAGGTAAACCAGAGTTTAAATGTGGCCATCTGGAAAGGGAGGGGGACTTCGTTTCCTTCGTGTGTGCCGTGGGGCAGACGAAAGCATGACTGGCTCTTCTTGTTCCTTCCTCCTGTGCTTGGAGCAGATCTCCAGACAGCAGTACCAAAATGCCCTGATGGCATCACGGATGGACAAAACCCCCCAGTCCTCGGACAGTGAAAACACTAAAATCGAACTGACTCTTACGGAGCTGCACGACGGTTTGCCGGACGAGACCGCAAACCTGCTGAACGAACAGAACTGTGTGAGCCACAGCAAGCCCAACCACAGTATGCACAGTGAAGGAGCCATCTAGGAGCTGCCCACAACCCTCCCACCCCATCTCCTCCGCAGGACCAGCCCTCGCTCCCTCCTGCCTCCTCCCCGAGTGTCGACACCGTTAGTATGAGCTTGCAACACGGCGCTCCAGCCCGTGTTCGGAGACCAAAGACTTTTGCCTCCGTTCTGGGAGCAGAAGAGGAAGAAACGGGAAGAAAGGAGCAAAGAGCAAGACGGACTAAAGCCCCGGGCGTACTTTGGGAATGGTGAGCCACCCTCGAGAACGATGAAAGTACTTCTTGCAAAGTAGAATCATGTTTATTTTTTATCTGTATTTTGCACCCTTGTTGGGTTTTTTTTCCTCCTCAAACACATACGGAGAAGTTTAAAAACTGCTCCGATTATTTTTTCAAGAGAGATCATGTTTTTAAAAAGTATTTTGCAGAGTTTTAAATGGTTTCTGTCCCTCCCCATCCTGAAGTAAGTTCTATTGTGGTTTTGTAAGTTGGTTCCAATGTCCTTAGCCCTCTTTTCACCTCCCTCTGGTTCTTTTTGTTGCCCTGTTGAAGTTAGAACCGGTACTTGTATGTGTTTGTCTCCTAACGATGAGCAAGCTTGGAGAAACCTCTGGTTTCAGCCACCCAGAGGGTCAAGGGATGAGTGTCATTGCGTTCTTGCAGTGAAGCTTCAGGGAAGGAGTGGTCATTTTGGAATGTAACGATCTGCAAAGCTGAGAAGGTTTCTTTGTAAACCAGGCAAAAGCGTTGTTACCCTTGGGCCTGTCACCTCCCAAACCCTTGTGTGTGTTAAACGTGATGCTGGGGGGAAGGAGCTCAGCAGCGCAATTGTGAAACGCAAGCCAGGGGTAGCTTTTCACAACGGTGGAACTGGGTGATTTTCCTCTGATGTTCTCAGAATTGCATCTTTAAGTTGACTCTGCACCCCAAAGTGACAGGCTTTAAGTGGCCACGTGCCGGATAGTCTGTTTGCAGCTACCTTGGCCACAGCGGGCTCGTGTTCTTTGCTCCCTGTTCCCCACTTGAATCCCTAGTGTTAACAGAACAGATGCTGCTGCTGTTAAGCCCAAAGCACATCCTCGGAGCGACACTAAACCCCCGCCAGGGCGAGGACGGGCTCAGCCGGGGCGTCGGGACCATCCTGCCCTCTCCAAGGACTGACACAACTTCCCAGGCACGAGCGTGTTGCACTTCAGGGATTCGGAGAGGCCCTTCCCCTGCCACATTCCTTCCCTCGAGACAATTCAGTGAATTTCCTTCCTTCTTTCTCTCTCTCTCCCCTTTTTTAACAGCTGTTTTAGGGATTGCCCTGGTAGGTGAGCTGAGAGCCTCCCCGCCGGCGGCCCTTAGTGCAGGACAGCAAGTTCCTCCGTGCAGATGGAGAACAGCAGAAGCAGAAACCAGCTCCTCCTCGCTGAAAACCTGCCCGGGGCCTGGGTGCAGGAGCATCCTGTGGCACTTGTGGGTCACACCTTGGCCTTCCCGCTCCCCCGAGCGGGCTTTGAAGTCCCACACAGGTCCTGCAGTGGGAGACACGTCCCCCTCTCCTGAGCATCTCCCCTCCAGCCTTGTCTCAAGCAACATCTGAGCGTTGCCTTTAGTATTAGGGTCTGGAGAGAAGAACAAATGAGGCTTTGAGCTCTCTGGTTCAAGCCTGTTCTGTGGTCCTGGTTCTGTAGCATTTCCCTTCTTTACTCGGATAGTCTCATCTGACCCTCAGAGAAACCCCTGGGCCCAAATGTGGCTGCCAGAGCTCCCTGTCCTGCCCCACACCTCTCCTGCTCCCGTTGGGGCAGCTCCCGTGCCCCCTCTCTGCGAGTGCTTCCTGGAAAGGTGCAATATTTTGCTGCAGGGACTCCCTGCAGGCAGTCGAGGTGCGGGGCTTCCGAGCGTGGGTCCCAGCCTCAGGAAGCAGCCTCGTTTTTGCTCTCTGCTCTGCAAACGGCCTCCGAGGGAAGGATGCGCTTCCCTTCGTGGAAGGGGCAGCAAGCTGGACGGGGGAAGTCCCCACAAGGGGGCATAGAAATTCCGTGATATCCAGTATATGCAGTGAGCGATGAGGAAACCAGGCCCCCACACTTGGCTCGTGTTATTCCCTGTTTCGATTCCCAGCTTTTCCCCACCCAAAGGGAGCCTCGAGCCGCGCAGCGACACGTCTGCAGTGGCACCGCGCGCTGCTCCGTGCGGATCCGCCGGCTTCGCGCCTTCCCCACGGAGCCGAGCGGCGGGATCGGGGGGGACTCATCCCACTGGGGCCGCTGCCGCTTCCCCCAGCATTGCTGGATGTCAAAGCTGATGGAAAAAGTGCTTGACGTGACCCCGAGATGCAGTATCCACGCTGCCGGCGGAGGCAGGGCCCAAGCCAAGGCCCCTCGCGCTCTGGGATGGCCTCGCTCGCCCGCTCCCACTTCTGCTTCTTATGTCAGGTTGTGGGTTTCTTTTAGTGTCTCTTTCCATTAAGAAAAAATTAAAAAGCCTGTTTTTTCCAACCAAAGCCATGTGATCCCAAAGCAAATACCTCCTGCTTCTGCCCACGCTGCACTGTTCTAAAATTTGCAGGCGATTTTTGCATGACTGTTTCTCGTCATTTGTACAGTTCCAATAATGGAAAGTGAAATAATTTCCACAAAAATAGTTGATTATAGACRTGTTTCATATGGAAAATATGTACCTGACCCAGAGGGGTTGGGAGCTGCTACTACTAATTAGCTTGAAGAGCAGGGCACGGTCCCCTCCACAGAGGGCAACGATCCAGACTCCCTGTTCTCAGGGTCTTTACAGCTCTGCTGTTCCCCAGAGGAGAGGGGTTCCCAGCCCCTGGGGTGGGGAGCTGCGGAACTAGAGGGGCTCCAGGCTCTGTCCGGGGCTGTGGCCCCTGCATTCCGGCTCTGATGCTGCATTCCCTGCCACGGAGCCCCGCGTGGCAGAGCCATGAGTCCGGGGCACCAGCCGGTGGCTTTGGGAATGGCTGGGCTTCACCTCGGAGCTTGGCCGGGCTTTGGCTCGCGGGAAGGACACTGCATCTCGGGGTGCCAGCCCGGCCGCCCGCGCTGCTCCGGGCTCCGGCTGGGCACGGGCACGGGGGCAGTGGTGGCCGCTTGGCTTGGGAGGCTGGGGGGCATCTAGCCATGGTTTCTACTGTCAATACAATTTTGCACAAAAGTTCTTTGAAGTGAGGTTTTCAACACTAATATCTTAAATGCATAACTGTGAATTATAACTTTTACACTCCTGTTGGTTGAATTTCCTTTAAATGAAATGAACCTGAATCTGTTGTAACTATGATTTATTTTTTTTTTAAATTGTGTTTTGCCAAATCTTTGTAAAGAGTGAAGGAATGTCCCGGCTTCCCAATGAGCATCTTTCTCCGAACAAGACCGACTCCGGTGGCCTGGAGCTGGCGCCAAACCCGCTGCCTGCGMGCGGAGAGGGGCTCGGGGCAGCCCGGCCGCCCAACCTCGTCTTCCCCGTAGACGCCAAGCACGGAGCGCCCGGGGTTTGCGGAGCACTTGGTGTTTTATCCCCCACGTGTGTCCTGGAACCCACGTGCGGGCGAGGGCGCCCGTCCCAGCGGAGCAGGGGACGGGGGTGTCCGTGCGCAGAGGCCGGGCGCTGCGGCCAGCGACGCAGCTCCCGGCTCCGGCCTCCGTTTCCACATGGAGCGCTCCCGGCCGGCCGCCCTCGGGCCTCCCCGGGGCCGAGCMCTGGGATGGGCAGCACCGGGATGGGCAGGATTTCAGCGCCGGAGGGACGAGCTGCGGAGGGAGGGAGGCGGCTGCGCACACGGCTGCAGCTCCGGGGCTCCGTGTGGAGCGGTGCCGCCAGCAATCAGCGTGGTCCATTCCTGCTCTGCTCTCCTAGACTTACATCCCCTTTTTTCCTCACTTTTTTTTCCCCTTCTTTTCTTTAAGTGCCTTTTTGTGCGGTCGGAGCAGGGAGTCGGAGCCTCCGGACGCAGCCCTTTGCGCTCGGCGCCGGGGCGAGTTGCCCTGGCGGCTCCTCGGCCGTCAGCGCCCAGCACAGGCCGGGCCGGGATTCGGGCCGCGGCGCCGGGCTCAGAGGACACGGAACCAAAGAGGGGGCCGAGGGTGACGGCCCGGGGAGGGACGGCCAAGAGCGGCGCCGCGCGAGCAGCCCGTGGAGGAGCCGCTGGGGCGCCCGTCTGACGGCTAGAAATCATTCCCACCTGGAAGAGGGGCCCTGTTCCGTGTGACACCTGCGAGGCGGCTGTGGCTGTTAAAGCTCGTACCTGTGGGGGGTTGTCGAGCTTTCCCAGGTCCGGATCACCGGTAGGAATCGGGCTGCGTGGGGAAGGGAGCGACGCTCCGAAGAGCAGAGCGCTCCCTGCTGCCTCCTCTCCCAGGCACCCGCCTCGGCTCTCGTCCTAGAGGCTGGATTCATGGGGGCTGTATCCTCGCTCGCTGCAGCACCCCAGGCGTTCCCTGCGTTGCAGGGAAGGGAAGGACTGCTGGAAAGCTGCCTGCAGCCCCTTGCACGGTACCGATGGCCATGGGAGGCGTTTCCTGCTTCAGTAGCACCAAGCTCTGCCAAAAACTGCTTGTCGTGTCGTGGTGTCCCCGTTACGCTCGGAAATGCCCCTGGCCCTTGGCGCTAAGGTACGCAAAGCTGGAGATTTGCTGTTTCCTGCTGAAAATGAGCTCTCCTCTTTCCTTCGGGCCCTGTTTCCTTGAGCAGAGCCGATGCCTGCCACTGCCAGCACCCAGGCTGTGGTTACCCAAGTGCTTGTGTTCAATCCTTGCCCTGCAGGGAGAGYTTTAGCCGCTGACCAAAGAAGCTGCCAGTTGTGGGGTCTGGCTTTGGGTTGAGAGCAGGGCCTGCACCGCTGCGGCAGGAGCAGCGGTTGGTGCGTTCCGGGCTGCGATCCCGGGGTCACAGGAGCAGGGGTGAAGGGAGCTGCTTGCGGGGGGGGGGACAGAAGGGCTGGTCCCACGTCTAGGGCTTGTGCAGGTACCGGGCAGCACCGGTTGGCAGCTGAGCGGCTGCGGAGTCGGGCGGAGGAGGACGGGCCCAGCCCTGGGCCTCCCCTTGCACCAGATCCTGCCAGYGTCACGCGAGACACGTGTAGCTGGGGCCTGGCTCTAGGCCTGGAGCTGGAAGTGGCAACGGGAGCGCCRGCCTCAGCCTCACCCGTGGGCTGACCGGGTCCAGCCGGTGGTTCTGCCGGGGGTCCGGCTGGGGGGCCAGCTCGTGGTCTGGCCGCAGGTCGTGCCGGGACGGCGGCTGTCGGTGGGAAGGCAGCGGGGGCTGCCCCAGGCCCCCCTGCTGCTCGAGGCCTCGCTGCCCTCCCTGCGGGACCGGGGGCACCAGCGGCACCAACAACCCGGCCCCGGCGCAGCTGCAGCCCCGGTGACTCCCCGGGTCCCAGGGCAGGATCCAGGTGCCAAGTGAAACTGCAAACCCAAATACCTAAGGATGCGGCCCCAGGAAGCCATGAGTGGCTGGTTCTCTGCAACCAGCGGCTCTAACCCCAGATGTTTCCCTGTATTTCGCCCTTTCCTGTAAAACCTGCGCCTGCAGGGGCTCTGGTCCTGACTTCATCCATGACCCCAGACCTGCCCCGTGCGCCGCAGTTCCCGCTGGACCCGCGTCCCGGGGCTCCGTGCGCCCRCCCGGCTGCCTGCGTCACGCTGCCAGTCCCGGGGCTCCTCACTGTGTCTTACTTTCCATCCTGCGTGGTCTTTGCTACTTGTATCATATTGTACATTACCTTGGGTTTTCAGAGTTGTAGTATTCTGACTACAGTATTCCAATGGTGTACATAAACCTGAAAAGCACAACTGCAATCCATGAATGAAGTGTATACGGTTCATATACTGATTGTCATACGAATGAATTTTATAATTATTCTGATTTTGTTGTAGATTTCCAATCTTTCCTATTTATTTTGTACCAGATTTATTTGTATATTTTGTGATTTTGTTTAAAAGCATTTTGTTTATTTCTATTCTTTTTAGATAAATGATGATTTTTTTCTGTTGACCATTCCAGTTTATGCATTTTTCCCTCCTCCATGCTTCCCCCTCATTTCAAAGGGACGGAGTTCGGCACATGGGTGGCGGGGCTGACGCTGCAGATCCTGGACCCAGAGCTTTGCAGATCCTGAATTGCTTGTGGMACCTCAGTAGTTTTTGTCTCTGCTTTAGTTGTCAAGAGCCGCGGCGGCGCCTGAAGGGTCCCGTGGCCCCTCGAGCCGGGTCTTGCTCATTGCTGCGGCCGTGGCTCCAGGGCGGGCCTTGCTGGTGTCGCTTGCCAGAGGGCTGCGAGTCGGTGGTGATGGCCGGCAGCTGACGGGCTGTTTCTGAAGTGCTCCCTCAACAGCAGTGGTCTTTTTTCTTCCACTAATAAAATCCCCCTTATTTACACCGTGCTCTCTATAGGTGCTGTTTGTTCGGCTGCAGGCGGGAGCACCRTCTGCTTGGCCGCAACACGGGGGGGGGCCCGGCCGGGCGCTCCGGCCTCCCTGGGGGCACCAGCGAGGGACGAGGCCGGAGGCTGAGGCTGCTCCGTGCGACACGAGCGGGTTTGACTGTTCCCGGGCAGCCCCAGCCCGTGGGCAACACAGGCAGGGCTTTGGAAGGAAAGATAACGTGACTGGGGGACTCAGGGCTGGCTCCGGACTGGGAAGACACTCTGGAAAGGCAGGAGCTGCGGGGGCTGCTGGAAGGTGGGTGGGAGACACGGGGTCTGAGCAGGGAATGGCGGCAGCCACAGCGCGGGGGCAAAGGAGGACCCTGCGGAGGAGCCGCGGGCTCCCGGGGCCTCSTGCTGCCTCCCTAAGGTGCCAAACSCCACAGAGGGGCCCAGCGRCCCRGCCCTGYGGGACAGGCGCCTTCCCCAGGCCTGGAGGCCTCGCAGAGCCAGGACTGGGTCTCAGTGGCGCCTTCTAAGAACGGCGGCCTCTTCCACATCCCGGTGCCTGCAGGGCRGGAGCAGCGGCCGGCACRGACACCGTTGGGCTGTGGGAGCAGYGAGGCCGCGGGACCCGGCGCTCCTGCAAGGATGGAGCCTGTGGCTCRGCCGGCAGCGCTGCCGCCTCCGGCGCCTCTTGTCAAGGCAGGTAACGAAACCGCGGGGCCTCTCCCTGCCCTGACGTGCGGCTCAGGGTGCCCTGCGGGGAGGAGCAGGGCTCTGCACAGCCCCGCTGCGCCCAAAGGAGCCCTGCAGCAGGAGGGGACCCCGCGCTGTCCCTGCGGACGCTGAGCGGCGCCCAGTGCTGCCGGGGTGATGCAGAGCCAGCTCGAGGTGCGGGCAGCGTGGCCACGGGAGCTCCAGAGGTCGGTGCTTGGAAAGGGGCAGCTCCGCCTGCCTCCGGCACCTGCCCTTGCCTGGTGCCTTCCCACCCGGCACCRTCCTGGAGCTGGGATGGGAGCAGCGGCGGGGCCGGGGCAGTCGCAGCCTCTGCCTGCTGCTTTCCCACCGTCCAGGGAGGGTCAMATACTTTCCATTGCGTCGGCCCTCAGGAGTCTTTTCCCCACTGCTGTCAGAAATAGCGCGGGGCTGAGAACGGGCTATTTGTGGCGAGCGTTTAGGCCGGAGGAATGTGAGGAGCACCCCCGGCCTCCGTCCGCAGCCGCACGCCCTCCCCAGCTGCTGAGCTAAAGCTGAAAAAATTCGAGCAACTGAACTCGGCAAAGGGCTGTTTAAACCCAGCGACTCCCAGCGTGGGCTCTGGCRCAGGGGCTCGGGAGCAGCGCTGTGCCCGCCCTGTGCCCGAGCACCCGYGGGGCTCCTGCCCCCAAACCGAGGGGCTCGGCGCCAGCCGGCGCTGCCGCAGGGGCTGTCGCGGAGCRGCCCCTTCTGCCTCCGTTTAGCGCCTGCTTTTCCATTTCGTCTCCCYGGGACTGACCATAAGGTGCTGCCCGCCCTCCCCTCCCCTTCCCTGCAGGCTGCGCCAGCCCCTGAAGCCACATTCACTCCCAGCTCCCGGCCCGCAGCAGAGCCGCGGGGCAGAGCCGCCAGCTCCCGCGCAGCCCCCGGCGCCGCCTGTGCCCGCGGCTCCGCGACGCGCCGCAAGGCGCCAGGCACCTCGTACAAACAGCATGATTTATTGACTTGTACAACTGCYGCTGCGGCAGCAGCTTCCTGCTCGGAGGGTGGTGGTTGTTTTGCTTTTTCATTTTTCTTCTAAGGTACTTTAAAAACGGGGAGAAAAAAAAAAAGAAACGAAAAAAAAAGATTAAATGCATTTATGGAACTGGAACTATGCTCAAACTCGGGACAAGAGGGCCCCGTTCCCCCGTGAACGGCACAAGTTGCAGTAAGGGATGCTGCACCCATGACAGGGAGGACTGTGTGGCCACCGCGGTGCCATCGCCGGCCGCGCGCCAGGGACACACAGGCGGGACGGGCACCGCAGGTCCTGCGGTGGGGCTGGCCCGGTGGCACCTGCTGCTGCCCCGCTGGGGCCTGCAGGTTGGGCCGGGAGCGCCCTGGAAACTGCCCCTGTGGCGGCAGCGACGGGCTGGTGGTGTCGGCACGCGGAGCGGAGCGGACAGCGAGGGCAGCAAGAGGCAGCGAGGGAAACAAGGCGGCTAACGCGGTGCTCAAGCGCTGGCGTCACGCTCCCACGTTAGTATTTACTGTGGAAACTACAGCAGGAGCAGCAAACGCGGCGTGCGGAGCGGCTGGGAGCCGTGCAGCACGTGGCAGCGGGGACAGCGAGGGCAGCAAGCTGCGACACGGCGCGAGGGGCTGCAAGGTGCCACACGTGCGCCCCTACGAGCTGCACTCCCGCTGCCCCCTGAGCTGGCCAGAGGGATGGAGCCACTTACACACAGGGAGCAACTCGGGCCAAGGAGCGGGGGAACRTTGCGCTAGGAGCCGCAGCGGCCCCCTGGCCAACCGGAGGCATCTGCGTTCCAKAAACAGAAGGTCAAGGGCAGCAACCCAGCAGCCGGAGGATTTGGATGGATCATTTTGTCTCCTGCAGGGCCTAGCACATCCCTCCCCCCTTCACAGTGAGTGTAACCACGGGCAGAAACCGTTCACAGGACAGTGTTCAAATGGAAACCAAGTGAAACAGTGTGGGAAGAGAGAACCATGCAGCATTCCCTGATGGAACGGGCGCAGCACGACGGCGCGGACGCGCAACGCGGGGCTGAACGCACCGCCTGGGCAGAATCCACTGGCTTTCTGAACCGTCTGCAAAACTGAAAACAAGGGTCTCCTCCTGATTAGTGTTAATTTGCTAGAAGTTTCTGGACACTTTCAAAATGTGCCTTTGCAAGAATCACACCCCCCCAACCCATCACCCCAAGGGCCCCAACAAAGGAATCCACTCCTGATCGCAGCTAGAGTCATGGTTCATCTGCAGAAATGCTTTGCTTTTTCCTTCTTATTCCTCTTCCTCCTCCTCCTCCTCCTCTTCCTCCTCCTCCTCTTCTTCCTCATCATCATCTTCATCATGGCAATGTGTGATTTCCTGAGGCGCCTGGGGGAAGAGGTTGGGCGGTTTGATCTCGCTGATGGAGCGGGTGAGCTGGTGCCGCTTGTAGTCAGAATCCTTAAAATCCACGGAGCTGCGGTTGCGGGTGGCCATGGGTGACTCCTTCTCGTTGATGTCGACGTGCGTGTGCTCTACCGTGGACTCGTGTGGCATCTACGAGAGACAGAGGAGATGCAAAGAGGGGTCTCTGTGCCCGGGTGCTTCACAGCCAGGCCGAGGGTGAACCCCAGAGCACAAAGCCTGCGGTGCATCAAACAGCCTGAGCTGCTGGCCAAACACATGCAGGTGGGGGCACCTTTGGGTCCCTGTGTCCCCGGGGTCTGCAACTCACCAGGACGTGGGCGGCTCTGAAGAGGTAGCTGAAGGGGTAGTAGAGGAGGTTGATGAAGGAGGCTGCGTAGAGGTCTGCGTAGCGCATGACCTGGCTGGCAAAGAGGGTCTGGCGCGAGCCGCTGCGGAAGAGGCTGCCCATCATGCCGTAGCACATGTCCATGTCGTGGGTCACTTTCTGCAAGAGAGGGCAGGTTGGGTGGCCGGGCCAGCGCTCAGCGCCGCGGCGCCCGCCCGCCGCAGCAGCACCGCAAGCGGGGGGCTCGCTGCACGCGACCCACGCCGCCTCCAGCACAGCCTTCCACGCGTCTCCTCTGCTCTTATCCCAAAGCGGCGGAGCACGGGCCAGTCCCCGCTAACAGAGGGGAAGGTGGCAGCGGGGTCGGGGCCCGCACGTGCCCCGGGCTGGGATCTCGGCACACAGGGCTGGCTGAAGCAGAGGCGACAGCCCCGCCAAGCCTGTGTGGGTCAGTGCCCAGTTGTGCACCCGTGGGCACCTTCACTCAGCACTGCTATTTACATCATGAAGGAGACCATTTTCCAGACCAGGCTGCCTTTCAGGAGTGCCCAGTGGCACCGGTGAGCTGGGAAGCTCCTCCATTAGCGTCAAGCCTGCTGTGCCCACCCAGGGGCAGAGCAAAGCATTTCAGAGCAAAGTGGCAGGTCAGGCTGTCAAGCTCTTTGGGATCCAATAGGATGAAAAGGGATTTTACGATTGGTACCTTAATGCGTCTCTGGATGGAGCTGATGTCGGGGCGTTCATTGCTGCTACTGTCCAGATGCCTAGTTACAGGCGAGAAGGTAAATAAAATTGTGTGAAAAGCCTTTCAGAAACAGATGTCGTGGGGCAGGGGCTTGGGGGAGGGAGGCTGGTCTGGAGGGGAAGGTTGGTCTCGTGGGCAGAGCCCAGGCCTGAGTCAAAGCTCCCGGGACCAGCAGCAGCGCTGCTACCCCACGCCCAGAGCCAGAGCCACTCGGTGGCTGTCACCAGGCTGGGAGAGGCAGCAGGAAGGTGGGCAGTGCTTGAACACTCACTTGTAGAGCTCCGCCAAGAAGATGTCCAGACTCTGCAGCTCTTCAAAAAGCGCTGGAGGAAAGGGAGGGGAAAAATGGTAAGTGGAAACTGTTGAAGTGAGAAGGCAGAAAAACAGATCCCCCAGCCTGCCCATGCCCCTGATGGAGCACTGCACTGAGGGACGGGGCGGTCACCACACACAGAGGGGTCAGTCATGCTCTGTGCCCCAGGCAGAGCTCGGCCCTTGGTTGCTGGTTGCCCCCTTTACTGTAGAGGCTGAACCCTCATAACCACCACAGAAACCTTTCGACCAGCACGGACCCACTGGTCTAATTTCCCCCTCTCTCTCTCCCCAAAAGGGCAAGCTGGGAGAAAAGCAGTAGCCTCAAGGATGGAAACCACATAACACTTTGGCAGAAAAGCGGCAGAGGGAGCAGGAGAAAGGTGGAGGAAAGGGCTGGTGAGCAGGGTGACCTCCCTGCAGAGGGACAACAACCCAAGTGCCAAGTCAGATCCTTTTTTTTTTTTTTTTTTTAAACCACAGCAGTCAGAGCTCTGTAAGGTCAGAAGGAAACTGCTTTTGGGGCACAATCACTACATGCTCCAACCACCAGCACCAACTGCAGGTTTCCTCTTGGCCATCTCTCAG
Source organism: Nothoprocta perdicaria (assembly GCF_003342845.1). Classification (NCBI taxonomy): domain Eukaryota; kingdom Metazoa; phylum Chordata; class Aves; order Tinamiformes; family Tinamidae; genus Nothoprocta; species Nothoprocta perdicaria. Next base: position 2,210,510 of record NW_020455976.1, read on the forward strand.
CCGATCATAGGCACAGGGCCCAGGGAAAGGCAAGGCCTGGGTCCTGTCACCAGAGCTGGGGAGCTGCCCCAGCTCCTGCTGCCAACAACAGGGGAGAAGTGCCAAAGGGAGAGGTGTGTGGGGGGAGAAGCAACAAGCCAGGATGATTCCCAGGGATTTGGGGAGCTGGAGTGACACTGGGCAAGCGAGAGCAACGGTTGGCACAGGATTGCTTGGCTGCTGACCGCTTTTGTCAGTCCAGACGTGCAGCTCCTGGGCCAGCTCGGGGATCACCAGGAAGGTCCTCCAGCCCTGGCGCTTCTTGGATTTGAGGATATCTCCAAAGATGTGGTCTCCAATGTACAGAATGTCTTTGCCTTTGGCTCCCAGCAGGTCACAGACTGTGTCCGAGGAGCCTGAGAAGAACAGAGTGGCTCAGAAAGTAGACCCAGAGGGAAAGGTTTGGTTTATATCAGACTATTAGGGTTAGAGACATGGAATTTTCATCTTCCTTGAGGAAACATTTCCCACTAAATGAATCACTCCCCAACTTGGCCACAGTTCTCCCATTCCAAGCCCAGCCTTGGCACCTCCCAAACTCTCCCTGACACCTCCATTTCTTTGCTCTTGGCCACCAGGGAGGTGARAAGCCTCTGGCGCAGAGGGCATCTGGCAGAGCACCCTGTGCTTTGGCAAATGCCCTTGCCCAGTGCCTGGCACAAAGTGCTCCCACAGCCAGAGCGACCGAGGGCCGTCAGGACGGGCCGGAGCCGCTCGTGCCTCACCTCCCGAGTACACGATGCCGTGCTGCAGCGGGCCAGTGTAGGTGCCAATCTTCAGCTTGCCGGTCACCTGGGGAAAAGGATATTGCTTTGGTGAAGGACAGCTGATGCTCTGGATGTTTATGTCCCATTATCTCCTTGCTCTCTGTCTCCTCCTCCCCTAGCAACCCAGTTGGAGCCTTCCCAACTCATTTCCTATTGCCACCTGTACATTAGAGGAGCCTCAAGCCCTCCTGTGYCCCACATGATGAGGTTGCTTGGCAATCACTGCGAGGAGAGGCCAGCCCTGCTGCTTTAGGGCAGGTCCAGTCTAAACATGGCACTGCCTGTTCTCCCCAAGGGACATGAGGTGGGAGGCCTTTTTCCTAGCAGTGCATCAGGTTACCAGCCATAACAGCACCCTCTGAGCGCTACTCACCGTGTCCACCTGCCGCAGCACGGTGCCCTCCCCAAAGAAGAGRGGCTTTCGTGCATCCACCAGGATCAGGTCGAAGTAGGACTGCCATGGCCGATGGGCACTCCCAGGCTGCAAAGGCAGAACCARGTCAGGCAGAACAGCCACACGGATTTAACTTGCCCATAGCCACCATCTAGCAACATTGCTGCTCCAGCAAATGGACCAGCTTCCCCAGCTGGCACAAGAGGGCAGCTGGGTCGCCAGTGCCATCCCCAAAAGCATTTGTGTTCTGTAGGCAGGGCCATCCCAAAGCAGCCTAGCTGCAGAAACTGGAGATGTGGTATGAGCTGAGAGCTACGTTAAACATGTAGGTCGCAGCACAGCTGCTGCACAAAGAAATACTGTTCTGTTTCTGCAGATGACATCCTACACTGATCCAGACACGTGCAACTGCACAGCTTCAGCCTTGCAAGACCATGTAGGCACATTTGCCCAGGGCAGGGAAATTCCTGGACCTGCCATAGAGCACAGCTCCATAGCACGGCCCTGCCTCTCTGACACCATGGGCTCATGAATCTTCCTCTCTCTCGGCTTTCCTTGTTTGCGAGATCAAGGACACAGCAAGGAGGTTTTTCAGTTATCAGTTGCTATGTTTTTTTCTATTATTATTATTCTGAAAATTGCTCCCTTGGCCTTCTTCTACCTTAGGAACATAGTATGAAAACACATCTTCTGAGCGCAGGATGGTCTGCCAGTGGGAGACTGGGGAAGGTTGGTATAAAGTCAGTTCCTATGAACTTTTGTTTCCAAAAGATTCAGGGCCAAGTTTTGACCTCAGGAAAACAAGAAAAGAATGACTGAAACTCTTGAGTTAGCACAGTCAAAGCACAATTAGGCCTTAAATATTTGTGCCAATTTATGAAACTTTCATTTTAAATTTTTTTTTAAACAGTATCCAAAACACTGTGCAAGATTAGTAAGAGACCTGGCTGCAAAATGCCAGATTTAAAATGTGTTGTCACTAAAATAACACTACCATTAACGCAGATTATTGTTTCAAACAGATGATGCCTCTTTTTCTCTTTGTTGCATTGTATTTGCTCTGATCCTATTCAAACGGGACACTAAACAGTGAGTGTGTTTTAACCAGATTAAAGTAACTAATCCCACACAGCCGATGAACCAGGATTAAAATGCTTTCCAGCTACACAGATAATTAGGCACATTAATTCCTAGCAGAACTGCTGTCTAGAAATAACATACCTTTGGTCCATGCGGAAAGTCAAACAAGTAAGTCATAATTTTCTGAAAGACACAAAGAAAGCATTCAAGGATTTGTTTTTAAATATACATTTGTGATATTTATAAGAACATATTTTCCTCTCTCCTTCTCAAGTTAAATAACTATTTTTTAAGATTTCCAAGTACCTTATCATAACATTTGCTGCCAAAATTGATGTATGGGATGTACCATGACAAGAGTYGAACAGTAATTCTACAATCAAGAACACATTTATCTTATATCTGTAGTCTGCTTCTAAAATAATTTACAGTACTTTAAGGTGGCATACACATCTCTGGTGTGGCCAAATACCAGAATCTCGAGTCACCAGACTGTACGAGCTGCCCTCATGCCACCAGCCCCTTCTAGCTCTTAAACACCTCTGGGCTCGTGGGTTTCGCCACCTGTCTCTCCTCAGAACAACCTCATTTGACAGGGAAGCTTTGTGTTTTAAAAGACACTGAAATTTAAATGAGTAACATCACCTCTTTCAGCCTTTCATTTGCAGAAGAACTGAGGCATGGGGGGACTTAAGCCAGGCTAATGCTAGGCCAGTAGCAGAACCAGGACTATAAAACAGGACCTCAGCACCTAATCTGCATTCACCATTAAATCATCCTACATGTAGCTCAGAAAGCACCCAATACCCCATCAGAAAGTGCTCTACCGAAACCTGCAGCAATCAACAGCAAGCTCTGTTGATTATTGTTGTTTATTCCGTTGTTTACCACCCCAGCCACGCAGGCAGCACTCACGTCCGTGTACTTGTAGTCGCTGTTTGTGACGAGGAACACCTTGCCAACCTCGTTCATGCGGCTGAGCAGCAGCGGCAGCTTCCCCTGGAAGTCACACACAAAAGTTACAGAGATTCGTCCCACRGAAAACACTGCCCCACTGTGATCCGCTAAAAGAAACCACAGAGCAAACAAGTGTGCAAACAAAGTGGCCATTTTGCACTGGCTAGAGAGGCAGGAAAGCTGCTGATCGGGCTAAGACCCCCTCCAAAGCTTCCTCCTTGGAGAGGAAGGCAGGTGGGAGCAGYTCAGTGGTGTCTTTGCCAACGGCCACACCGGGCACCTGGTGCTGCCTCCTGCCCATCTGTTCTGCACCAGGCACCCTGGGGCAGCCCCTCCAGCTCTGAGCCCCTTCCTGAAACAGGTGAAATCTGAGCTACAAGTTAGAGCGCGTTTTAATTCCAACCTCCAATTAGGGAGAATTTATTTCTGGAGCTATTTTTATTGAATCATAAATCTTAGTCCATTGCAAGAGGAGCTGAGTACCTTAAGAATTTTGCAGGCATGTAACTAGAAATGAGGTTAACTGCTTTAAAGTGATAATCTACTAGGAAAGGAGGAGCCCACAGCATTCATTTAAACAGAAGAATAATTTTAAGGCCCCGCACATTACGAAGAAAGGCAAAAGTARGGGAATGGTGGGCAGCTTACAGATTCATCAAAGACATTTTGGGGCTATCAAGACACTTGGATATTGGTTGGTCATTTAAGATCTCTCCCTCACCTCTTTATGGTTAAAAGCGTGAAGCACTGTTGTGAGACAGCTAAAGAATCCTCAAAGATGCTCACTTATCRCTTTTAAAGGAGAGATCAGTGGTAGAAGGATTGCTATGGTACAGAAAATGTTCACTGRGATCACAGTTGCTTTCACCAACGAAAGAAACAACATGAGCCTTGCAATGCATTCACCTGTATCCCATATTAACACATCCTCTGGCTTTTATATCTTACGTAAAAACACAAAATCATGTGGATCACTGGCTCACAGTAAAGGCTGTGTCTGAACTTTCCATTTTGTCTTCAGTTATTACAATAGGAGTCACAGCATTATCTGTTTTGTCATTCAGTAAAGCAAATCAGCATGTTTATTATCTTGCCTGCTTACTCAGTACAGAATTTCACATAGCACAAGTAAAAGTAACCTTGCACTTACATCTTTCACCACATACTTTTCCAGATTCTCAAGGGTCTTTTCCTTGAGCGATCCCTGAAATAGAAAGAACAGAACCCAGTGAGCTCATGGAAACTTATGACATAAGAGACATCAAAGTAATGCCAACTTTCACACTTYAAAATGCTGTGAAAGTACAAACCAGGGCGAATCTGAACCAGTGACTCTAGAGATGAGAGGCTTTGAGTAGCAGGGACCATCACAAACTCTGTGATCCATCGATTCCCTCACCATGGTAAATAATCCACTTCAACAGCATTTTAACCCTTTCAGAAGGGAATACAATAGAAACAAACAAAAAAAATAGATTTGCCAAACCAAACAAGACAGTCAATGACCTGTCTCCAACACTGACCATAATGCTTTACTCAAAGGCCAAACTCCAGCACGTAGCACACAACACTGAATAGGGAAAGAAAAAATGTTTCCTGACTTCTGCGTGGCTGCAAGCATAGCTGTGAGCAGAGTTCTCCTGGGACGGTTCTCCATCCCACCCCTAAGGGCCTCTTGAATGAGGATGGGYGACAAAGTCAGGCCTCTAACCAGATGTTAATGCTCACAAAGTCTAAATTCCGTGTTTGCATGCAAGTGTGCAAGAAAGATCAACTTCCTCTCCTCTCTAAAGAGAGAAGAGTTGATGAAATTCTCTGTTTAAAACAAGTGCTTTTTAGACAATATAAGGTATTATGAGTGTAATCTATTCACAGTAAAATCACTGTTTTAAAAATTAGGACAGCATACAAGTTGTTGACTGTAAGTGCAAAATGTCCTTACAGGATCACCCTCTTAAACCCACGAATTAAAGTAAGGAAGTGTAATCTAGATACCATAAAAAGCAACAGGAAGTCAAGATGGATATCTTCCAGTACCAGGCAGGCAGCTGAGGTCTTGACTCACTCACACAGAACTGCAATTTATTATTTGTTCACTAGGCGGCAAAACAGGGCTCTTGCCCAAAAGTGGAATGACACATCTTAATTCAAGATTTCCAAGCCAGTCCCTCTAACTGAACAGTGAGAGCAAGAGTCACCAGGAGTTTCTGTAATCACCTTGTAATGAACCCAGTCAACGGCATCTCTGACGTCCTGGAACATACTCCTGAAGGACATGAAGAGGTCTCCATCTTTGAACCCTGTTTCACAGCTGTAGGGGAAAGAAAAGGGATTATTTGTGGCAGCCAGTTGCAGCAGGAAAGAAATAAGTGCTGTGGGTGCAACGCCAAGGAGAAAGGTGATTCTGTTCGGAATTATCCTTTGTTTGGAGCTTGTATTTTCATCTTACAGTAACAGTGTCTTATTTAGTCCTTTATTGCAGCTCAGGCTTGAAAGACGGCTAGAACCAGAGTTTAACAGGGTCTGTATGTTACTCACCTAAACATTTTTCATTTACAGTTTTAGGATGTGAATCATAACTACTAGCCTGTGCCCCCATAACAACACTATAGCTTTCTGTGACTGCGACTCTTACTTCTCCCTCACAATATTACAAGAACAAGAAAGAACAATCAAGTGCACAGATCATGTCCGTTTTAAGAGAGACTGAAATAATGGGGCCAGGCAGTTTGTGGTGTTTAACAAAAGATGAATGCTACGGACAACGTAAGCAATGCTGCTATTTATCCTTCATTCTTCATCCTTCGTTTCAACACTAAAAAGCAGGTGCCATGGAAATCAACTAAACGCAGTATTACTGAGAGGAGGAMCTGCTTGTTTGTTAAACAGTAAGAGTCAACCTGAGCAGTCACCACTACAAAATACTATGGAGAGTGGGCATTAAAAGTAATCATGGAGAGTTAAACAGAGCTGTATTTATCATGACTGCAATTACTACACTTAATGACTGGTTTATGCCCTATCCAGGAAGGGAATAYGGAAGAAATGTCTCCAACAGACAAATGATCCTATAATTGCCCAGGACAACTACTGGCTGTTACTGAAGAAAGGATACATGACCTCGTGGACTACCCGTATAAACCAAATCACAGTTTTGGCATTCCCTGGCAAAATCCCAGTAAACCTTTGCCTTCTAATCACATAACATGGGRAGAAGACCCAGCATTTATTTTAGCAGTGCTGCAGTATTCAGATTCAAAATGTGGCTTATTCATAAGCTTGAATGTATTTGAAAGCTAGAAAAACGCTTACACTGCACATATAACCCTTTGAAACAAATCTTATCTATTTCAGTTACTTTGCCCAGATTGAACAAAGTTCTCAGTCATGAAATGAGGAACTCGCAGTAACTGGCTGAGGAAATGGAGTCCTTCGGTTGCCAGTTCAGACACGGCTCCAATGGATGTGACTTAAAAATGTGCTGCCTGGTGGCTGTTATAACCCTGTAGTAAGTACACAGTCATAGGAGTTAGCCCCAAACCAGTAGCAGTCAATGTAGTAACACTGGTACAAACATATACAAGGGAGACCTTCATAAGCAGTCTCTGCTGTGCCCACAGATCATCTCATCAGGACTAAATGCGCTTAATAGCAAATTAAGAGSTCTGAGCTTTTTCCCACAGGAATCATATAGCATTGTAATAACAATCTTACTTTATCTTCAGCTACAGCAAACAGGAGAGAATACGTACCTAGTGTACCTGTCACAGTTAGTAAAGAAGTCTACTAGGCAAGCCAACAGGTAGGTCTCTGTAAAGAAACAAAGCAGAACTGTAAAACAACGATACCATCACGGGGCCAGATAACTTTGGGCTCTGGCCTGGAAGATGAATGTTCACACAAACAAGAAGAAATCAGAGCAGTAAGTCCAGTGAGACATTAGCAAAGCTTTGCTGGCTACCAAGATGGAAACAGACCTGTGCTGGCTCACATGGGACTCACCTGGTAAATTGAACAATGTGTTCAGAATGTAAAATCTGTCTGTGTCATCCCTCTGGATAAATTTATTTGGATATTGATCCCGTGTTTCTGGCCTGAGAACAGATAAGGTAGAGAAGGATGAATCCACATAAAACAATCAGGCTACAACATGCTGAACTGCAGAATATGGTTGTGGAGGGGTCCACTGATTTGGGTTTTCATCAATATCCAGCTTTCCAACATGTGCTACTGGTGTGAGAGCAAAACTGAGCCCATCATGTGTCCCATTGCTGTGCTGGCCCCAGCAGAGCCAGGCACAAAGTCCTTGTGTTGCACTCAGCAAAACGAGCAGGGCCAACACAGGGAAATCACACAGTCGGGAGTCCACTACTTGACCTTACACCCCATGCTGCTGACTAGGGGTATGCCTGAAACCAGCTGCACTTTCATTGTTTGCTTATCTTAAACTTTTCCCCACTTTCCATATGTTGTTTTCCACCTCCCCAAGCTGCTTCCAGCAGGAGAGTGCATGGCTGTGCTGGGGAGGGCTTCTCTGGGGCTCTCTGCAACTGCTCGGCATGGTGGTGGCTGAAGTCACTCAGTTACTCTGGTTTCCTTCATTTCYGGAGCTCCTCAAGATCAGATGTGACTCAGAGGAGCTTGAGTGCAAATATATATGTAGGGGCTTCTAAATTTTGCCTTTCTGCTGCAGGGACTGACAGGCCTGCAGGGAGCACATCACGTTGGGGCCCCCGAGCGAGCCTACGCTTCCCTTCCATCTGCGTGCCCTCACAGCATGGATGCGCTGGGAATTTCTGGGACACATCCTGCACACAGCACTACAGTGTGCTTCCTAAAGCTCTTTCCCTGCCACAGGAAGAATGCAAAATTGAGGAATGCTGCAGCAAACAACATGCCATGCCTCACTTGTGAAAACTGCTAAGGTCAGAAAAGCTTGTTCCTTGTGTAGGCAAGCTCAAGTCCTTGACCTTCCTTATCAATGATCATGGAATTGGGTGGACTCACGAGGTGGAGCCTCCTCTCTGCTCAAAGAGGCCCTCAGATAATGGTGCTGTTTTAATGACAAGCTGCTGAGGCTAAACTATGTCAGCTCAGGTATATCCCATCCATATTATCCCATCAAGCCGTCCCCTCATCATATTTTCTTTTATCCTCAGCACTCTACAGATGTGCCTCTGCTGCTTACAGACTTTTCTTCTATAAACACTCTGAGCTATTTCTGCCTTCAGGACACTCACTGCATCCCCAAGCAAATCCCAGATCTGCAGGAACACCAATACAGTGTATGTTGCTGGTGGAGTCTCCATGACTCCTCATAAAATGATCCCTGAGGATCAGTGACACAAAAAGACTTACGAAGTCAAAAGGAACAGCCAAAAGGCAGCACTCACCCTCGGAGGAAATTAAAGCCGTGTGCGCACACTAGGAGGTTCCCATAGGCATCAACTTTCAACAGGTTTCCATAGTGGGTATCAAACACCAGGCCTCTGTTAAAAGAGGGATTTAGGACATGAAGAAGTGAGTAGATCTTTCCAAATCAGTTTGTTTACTTGCACAGGGATGTTAGAACAGAAGAGCTGTTAGTATGCTGACAGGGTCCTTATTGTACCTTTTACCTGGCTGCAGGGAAACAGAGAAAGACCTGTATTGCCAGGTGAAAAGGTACAACTGATCTGCTCTCCGTAGACTTGAAAATGGAACCATTTAACTCAGCAGAAACGTAGCTCTGCATTTACCTGGGCAGACACGGACCTCTTAAATGGGGTCAAGAATTTGAAACCTGCATTTGTGGTTCTCTAGCAGCCTTGCCTTGCAAGGAAGAGCTAGTTGGGATAAGGGAACTTCTCCTTTCCTTTCCATCTGTCACATACAGGACATGTAATTATGGCACAAAGTGTTTTGGACAGTCCTGGTTCCAACTCAGGCAAAGCTCTGTCTCTCTTATCTTCCCACAGAAACATCCCTTCCTTCCCCTCCCTGGGCTGAAGGCAGTGGATTTGACGGACTCTTCATCACAGGTCATGAAGGGCTCCCTTCTTGCTAGAGATGTGGCAATACATGGCAACAGCCTTGGCATAAATCACCCTGAGAGGAGGGAAGGGAAGGAAGGAGGCTGCAGGACTGAGGACTGGGGCACCAAGCCAGCAGGCCTCGTGGTCTAGTCTCTTGTAAAGAAGCTCCAAAGGAGCCAAGAGAGCAAAATACAGCAAAGGCACAAGTGGAAACATCTTAAAAGGAACAAAATTAGATTTATAGTCTTGTTTATGATTTTTTTTTTTTTAACCTCTGCTACCAAAAGACAAAGCATAAGGATTCAGTGACTGTGCACTGTTAACTGTGCTTTTGGCACTTCCTTCATCTGGACAAGGCAATGGGACTGATCCCACTGTTATTGTTATTTACAGTCACATAATTTTCTTAAACATCTGCGACCCAAGTGTGTTTGGTTTGCCAGTATCAGGGGAAAACATCTTATTTAAAAACATCAAAGCAAAATATTCTGAGACATCCTTGCAGCCTCATGGACAGCAATAGCTTCTCATGCCCAAGTCTTGATTTGGACTGAACTCCCAATCCAACTGTGTCTTTGCTGTCTTTGCCTTGTAAGATTATTTCCGGACCACGTTTTCAGCAGGCCCTTTTCCCACATTCCCCCTCTTTGCCGGCATGGCCTCGTGAGCGYAAAGGCCTCCCACACACCGGAGGAATCTGCTCCTTTCCCCAGGATCCATGGACAACCATGGGTTTCATAGGCACCATTTCTCAACGCCTGGCCTCAGATGTTGCCTATGAACTTTACAGAACAAATATTCAAGGCCTCGAGCAGGCTGGGTCGGTATCTGTTAGTCATTTACCTGGTAGGGAATGCAGGATCATACACAAAATTGAGCAGCTCATGAGGGTATCCAATGGAAACTAATCTTTCTACGGTCAGGTCAAATCCAAGAGATTCGTATTCAGGGGATTTATACACTGTACCAAGATGAGATTTCAGTTAGAAAATTTGCASACAACTAGGGGGTTAAACAAGAAGGCAGTTAAAAGTAACGCTCCCCTCGGCCCTCCTCCCGCCTCCACATCACACAGTCCCCTGTGTCTCCTGCCCTGCTCCACCTTGGCCTCCCCGGCCCCAGAGCTGCCCTGGAACTAGCTCGTGCTCCGGGGCTGGAGCTGCAGCTCAGCCCTCAGTGGCCCGAGCACCACATGAATTATCCATTAATCCAGCACGGCTCTGCAGCAGGGAAAATGTATCCCAGGCTGCAGCTCCTCTCCCRGGAATCCCATTACGCAGCTGCACAAACGCTCCTTGCTCCACCTGCTCAGGCTGGGTCTTGTTTTGCTGTGTTTTCTCCAAGCTGGTAGAGAAACCAATAAATTTTGGGAGCAAACATGTTCATGATTAGAAAGCCTCAAATTCCTCCATTCCTCCTTGCTGTGCTACTGTTACTGCTCTGGATACAATCCCAAAGCTTAGTACTATCTCCAGGTTTCTTCTAAGGGAAATTTATGTTTGCTACACACTACTTTAGCTTGAAGGTAAAGATGTCAAGTTAACATATGATTTTTTTGTTAATAAGAGCATATGGTACTGTAATCTGTTAGCTATTACCCTGTGCATCAAAATGCTGCTCCCCTCTGGAAGCTGACACTTCTTCCTGCTCAGAGGAGCTGCTTGTCTGTGCTATAAACCTTAGTCCAATGCAAAAGAAACAAGTTTGTTCAACAGAGGCACTTTTATCACCAGGCCTGTCTTCTTCCTGCAAATGACCTTTCCCTGCGTCGAAAATGTAACTATTTAATGAGATCGTTATGAACGTTTAAAAGGAAACCACTGTGATTCTATGACACATGGAAATCACTGCCCTTCTGTGATGGTGTGCTTACATTTGCCGCCTTACATTCGGCCCTACGAGGTAACAAGATCAAATATAACCCTTGTCTGTCATGAGGACTACATCAGTGAACTCGACTGTCTCAAACAGTTTCAAATTGCCTTGAAAATTTCAAACTTAGCTGAGTAAAATACATAAACGTGCAATTGATACAGGAAGCTCTTTGAAAGCCGATTGCTTTCCTGAGAGATACTAGCACATCTGTGGGACCCACAACACAGATCAATACACATTTTCTGTAACAACTACGTAACTACTATGATATATATATATATGTGCACTGTGGAATACATAAGTTCAATCTAAAAGGAGAAAACAAATATATCAAAATACTGCAAAAATATTAAAAAGGTAAGGGCTTTGGAAGGAACRAGATTGAGAAAGGATCCTAGTAACCGTGACAGAAGGTTCACTTTTCCCAAGCACCTAAGTGGCCTCTGCAAGCTAAAAAATAGCAAAAATTTAAGTTATTTTTTCTTCCCAAAGAGTTTAAACTTCACAAATGTAATAAACAATCCCATAATATTCTTGAATAGATAATTAAAAGTCCATAAAGCTGAGTATTTGTGGCAAATATCAACAACGCTGTACAGTACTCAATGCACATAACCTTTCTCATCCTTTAGTAAAGCAAAGGCTGTAGACAGGTAGAAGTGACCAAAAGCTACAGCTCACAAAGACAGCAATAACTGATGAGGCAATCCTGAGGAAGGAGCTAGAGTTTGAGGGAGCAAAATGCAGTTAGGTGATGATCAATATTGCAAAAACGACACCAGACCATCATCTGGAAAAAGGAATTCCTCTGATGCAGGAGAGCAAAGGCCCTTCCCAGGGAAAAGGGCAATAAATACAACTGCATGTACTCTTAGATGGTAAGAGAGGTGCAAAATTGCCCCAATTACCAGTCTGCAACTACCAACTGTCCGCGAAGCTGTTGCACTACTTCTCATTAGTTTCCATGACCAGGTTGCCAACCTCTCCACAACACATCACTTGCCATCCAAATGCTTCTTCTTGCTCCTTCTGAACTCAGTTACCATTGCATGTCCATTTGCAGATGCAAAATCTTTAGTGGTTTGTGAACAAATCCAGCAGAAACATTTCCASGGAAACTATAGGGCTTTCTGTCAAATAGCCTGTACATCTTGTTAATGTTCCACCTGAGAAGGAGTTTGGTGGGACGTGTGTCCAACTGCTCACAAAAATGCCCTGCTACACTTCTCTCTCCATTTCTTACTCATCATTACAGATGTCCTTCTAACGCTTTGTGCATCAGGAAATAAGCTGAAAGACCAGTAAGAGAAAGGCTGAAGAAGAGATGCTGGTCTCAGCCTTCATCATCACCAGTCTGTCGAGGAGATAAATACCACAAGRTTAATCTCAATTTTCCTTTGGTAGGGAAATTTTCCCCCTCTACCTCTCAACCCCTGGATTTCACTTTCCTGACATCTCTTTGAATAAAATTAAGCTACAAGCTCACTGATATTTCTGTTTTCTTCCACGTTTTTCTATCTCTACAACACTCAGAAAATAAGAACCTTCCCATTAACACATCAGTTGAACAGAGATACTGGAAATGGGACTCCTGGAGGCTGGAAAGAGACAATAAACTTTGTTCTTCAGTTTACTCTGATAGTTCATGTCCAAGATAAACTTTCATTTAGTTGGGCACACCAGTGAGAAGAGATGTGGAGCTCAGTGAGCTCATTTTGGGACTCGTTTTGACAGCTCTCCCCACCTCAGCACACGTCTTATCCATCAGTCCAAGGCAGGAGCCACTGACATTTCTTGTAAGCTGTGCAAAAGCCCATGTCAGGAACATGAGCTCCCAGGCAAATGATCCATCCGCTTGAGCTCAAGTGTGAGCAGGTTAATGCTGCTGCAAGCAAGTACAACCGCACACAAGACAAGATGACCCTGCCATTACCAGGTAATTTCTCCCAGATGAAAAAAATTGTCTCAATATCCTACTCAAGGCTGGTCTCTCTCTTATCTTGCTTAGCTCATGCATCCATAGAGAAACAAAGCAGAGAGGACAGATCAATACCTTTTTATCTGCAACTCAGCCCAATGACGAAATAAATAGATAGATAGATAAATAAATAAATAAATAAATAAATAAATAAATAACCCTTTCCTGGAAATTGCCCTTCCCAAATCCTAGCTGCTGAGGCCACAAGTGGAGATAATTTGCAGGGCACGATGACGCCGTGAGTGGAGATGTTTGCCATGCAGCATCTCTTGTGCTCAGTTCATTCATTCAGCTGAGAAGGACCCTCTCTCCAAGCACCCAGGACAGTGTGACAGGTGAAATAAGCACAGGCACAAACCCACAACAGATCCACCTTCAGCATCTCCTTGCATGTTCTCGCAGCCCAACACGATAACAGTGAAACAGAAGCACATGTTACCACTTGTTTTGATTTCTTTGCACTTTCTTAGTAATCGGTGGCCATGACTCTGCCACTGTCCCCAGCTCCAAAGGAGCRAGTTATTTTAATAGTCTGTGTTCCAAAACAGACGAATGCTTCAGTGGCTCAAGGCAATCAGTACACAACGTTACGTAACCATGGATTGAAAGAGAAAGAGAACAACCAAAGCTTTAAAAAACACAAACTGACAGCATTTTAGCTTCCCCTTAACATCAACCCTTGCCATAAAATTTCACTATAGGAAGTCAAAAAGCAGTACCACAGGAGTGAACGTTGCAAGCCTTCGGGTCTGTGGTGAGCGTGGGCTCCCCTCACGTGGTACGTGCGAGGAGGGAAGTGGCTCTACAATGAGTAGGGGTAGTGCAGTAAGGTATGCAATTCTCATGCACTTTGGTGGTTGTTTTTACCTTTGCTGCCAAGACACATACGGTAACAATTTTACAGCCTTCCTGAAAAGGAAAAATTAAAAAAAAAAAAAAAAAAAAAAACCCTACAGAGGCTCCGGTTTATGCAAAATGCTGCTGCCAGGATTTTAACTCACATGAGGCAGACGCAGATTCAGAGTGTCACTCCAGTCTTGACGGAGTTACACTGGGCTCCCCTGTTAAAGAAAAAAATCAGACTGATTTTAAAACTGCAACAGCTCTGTGCAATGTGGGACTGCGTATCTGCTGGAGCTCTGTCCTCTGGAAAGCGCAGAAGCCGGCCTGGCAGCTATTCCAAATATACTTACAGCTGAGTTACAGAGGAGGCACAGTTGGCTATCGTGCATCCTGCAGGCAAAACTCTGTTCTCTAGCCACAAAGCAATTTTAGGCCAGTTCAGTGGTATCCAGGAGGAAGAGGTACACTGCCAAAGTGATACAAACCCTTCGTGTTTCCATCAGACAACCATTTCAAGAAAGATTCTCCTGCTCTGAGGTTTTGCCATCTCTGTCCATTCCTCGGTTGGTGACAAATTGCTCCTTCCAGGGCACTCCATTTCCTTCACACCATGGAACATCTGCACATGTCAGCACGGAGGCTAAGAGACTAAGCCAGGAGCTGTACTGGGAACCTGAGGCTAGTCTTCTGCCTTGTGTCCAGGATATGCTCCATAGGAGCCTGGAGCACAGAGTCAGTCTGATGCTTGTCTTCCTTGAACATGTACGTGCAAAACGACCATGGGATAAACCAGGAGCAATCCTGCACAGCAGCAGGACATCGCATCGCTCCGCTCCACAAGAGCTCCACAAGGTAAGAGGGAAACTGCAACTTACAGCTATGCACAGAGTGAGCAGATACAGCTCGGAGATCAGATCTGCACTAAACACCAATGAGTCGGAATGATGTTGGGAAAAGGACCTGAAGAAAAAGCATGAAGATATCTAAGAAACTTCTCAGAAAATAACTGCTTTTGCCTTGTTTTGTGGCAAAATGAATGGCCAAGGAAGTCTATACTGTATTTTATTGCTCTGTTTGAAGCAGTTGGAAGGAGAAAGCCCTTCAAGGGCAGCATGTTTCCTTGGTCACTTTCCGCACAAAGATTTCAAATGCAGGTTGGGCAGCTTCTCATTGATAAGGTAACTTGGTTTCTTGCAACACTTGTTGACACTTCTTASAAGCTGGTCACAGATCACAGGAGAAAAGCAGGACCATCTACTTTGACACTGCTTCAGCTGCATCACTCCATGAGAAGTATCCACTGTCCCAGACTGCACACCTGCAAATCAATTTTGTCCAGCCATTTTATTTCCACCAACTATGGATTTAGTTCTGGGAAGAGAAGGTGAACTGGGGGACTGCTGCAATAACAAGAGAGGTCGGCCGAGTGGCTGGCAGGAAATGGGAAGGGTGAGGACTACTAAACAATAACCCGGACTCTCATTTAGGCCTGCCACCAGTTTGTCCCTACCTGTCCTCTTTCTCCAGCTTGCTCTCCAGGGATACCCAACACCTCTTGAAAAAGCTCTTCATTAAACCCTTCATTAAAGCTCCAACACAAGGTGCTCACAGAGCTCTCAGAAATCCCCTCGCACAGGCAAGGGACCTTGCAGGAGCAGGTGCCTYCTGCAGCAGGGACACGGTCTGCCCAGTCCTCGGGCACGTGGCAGCTCGGTTCCTTGCCCCTGCAGCTGCTCAGAGCGCTGTGGCCTTCCCCATCCCTGGCCCCGGCGGGCGAGAGGCTCTTGGGAATTGAAATGCTTCATCTACCAAAACTGTTTTGGTTGGTAGAAGACACTACGTCTTTTGCCTGACAGGTGCTCTGACAAGATCGTATGTCTCAAACTAGAGGTGATGCTCCTAAGAAAGCCTAGGAAAAACCCAATCTTCAGAAATTTTGCCTGCCATCCAGAGACCATGTGAARACATTTGAGCCAAAAGGTACCCTGATAAGATAAGGAGTTTAATCATTTCTCTGAAGCCCAGGAAACGCAGCCCAACTGCTTTGTGTTAAGTCCTGAAGAACCAAAAGTGAAATRACTTGAAACAGGTTATTTCAGTAGCTGCTTGGTCCTTGGTGATTTAGACATGCAAATCAGGCAGCCAGGGACATATATGTACATGTGGGTACCTAGTAGTCAGATTTATATCCTCATCCGGCACAACTTGCATAATTAAGCTTGTACAAATATATTTCTGAAATTWTACACACCTCACTTAAAGCACAAGACCTAAAATGTGGATTTTAAATGCTGATTCACACTCTGAATTGCACCACAAATAAATAAAACAAGAATTCAAACAGTGCAAAAATACTTATATCAATGTTGTGCTGAAGAAATGCTTAAAGCCATGAGGATCAAGTTCCCTGTCTACAATCCCCCGTGACAGTACAAATATTAACATATCCTGCCCCACTAACATCTATCAAATGAGATCTTGGGACAGCATTGCAGGTGAGGGTGAATGTATCCCCAGTTCCCCTTTCTGTGAATATCCTCTTCGCAAGCCCTCCCAAAGCCTGGCAGTTAGTGGCAACTACCACTGCGTCACCTCTCCGCCAGCAACCAGACCTCCAAGTATTTCACAGAAGCAACACTCATTTATTCCCTGGCACTTCCAATCACCCTGAATTGCAACTCCAGATGAGGAAATAGGAAAACAGAGAGCGACCAGTCCTAGAGGCATCTGAGACACTGGACTTAATCAACAATCCCACTGCAACGACGCCAATTAAACTTATTAACAAGTGCTGGGCAGCTATTGCCCACACTGCCACGGCTGGAAGAAAGCTTTCCACTCTGCATGAGCCCAGCAGCCCGAGACTCCTCAGAGGTAAACAGAGAACAAGGAATGCTGTGTTACCTTTGGATGTCACATCCCCTCTCAGTGAGCAATGCCAGTTTTCACATGTAATTAGATAAAATTAGGACTTCTGCTCTAGGACGCTAATGACTTCAGTCTCTTTGTTACAGGGCCTTTTCTAAGAAGGCAGATGCTGTCAGGCACAGTTAGAGAAATGCCATGAAACAGAAACCTTGACATTTCAAACTACATTCGCCTCTATGTTAAAATAACTCATTGTTCATACGGGAAGTAATCTGAAATGTCATACTTAATTTTCACCACTTAGGTGCTACCACCCCTTCAGTTTTGACAGCAGAGCCAGACTACTCTTCTCACTTTTGTTTTCAGTCTGCTCTAACAGGAGCTTGGATTCACCTGCACGGCGTGGAGCCTGGCAGGTTGTGGTTGCCACATGGAAACATGACAGAAGAGATAGTTTTATTCTTTTCCATAAGAATTTGAAATGCCATGGAGGCACCTGGATTGAGGCAGCTTCCACGCAAACAAGCTCTGCAAAACATGTGATTTGACAGTCCCAGGATCGGGAAAAAGCACAAACCTGCAGCTCTCACCACTATGTGTTTCTCTTGCTAGACACCAATGGAGCCAGAGCCCACAGTGTTGCTATTTTCGATGTTCCCATCCATGTTCCATGACCCCATGGATGAAGTTCACATCCAACCACACTTAGGTTCCCATAGAGGCTGGACTTGAAAGAAGCGCCCGGCCTCCAAGGTCCTACAGTAGCTGATGTTCCAACCCTCTGGAACATCTATTTTTAAAGAAATTCCAGGACATCCCTTTTTAGATCCCTGACTAGGTATGGCCCTGGTTTCAATAATCTTTCCCCATCTGGGCTGTAAGCACCCGCCTAACCCTGCGTCTCACCGGGCTCAAAGCACTGGAGTCGCTCATATTTGTGCTGTGCAGACCCGGGGCCTCAGTGCCCAAGAACAAACTCAGGCGCCTGTTATGGGCTTCAATTTAACCAAGTGGTAAATGTGCCTAATTGTAACCACAAGCACAGCCCAAAGGTAACCCCTGGGACAACTCATGTTTAAAATTAGGAGTGCGGTGAATCACTGAGCTGCTGATTGTTTATGCACTTTGCTGAACTATGACCATAAAGGATCTGTCTTAGGTCAAAGCAAGTTGCAAAATAGCCAGGAATAGAACCCAATGCTCTTGCTCTTGCTTTTTGATTTTAACCACTAGACCATAAATAAAATTGCATCATGTTACGCAAAGCAGAGTTGTAATATATCAGCCTATATTTAAATAGAGGTTTTATAACACTGAACAAACGAGTAAAACAGCATGTTTTGACCCATTGAATTCACTCATTTTTTTCATTCTGAAATAAGCAGCAGCTTCTGTGGCATTGATCACAGCTTTTTTCTTTGCTTTTATCTAACAAATCCTTTGCAAATACAAACCCGTGCTGTAAGAGAAAGTTCAGCTTTAAACACCCTCCAGTGCTTAATTGCACTTTAACTATTTCATTAGAAGCTGGATGCTTGCAGTCATCAGCAAACAGGGCTGTGACAACACCTTCAGGTATGTCCCAGGACACGGCCATACACTGAGCACACGAGATGCTGCTCCGCAGGGCACAAACAGCCAGATACAGCACTAAGCCTCTTGCAGCGACACATGCTCTTGATGTAGCTCTGACAGCAGGAAGCAAAGCAAGAGCAAGTAATTATCACAGGGTYGCAGTTTTTGAACTCTGTGTGTCTGCGCTTCAGGGCTTCCCCAGCACCCTCTTTTGCCAGTGCTTCATAAGCAGGTTTCCTCGTGGCGACCAGCACACACCTACAGAGGAGAACCGCGACTGCAGTCCCYGGCTGCGGCAGTGCCCACACAGTGCCCAGGCACCCGCTGCGCAGCCTAAGAGCGATGGAAAATTCCTTCCTCTAACGCTCCTGCAAACATCCCCAAGAGCACAGTCCAGCTTGCAGCACTGAAGCCTCCAACCTGGAACCCTGTCAGCTCCCTCTCYGCTACTCAGCATGCTGAAAGGATCCGTAGAGGCAGGATTTGTTGTTGCTTCAAGGACTGGCACAGTATTGTATGTTCAGTTTGGTGCTGCGTTGCTGGATTTCTACACTGTAGGTTGTTTTCAGCACCGCGTTTCTGCTTGTTTAACACCAAAAAAGCAGCGTTGTCAAGTATCATCAGYTTTAACTCTTTCCAAAGCTGACTTATTAGTGCTCTCACTGGTAAATTCTAGATATTTTTAGCTTTCTGCGGCTGCATTTTGTTTGCCTTTGCTGTAATAAAGATTTGGGTTGTTTGATATGCCTCAGAGTCAGCRGCTGGCAAAATAGTCCTTAGTGTTGGAAAGATTTCTCCAACTGCATAAAAATGCATGGCTTGAGGTAACAACAGCAGCGCCGAGGTCAGACTGTGTGTGTTGAAAGAAGCAATTCAGACAGCCCTGCATTTTAAGGAAACTTGGGTTTGTCTATTTTAATAGTTGGCATAACAGTCCTTGCACTGCAATAATATTGCACAGAAGATGACTACCCAGTCACCTGTTCTTTTAAGAGCCTATTTCACAATTTCCCTGACACACAAGKTTTTTTTTTTGTTTTGTTTTTTTGCATGCTTTGCAAGTAGCCTTCACAATTCACCTCCCTCCCAGATACAGCCCACCAGGACTCATAACCCCATCCTGGAAATATCCCTGTATTTCCATGGAAACAAATTACTATGCCAAAATATGGGCTTAATTCTTCAACAAGGAGGTTAGTACAGGGAAGAGAGTTTCATGGGGCTTCACATTCCAACACTATTTGGCATTATCTAGAAATAATAAATAAAATGCCTTTAAGATCTATCTGCCATTCAAATGCCACATCTTAAGGCACTAWTCAAGTATATTAGTATCCAGACAGATCTGGTTTGTTAATTCTCTTTATAAGGTTTCTATTTCTTTATTGACAACATTGTTCACCTTCCCTTTGGATACAGGGCCTTTTATACAGAAGGGGAAAAGATGTTTGGCCCTTGGCACAGCGGGCACCAAGTCAGGGCTCTCCATTCTTCTCACTGCCCACTCAGACCCACTGCATCCATTCTTCTCACTGCCCACTCAGACCCACTGCATCCATTCTTCTCACTGCCCACTCAGACCCACTGCATGACCACAAGCAATCGGCTGTTAGAAACTAATCCCTAAAAGCAACTTGCAACTTGTTTGGGGTGTGCGCCTGGGTGTATGTGTAGCACAAGTGCCCATGCTTCTAGCAAGCCCCATCCCTACCTTGTTAGGTCATTTGCTAAAATAAGGTGGCGCAAAGCAACGGCACCCACGCGATCCAAGAGTTAAAGCCTTCTGAATGCCCAGCCTCGGTTCCTCCTACAGTCATCCACMCCCTCCATCACATGGGCACTTGTAACTTAACAGTACATGTATTGTGGTATGAAGATTACTAGATATGGGGGTCTACTAAGTGAAAAGTAGCTCCATTTTTCTATCAGYGCGGCAAATACATGAACTGCTAGCAGGTTAACAGCCTGCTGACCCAGCTCGGTGTTATTCTCGCTTTATCGAGAGCGAGAGGCCGAGCGGGGCAGCGCTGGCGGCCTCCCCCAGGCCCGGCGATGAGTCACTCTTCCAACAGTGTCTCCCCAACAGTGCCGTGCCTCGGGACTCCACGGATGGTAGTTTGTCAGATGGTGACTTCCTGGGAGGCAGCGAGCAACACGTGCTTCTTCCACTCCTCATTTGGAAGGTCAGCACGTGAGAACTCACCGGCCCAGGCCTCGGCTCGCTACGTTAGGCAGCTTTACGCGGTCAAACGCCTCGGAGCAGCAGTGCAAAGGCAGCGGGGACATCAGCGATCGCAGCGCTGCACTGGCGTTTGGAAAAACAGCTAGCTCGAGGCATGCTAAGGACAGCTTAGCTTACCCATTGCCTTCACTTTTAAAGCACCAATGGTTAAATGGGCTCAGAAATCTCAAAATCTGCACCTGTTAAGCCTGAAATGTAAAAATGCGAGAATGCAGACAGCAGATGTGCAACACAAAGCTACTCTGTTTTTTTTTTTTTTCTTTTAAATTAAGGACATCTTGAAGGCTACCACTGTCAAATCCATCAATTCCTCTGGCTAGTCTTCCTCTATCCATACTATTTCTATGACACAAAAAATTACATTTTCTAGATAACTGTAAAAGAAAAAGGACCAACCAGTGTCAATTCAAAAGATATCACAATGAAATTAAAGACAAATCCTCAGCCTGCGCAGATCCTTGTTAGAATAATTGTATTTGAGTCCATTACCAAGAAATACACAAAAACTGTACTTAAAATAAAAGCATAATTCTCTTCGCTAATGGCTCAGATTACAAGCACAGCAGCTTTTAAGTACTCAGTTAAATTTTCCCTATATTAAACTTACTGGTTTGTGATATATTCTCCTTTTTTTTTCCTACGAATATTCCAGAAAAATTTATGCAAAATACAAATTAATTATTCCCATTTCTCAACTGTGGAAACTGAAGCACACAAAACTAGTACAACTTGACTAAAATAAAACTATTAGATGGACTGTAAAAAAACAGTTCTCGGTTCAATTGCCACTTTTTCTCCCAGATCACATGCAGCTACAAGTCAATTCTATCTTTTGTTTGAGAGGATTTTTTCACAATCAACACACAGAGAAAGAGTTCCAGAAGTAAGATGTGAGTGTGTAAAATTTCCCTTTTCCCCAAATTGCACAATGGCTCAGACGGGAATGGACAAAATCTGTTTATGTATGTTGCATCTTGGAGTAAGTTGGGCAAGGCAGCCACAAGCAATGGCTACAGAAATCTTCCCAGGTCTTTTCCCATGTGATGGCATGGGAGGTGCTTTCAACAAAACTATAACTTTTAGAGAAGAAGGGGAGTCACTGAGGAATCTTTTTAAGCACAATTGTGTTTGTAATTCTTACTAATTCCCTCTCCATCTGCCAACAGCCTAGTGCGAAATTACAGCCTGTTTAAAAAGACCACTGCTTTCGCCCTGGTCCTGTCAAGGGACATATATCCATAACCTTGTTGTGCAACCCCTCCYGTTTAAGACCTAGTGATGCCAAGGCCTCCTGCATTACTTGGACCCAGACCTAATAGTAAATACAGCTCAGCAGAAGTTTAGCTCGCCCCAAGAAGGAAGSAGCCAAGAAAAAGATCTGCCTGAAACCGATCTCGCTCAGCTACATTTCCAAAGGGCCTCACAACTCCTACGCTCAGGTAAGTGTTGCAATAAGCTCCTCTACCCACGTATTTTTTTTCTGTTCCTTTGATTTTAGTCAACACAACAAAGAAAAGGCTGTGAATTTTTGAGATCAGCCACAACGGTTTCCTTTAATGAAGCATAGGTAGTTTTGACAGGACGAGTGAAATAGGAAGGCAGGCCAGAATTACTGCTCAGGATGAATAAGTAGAGATGAATCATTCAGATAACACACTGTAATCTAGCAGACAAGAGTGCACTACAAAAGGACTCTCAAATATCTTGTTTAAGGACATAAACAAGAAATCTTCCAGCACCCTTCATTCTGCACCTGGCCCAACCTGCTCCTTTCCAAGGAGAACAGGAAGGCTGCAGCTCAGGCATGGGCCTTGCTCCCATGCTGAGGCAGAAGAGGCAGGAGCAGAGAAAGGGCGGCCCCACCACAGCACAGAAGCACATCAAGCCCCTCAAGGGTTTAAGCAGCAGCCCTCTATCTACTGCATACAAACCACAGCTAAACTGTTGTTTCTGCACCATCGACTTTCCTCACAATAATAGCTACCTTAAAATATCATTTATATATGTGTGATTCACCAAGAGAAAGAAAACCAAACAGACTGGAAAGGGGGCAGACAGCTCAGTACCCAACACAGATCCCTCAGCTCCTACTGTTAGTTTATCTAGCACATAAACCTAGGGAGACTTGGGAGTTTCCATATATGTAGGAGAACTCATTGCCCCCAAGAGGATGCAATRTAAGCCTGGATGGGAAAGAGAGGAATGTTAAAACCTGCAGGAGTTATTTTAATTTGTTTTCATTTTATTTTGAGCTCCTAGCAGCCAATTTAACTCTAGCTGTAACCAAAGTAGCTCCAAGTTCATAGGAAGGACAACAAATACGCAGTTTCATGTGGATTATTGTGGATAATTGCCTGGGAGCAAAGGCTGAAATCTTTATGTTCTTTTCTTCAAGGATCAAAAAAAAGGCTTTCTTTGCCCAACCTACCCCTATAACACTGTTTCTCCATTATATACAAGAAGAAACAAACCATGAAAGGACATAAAGGTTAATAAAACAAATACAAAGTTAAAGCCAACATTGACTTGACAGGGAAAAAACACCTTGTGACAATGCTCTATCAGATGGCTTTCTAGTTCTGAGTTAAAACTTCCTAGTTTTGAGGTAAGCGGTCTTCTAATTTAATAAGGCTAAGAAATACTACCCTAGAACACAAATGGGTGGAATCATATTTTATGTACGATGTAACACGATGATACCGTAACTGCTGTCAGTTGGCAAGCTGACATTCTCAGCCCTGCAGTCACGCTAGTAGGATAACAGGATTGCTACACCAAGGGGGTAGTGGCTGCTGCCATACACTTGGAAATAGAAATGCCACATCCATTCCTACCAAAATTAGCTTATTCTAGACAGATAAGCATTACATTGAGTAAGTCTATGCCCTTGGAATCCTAACATGCAGGACCGAAAGTGCCTCAGGTTTCTAAAGCTCAAAATGAGTCAATCGATCCTGATTTCTCTGGTAGTGAATCACCCCCCATGTAAGATTATTGGTGCTACCAGTGGCCACTAATCTGGGAAGAAGAAAGAGAGGAGTGACAACACTTCTGCAGACACCGCTGCCTCCTCTTTGTAAGATGGATAATGCGGAGAGCTCCAAAATAAGTCACTGTGCCCCTGCACTGTCAAAGTAAACGACTGCGAGCTATGGAATGAGACTCAGTGCTTTATTTCTGATGGGAAAGTTCGTGACAGAGTGGGGAGGRGGTCTGTGTACAGTCTTAGGCAAAGCTAATGGGTTTGACTACCTTCATTTCACATCATAGGAGAACAGGGCTTAGGAGATTTTTAAACGACTTTATAAAAGTAACTTTGCAAAAGCTAAAAGTGCAAATGCAGAAAACTAAATGACAAATTGACAACACTAAATGTGCGTCCATTCGTCTTCCTTGGTCAACTTGTTTCCTTCACAAAGTCTGAAAGGACCCCCAGAAGGAATCTGCTCACCATTCATCATCTGGTGTGCACATGCCCTTTCCAGATGTGAAATTACAGCTAAACTAGCCTTTTACATTTTTTTTCTAAATCTAAACAGTAAGCAGGTCCACGTGAAGGGCTTGTGAGGAATAATTTGACTGGACAGAAAACATGTCAGCATCTAATGAATGTAACATTCCATTACTTATGTAATACTTCACTTGTCTATTATAATCTCAATTTGGCTAAATATAATCATATTTTAATATTGTACTCTGTAAAGTCCTTACAGTAAATAAGTAATTTTATTTGTGTGGCATAGTTAAGGTTATGGACTTCACTGAATATAGCTAATTATAGCCAAATAAAAAGCATACACATTTGGAAGAAAGGATAACCAAGAAAGAACAAGAGAGGTGATTATAAGTTAACTAGCTGAGTCAAACAAACAACCCTCCCCACACATATTATTTTCCAGGCARAATATTTTTAATTTGAAAAGTGTTTTACAGCCTATTTACATTCTCATATCTCCCTGGAAATGATCTGTCAGTATTACTACTGTTTTATCATTGCAGAAGTCACAGCAGAGCAGCTTGCTCCAAGATGAACAACATTTCCAGGCTCCTGCTCCAACTACATCTCTTGGTTTTTGCTGCCCCATAGCCTGTCACTCAGCCCCCCGACTCTGCCTGTTTTCCTGCATTACTGTGATCTTCTAGCCCCACTAGCTCCAGGTTTCCACGTCCCAGACAGCTTTTTTAGGATGCTTTAARCAGCTGCATCCTTTCTTCTCCTCAAACCAAGCATCATTTTGCAGATAACAACACGTCTGCTCTGTGTTTACAGGAACAAGTCACACTTGAGCAAACTGAGCATTCAGAGGAGTGAGGACAGCGCTGAAAGGCTCCTTCTGTCAGGGCGAGCGTTAGTGACGYGCTCCGTGCTCCACGCCAGCCCCACTGGGAGCATCTGAGGCCCTGGAAATGCTGCCAGTTTGCAAGTCACATGAGTTGCTTTTCTCTTGCAGAAGTGAAACCCACAACTATTTTTTTTTAAGCATGTATTCCTGAACAACTGTTTTGCACTCCTTAAAAGCCCTGCCACAAGGCTGGGAAACACAAACACCTCGGGCTCGCGCCCGCCGCAAACCCAGCACAGATTAGCCACGACACAGCTTATGGGTTACAAAGTGGCAGGGACTTTAAGTAGATAAATAAACAAGATAGTGAATAACCAAAACATTCAGATATAACTAATGCCTCATTGATAACCGCCTAAAAGAACAAAAGCAAGCGATGTAAATATAAACTGCAATTACACGGTGGCAGCCTCCAAAAGGGCTTCTTGAACCATGAGCACATGGAAACTTTTCTGCCCTCTACTTCACCACTGTCCCCTGCATCCGCAACCCCTCTACCCTCGGTCACGTTCCCATTTCCTTCTCACAGGCACCAAAACTAAGTTGACGCACTCCATTAACCTAGTATGAGGTGACCCTGATATTCTACCTGCCATTTCTCAGTTTATATTGGCAATTCTAAGTTGAAGTATCAAGGATGATGGAAACTTTTTATTCCCAGCCTGGGAAGTGGCAGTGAGAAAGGAGGAAGAAATGGACATGACACCCTCAGTTACAGCCTGTGCCTTCTGTGATATAGCATAGCCCAGGAAAGTGGAAGTGGGCTTTTTATATTTTTCCTATTTAAATACAAAATGTGGTGCAAGTTTGATTATACCAAAAACTGTAGCTTTATCCCTCACTTCTGGAAAAGTCTCAAGGAATTTGCCTGTCTGGTATTTGAAAGGTAGAAAAGTCATGGAAAAAATGAAAAAGAAACTCAAAGGTCTTATGCAACCTCCTCAAGTCTATCTTCCATAAAGAACTGGCAAAGCTTTCTAAATTAACTTGTTCACAAGACACTCCCTTCTGCCTTGTTTCTTTTCACTAATGAGTCATGATGTAGTGAACAGAGAAACAGGAAAGAGAAAATMTGTTCAAAAATAGCAGACCCTCCGAGAGCACAAGGGGTTTTTACCTGCCAGGTAGAAGTCCCATATGCACTAAAGAGGAAAGGGAATCACCTCATTTTTCAAAGCCATGCTTGCAGCAGGGGCAATCGCAAAGTGCAGTGGAATTTAAGGAAGCAATTAAACCTGCTAAACTTTGATCCCCTTGATACCCATTATCATTTGAAACTGCACTAGAGCACTGTGGCTTGTGACCAAATACAGCTTTCAGATAACAAATTTARAAGAAACATCTGAAATGAAGTTAAAACGAATAGGTAGCATATTTGCTAACAGAGGAAGCACCTGCTAGCTGGAGGAGCCCGACCGATTACTGACTTTCTCTCACTAACAGGCAATACGCTGAGCTAAGTTAATGACAAAAAAATCATGAAGATACTCACCTGCAAGTGTATAATCCATATCAAAACCAAAGCACTTTATCTTTTCCATGGCTAAACTTCTGTTTACAAAGACCCTGTAAAGAGAAAAAAAATATGAGCATTTTCAAAATAATTATGTTTTTGAATAAACATAGGCTGTTGCCGTGCTGAATGTGCACAGGATGTGCAGCTATCTTAAGTCGAAATCAGATGGTACCTGAAAGATGCATATTTTGTTTTCTYCCATGAGTCCTCCTGTAATAAAGCCATGACTTTACACAGTTATTCTAATTATTGCTACGCTGTCTGAAGAAACACACGCATGCATGCACACAAACACATGGCTTTGCATGTGACCTGTAAAAATTCCTAAGAATAGAAGTAGAAAATCTCCTGAAGCAGAATCCAGAGCTCGAGAGAGAGGAATCTGGCAGCAGAGGATGCAGAGCAATAAAATTCGCTTGATTAAAACAAAATATTGCAAAGCAGTAATGGAGAAAGAAAAGTGACATTTTTGTGAACAAACATTTTACCCATTTACTTTTCATTAACATTTAATTTTAACATTTTAATTAACAGCCTTTTAACTCTGGAATTATATCTAGAAATTCAAAGCATACCTAAAAATAAAAGTTATTAAATTTACACCATTATCATTACTAAACATTTTATATTGACCCAGAAACAGCAAGTGTGAAGTGAGATAAATTTTCATGCACAAGCACATGGTATTTTTGTGTAAAATGTTATTTTTACTCCCCTGCAACTCCACCACAAAAATACTTTTTTAATTCTATTTCAATATTAATTAATGCATATTCCAATGAGAATCTAAGCTGAATACTTGGGGTCTTTTTTTCCATAACAACCTTTTAATACTCTCCCTTCAGTTTAGTTCAAGTAAATAACATGGTAAAGAAATAGGTCAGAGAATACAAGTTTTTCTTGCTTCCTATGCCAACCATTACAGTAACTAATCTGCTTATGTTTCCCCAGAACTT
Organism: Nothoprocta perdicaria; assembly: GCF_003342845.1. NCBI lineage: Eukaryota > Metazoa > Chordata > Aves > Tinamiformes > Tinamidae > Nothoprocta > Nothoprocta perdicaria. The sequence continues at coordinate 2,237,957 of NW_020455976.1, forward strand.
TAAGCCATATAGCAGATCTGTAATTCACGGGGACTTGCAACAGGCTCCATTTGTCTCCAAGAAGGAGAGTTGTAAGTGGCAAAGCTGAAACTCAGCTGTGGGACAAAAGCCGAGCTTCCCAACACCGTCCCGCACAGAAATCCCCAGCATCGCTCGAGCTGTCACGCTGAGGCAAAAAAACAAATGCAGAGAAACGTCTGAGAAAAGCCAACRATCCCAGAGCCTTCACCCGCACCCTCACCTCGGCACGGGAAAACTCTGCATCAATCTAACCACCTTATTGCCCACAGCAGAATAATTACCCGCGTAGAAACTGAACTCAGTGAGACTTCCTTGCTCAGAGGGGTGGCAAAGGACAGAGATAACGAGCAACAGAGTCGGTAAGGGCAAAAACAAGTACTCYTATAATCTGAAAAGCTCGGAGAAAGCTCCAAGATCCTCCTCCCAAGGCACATTCCTGGCAGGTGGCCGGCAAAACGTGCCAGTTTAACCACACGCGTCCATCTACCGGAGCTCAAGTTTTAACAGCAAACTGCTAACATCAAACTATCCCACTTCTCTGCAAGCAGCCTTACCTCATCTCTCACCGATGTGCTTCTTGTTTAGTTTGCAGCAGTCTGATTCATCTACTTGTCTGAATCATATTACACAATTCCTTAAAAGCTTTCCCAGTGCAGATGCAATTTTGCTTGGATCTGATTTGACTTCAGAAGATCATTACGGCTGAAGCGAGCCTTAAAGTACTGTATATCTTCTTGGACGGTGTTGCCGAAAACACATCTGCGGCTAATTTAACTAGTCACTGGATATCGTTGTTGTTCCACACAAATCCACTCGGAATACAGTTTCTCTGGCAATAGTATCCTCTACCCCTAACCTTGCACACTCTCTCTGGGAGTCACAGTTTCCTGGCAAATTGCCTGTCTCTGACAATGGTGCTTGTCACTACAGGGCTCCAGAGGTTACAGGCAACTATCTTTTCTGCTAGATTTACGGACCACCTAAATGAGGCAAAATTATGGGGATGGGGGAGGCACCCTGTAACTAGTGAAGAAATGCCTCTTGGAAATACGAGATGGGAACATAAATTACTAAAACTTCACTCCCGAAATAGTTGCTTTTGAGTAGGGGGAGCAAATTATCCGAATCCGCAGTTTGAATCGGTGTTTGTTTGTCTTTTACCACTGAGATCACTCTGATTTAGAGGCAGCCAATGCAAAACGCTATTTGCAACTAAATATTATTTTATGCAATTAAGATGATTACGCTCTCTGGCTGTCAATGCCAGCCAGCACTACTTATTATCTAATTCAAGCATGCTGGCATGCAGATGACTTCTGATCTGTTTGTGCAGCTTGCTTCTAAAGGTGGAGAGGCTTAAGAAGGAACACTAGACCTCAGGGAGACGCTCGCAACGGTTTTGGTCCAACCTGCAGGGTCTGATTTGGCTCTCTCCTTTAGCTTATCCCCTGGAGCACAGTTTTATTTATTTATTTATTGCCAGAAGAAAACGCCCAGAATGACTGTCCTGAACAGGAAACAAACTGGAAGGGAAATTTTGAGACACCCAGAAGTCAGAGTAATGTATGAGAATTGCAACATTTGGGAAAAGTTTCCCAAGCGAGGACAAAAACAACAAGGACTTTCAAGAGGGAGCTGAATGCACTTATAAAAACAGTAATACGACAGTGCCTCTGAAAGGCAAAAACAGGGGAGTTGCAACCCAGGAGATCCCTTCCTGTCCAGCGCGCCTATGTTTAGTCGATGACGACACCAAACTGACCTAAAACTATGGAAAGATCTCTAAGCCTCTGATGTTTTTTTCATCGCTTTCTTTCAGGGTATTAACAAACTGAGTACTGGAACTAAAAACAAACCCTAGCACTTGTTGATACTGAAGACCTGGAAAAGTTTTCTAAAGGCAAAGAAATGAACAACATCTCCTAGCATGTTTCTGTATTCCAAAATAGGTCTTATGACTAAAGCACGGCAATTACTACAGCAGCCCTGTCCTGGGAACAGCTGGTGAAGATCCCTCTGCCCTGCTCCACTCTGCCTGTGACCTAGAAACTGGATGCGGCAAGGTCTCATCCTGCCCCTCTCATGCCCCAGAGCCCACAGGGCCTGGCACAGTTCAAGGCATCCGACCAACTGATCCGATACGGTGATTGCTTCACCCACCCATCCTGGAGCAAAACAGGGCAAATGTTTACAAACCTACCTAGGGCTGTTACCCAACCTGCTCAGGATAGGAAGTGAGGAACATTTYAATGACTCAAACTGGCTTTCGCAAAGGCAGATAAAACAGCAGACTGAACAGTGGGGCAAAGAGAACACAACTAATTTCACTTATCTTGAGAAGGCCTAGCTAGATATTCGCTTACTTCGTAGGTGCTCAGAACCTCAATTTTAAAACCTGGTAAAGGAAGGTACCTCTCACACATGGTGCCACAAGGGATTTAGGAGATCCTTGTGGTTCAGCACTACAAATATTTACTCCCGGAAGCTTAACTCCCGACTTAATTCAATTCATGGATTTGCTCAAAGTAGGAAATATCTGCAGTATCCTAGAAACTAAAGATAAAAGTTGAAATTACATCACCTCTACAGTTTCTGGGAAGAGCCAGATGCTTCTCAAAGGCTGCTGGATTGGCCCAGTACATCTCTGTTTCAGAGCGGGGCTTAGATCTGAACTTGAGCACAGCTTAAGTATGCGCTACCTCATCACCAGGACACTGGTCAAAAGTGGTTATTGGTTAAAAAAAAACATACAGACTCTTCAAAAGATGCAGTATAGACAGAAATGATAAAACTGTCCTTTTTTTCAAAAGTCATACAGCAAAGGCTACGCTTTTAACCCTAAATACCTTCAAAGACAAACGAAAATCAAAGAAGCTCCCAGGATACAGACAAAGTCTGCATATTAATAAAAGGTCTAGGGATAAAGTCAGGCTTAGAGGAAAATTAAAATCACTGAATACTTTTAGAGGAGAAAATTTTAACCTAGAAATATCATCTGAAATTCAAAGAAATGATACTTTCACTTCACACGATTCTTGTTCATTTCCATTCTGGATCATTGCCATTCAGGAATATGATCATTTTTATTAGGAGTCCTAGAGTCAAAAATAAAGGTAATCTAAAATTTAACAGCACCAGTCAATAGCATTAATCCAAGTGCAAGTATAGCATGAAAACAGCTTCCGTACCAAAGCAACAAAATACTGAATTCCTTATGCTGAGAAGCAGTTATTACCAGTTCCCCAGCTCCGTGGCCGTCTGCAAACTGGAACATCTTGTTAAATAGGACATTGCTTTTCTCTTGCCATCATCTTTCAATGCCCTAAGGAAAAGCAAGTTTTATATTTCTGTTTTGAGGAAAGTGGGTAACATCACAAATCTGCAGTTTTGCATCCCCTACACACAGCATGGCTGGATGCTGTTGAAATGCTGGCACTTGTGCCACAAGACAGTTCAGGGACTGTATCCAGCCCAAGCAGCTCCCCAAATCAGTATGGACAAGGCTGGTAGGGGGAAGGCAGCAGCCTGAATGTGGATGACTTAGGCTAACACAGACTCAGACCTGAAAAAATGGAGCTGTTTAAGGGAAAACATCAGGCAAATTTCTTCCCTCAAAGATCAAACTCTGCAGCTTGGTTACAGCACAAAGCTCTCAGTGGTGACATTATCTGTTTTCTTTTCAAGCTCAAAGATTTATGCTGGATAAGAGAAAATGCATTGTACAGCAAGGAAGAGGGAACTGCTGAACGTGCATAAAGGCAGCCACAAAGCCCTGATCTCGTCAACGCTGCCATTCACTGTCCTTTTACAAGTGAACTGATCTTGGTTTTGTTACTGTTCTTGTCAATCAATTCTGAGGCAGGAACCTAAATCCCAACTCTTCTCAAGTAACACAGGAGAGGAGGGCACACAGAGGGGGAGCAGCGTGTTTTATTTTGTTTATGCAAAATCTCCAAAGCTTTCTGCACCCTGACTGAAATATGCATGTGTAATATTTTTGTAACTTGACCAAAAAAGTAAACACAGCACACCAGAATTATACAACTAACAAAGGACTTGGCACAGGGCTCACAGCTCCTCCGAGCAAGAAAATAAGAATTAACAATGTGAGGTGCGGTTTCTGGAGCAGAGCTCTTGCAGAATCATTTTCAGAACAGGTCCTGAAATATCTTGCAGCAAAAAAAGCATTCTTTGTAAGGAGCGCACATTTCACTGGAAATTAAATAAACATAAAGAAATTTGCAGTGSTTCTTAGTGGAAGAGCAAATACAACAGGGGTTGATTAGCTTGATTTACATGTGTGTTTAAAAAAAAAAAAAAAAGAAAGAAAAAAAAGATTGTGGTGGACAGTTGGGCACCAGCCAGCTATGAAACTGGCACTAGCCAGAAGGTTCAGATTCCTGCTTCCTCTGTGTTTAGGCACTTTGGTTAATCTTCATATCATAGACAACTTCTATATTTTAATAAGCAAGAAGAATTAAAAAGAAATAAGGGGGAACTAAATGGATTCGCTTTCCATAGCCTCTCATACCCACAGTTTCTTTAGAAAGGTTAATAATAAACAAGCCTTACTACTCTGAGGACAATTAGATCATCTCTGCTTTTGGCTAGCTCCAGATGCGGGCTTGCAGGAGATGTCCTATGTGACATGATGGTCCAGGTTAAAGGTAACTTCTGCCAGCAGCAGAAAACTCGCATGAATTCCTCACTGAACTTATACATTTTGCACAAATTACGTGAAGGTCTTGGAAAGGATGCTAAGGGACATCCAAATCTCTTGTCTTGGGATGCTAGATGCTTTGGTTCCTGTCTTAGCAGGGATAAGAAATTAAAGCAATGGAGTCATTCCCGTGCCGAGCCCRGCCTCTTTAGACAGGTACAGGCCATTCTCTACATGTTACTATTTTCCATACTTTTCCAATAGATTGACTTCAGAGTTCCACTTTATTCCTTTTTCGACCCAAGAAGGACGTTTAGACAGGTTCCTGTGTTTGTAACCRTGTTCTTTAGGAGATGGGCTTTGGGCCCGAGGTGAATTAAGGAAGCTGAAATTATGGCAGACACGTGACAGAGCAAGTGCATCAAAACTGCACGTCCACGGCCAGTACCATTTCCCACACAGTCTCCTGCAGCTTCACGAGATTGACTGCCCTTGCACAATCACAGTGACGTAAAACTGGAAAATCAGGTTACAACTGCAACTTAAAAGTCTGACGAAGCGTATCCAGAAGCAGGACGACGACGGGCACTTCCCCCTGCGATTCGGCAGGGATCAGGCGGAAGGAGAGAGCCTTGGCCATTTTTATTTCCATTGTTTGGGTTTTCTTCCCAGGCAACAGCACAGTGCCAAGAAGCTCCCATATGGATTCCATCCCAAAATAACACCCGCCTGCCCCAGGGAACTATTAGAGCTGGGAATCACGGGACATTTTCAGTACAATTTCTTTATTATTAATTTGGCAAGTGCTCTGCTTTCTCAGGAGCTCGCCCATTCTGCCGCCTTAGCACTCGCTCTGCCTGCTCTCTGCAATGTCCCAAGCCCAAAAGCAAAATAAACCCACGGGGCCACACGCAGCTGTGTGCGGAGTCCGAGGGGGCTGCACAAAGAGCACAGAGCCAGTAGCGCCCACGCGGCTCTGTCATTTAAAGCTACACGAAAATACCCTACAAAGCCTATCTGAAGATGTCAGAGGGGAACAGGTACACAGTATTTTCAGGCTGCAAACAGTATTTTTTTTTCTGATTTGCTGCCCAAACAAACTGGTGATTATAAACAGCCCTTATACAAAGCTACCCAAATAGAGAAACAGTTTGAAATCTCATCATCTAGGCTATAGAATGTCTCCAGCTGTTTGCAATCACTGATGACCCAATATCAATAAAGTGAGCAAACAACGTTGAAACTAAATAACCCAGAGTTGACAAATACAAACTCACTCATGTATACCCTAAATACATCTTTAAATCCCAAAATCAAAAGAACGATTTGTCAAACCTTTTGCTTTGTCGCTATTATAGCATATGTTTTTTTTAACCAGCAAGCTCCAAGTACTTTACCAGCTGAAATCACTTAGCTCATATCACTGCCATAAGATGTTTTAAAAGCAACTGAGACACAATAACTATGAAGCAACTCATTCAAGAGACCCTGAGCGCTCAGCCGGAGAGTTAGGATTAGAAGTCATGATGCCGCTGTCCCTGTGCTAGCCAGCAAACACCCATGCAGGAAAACAAAACCAAAACAATGCCAGAAACTTCATATTCAGGATGACAAATCTCAAATAATTCTGATGCAAAATGGCAAAAAAAAAAATCCCAGAGTCTGTAGGTTTAACAAAAACGCCACCTCAGGCTTACTGCCCTGCTAAGCCAAATCCACAGAACAAAAGTAAATGCAAATACCTGTTTCCTGGTTCTTGGTAACTGTCAGTAACCAGAGTGGATGGAACACCAACTTTTTCCATTATTTGCTTTAACTAGACGTGGTTGCTATTTAAACCCTAAAGAGCTATGTGAGATAATCCAGAGGGTGCCTAGAAGTGCTCACTCCAAGTTAAAAAATAGACACTAGGGCAATTTGGTGGCTCAGAGTCAACCTAGTTCTTGCCTAATTACAATCACGTTAAATGACAGTACTCCTCCAGAACAAATGACCTAGTGATTACCCTCGACTCGGAAAAGTCAACAAGTGCCGCGCGAGGGAGGTGGCCTCGCCACCACACACACACACACACACTAAGGAAAAGCCACCTAGCAGCTACGCATCCACTTGATTTTCAAATTAAAACGTATGCTGCCCATAGCACAGCAATGCGGTATCCTCTTACCGGTGACCTCTGCTAGAGAAGGACTAACATTGAGCTTGGATATTAATTCATCTCTAGACCTCGCCACCAAAAGGCGCCAACAATGTCACAGAACTAGATTTGCGGCTGATATTAACACTAGCTAACTTCAAGTCCTGGTTAAAGTGACCAGAAATAGTCTGAAGGCAAAACAAACAAACAAAAAATATAACAAAAAAGCCATAATTTCCCCTCCTTTATGGATTTATCCCATTATTTATCAGCATACATGCTACTGTTTCCAACTTGCCTACTTTATCAATAACCTCACCACTGCAATTTCTTAAGCAGCTGTATAAACTGATCACAACACTAAGAAAAACCCTAGGGAGGAAAGCGGCTATGAATATTTCATTGTGAACGTTCTCGCCTGTGGCATTCAGGCATGATTAGGATCACATCGTCATACTTGAGTCAGCGTGTGCTACACCAGTTAAACCAGTCTCTGCTGAAATCTTGGCCATCAATATTTCACGCAGAGTATCCATCCATCCATCAACTGTGATATATAGGAAGCGCAACACCTGAAAAGCCAGATTCCCAGCACCAACAACCATGGTAAAATACAGCTTTCATACGAGCATTTTCAGAGCTATTTTTTAGAAGTTTTTTAAAGTTTAGTGTCCATGAAAACACTACGCTTTTGTTTTGTTTGTCTGGAATTGAATCTTTCCCCCTTTATTGGGGGGAAAGATATTCTCCCTTTATTTCCCCCTTTATTTGTTGGAATATTTGCATTTCAAGCATATCCAATGTCTCCTAGATCACGAGAACCAGAAAGTTAAACCAAGTATCCTAAGTATTGCCATTGGTAAACATGAAGTCAACAAAAGGTGAAACATTTTTTATTTCATGTTTCAGAAAATCAAACATTACTAGTAGCAACTTGAAAATCCAGYTAATGACTTTGAGCTCAACTGGGTCTCCAAAACTCAATTCAAAAGTTACCCCTCTAATGACTGCTCTGCAAATGTGACAAATTTGCCAAGCTCTCATGGTCTTCCAGACCAGGCCTATAAAATCCCTRGGAGCACTTAAAGATTTTAAAGATTTTTTTTTAAGATTTTAAAGATCAAGATTTTAAAGGTAGTTTTAAATTCCGTGTTCTTTTCATATTGCTTGTTTTTCTCATTTTGAATTCTTTTTCAATTTTTTTTCTCTAACCACATAGGTGTGARAGAAAAAGAAAGAGGGAAAGGAAACACTCAAACATTGACATGATTCCTAAAAGTTGTCATGTTATAACATTCAAAAAATAATGCAGGTCTGACAACAAAATTGCAATATTTGTCAGTGTTACATTAGAGAAAGAACTGCCAGTTTTRACAATCAATGCCTCATATTTTGTATCTGTTTCTCTCACAAGATTTCCAGTGCTCCAGCAACATCCAAGACTCAGGGCAAACTGGTATCTTACTGAAGCAATTTTACATCCTAGAAGTGATGGCTGTGACAAGCATACATTTTCTGTATCTGACCAATTACTAAAATACTAAAAGATACACTATTGAAAAACAAGGGTAAATAATTTCAGTTCCATTTTATCATGTTAATCTGCATTTCTTTCTTAAGCAGCATCACACTTGTGAACACTAAGATCACAAAAAAAATACCAGAAATAGAAGTATGACTACATGGTCTCTGGAATGAGATTGTTTCAGATTCTTACAATACTGGATTAGCAAAATAACTCCCATGAAACTGGTACACCAACGCCATTAATAGCACAGATTTATACGACAGTCTTGGCATGAGGTTCTCTCATTCTCTCTCTCTTTTCCTCTCTTTTTTTTTTTTTTTTTTATTTTTAAACAGGATATTAATTTCAAAATGAAAGTGTGCCTCCCCTTAATATATTTCAAGCATCTCATTTTCCATTAAAGTTTGAAGGGGTAGCAATATTTCTATTTAATATGTTTTGGATGAGACACCTCTGGATTCCATAAAGGCACATTTAAGCTATGAAAGACTGATATCAGACTATCAGGTCCCAGCTCCTACAGGGAAACCCTAATTTATTTGAATGTATTATCTTCTTCCATGAGAGAATTCTTTGTGAACTTAAAAGATTCCTTACGTGACCAAGTGTTAATATGAACAAGGCTCAAATGCATAAACTCTTAAGGACAGCACATAGACTGTCACACCTTTTCATAATAAATATAGAGCAAATATGCAWGAAAACATAAACTGCCCCCTACTCTGATGACACTTACAGTAGTCTAAATCAGGTGTAACCTAGCTAAAGCCATAAGTAAAACCACGACCCAGAGGCATAACTGTCAATGACTTCAAWGAGGTGAAGATTTTTGCCTGGGAGGTCAATGCTCTAACATCCATCTCTACTTACATGTTATATATAGCTACATTCATTAGAAGTTTTCGTATCTTGATAACCATCTGACATAGGGAGACTGAAATAATGCTAACTACAGAGCGCCCAAATATATCCACTGGAAATTAGAAAGCTTCAGAAATGCATCATAGGCTTTAAACATCACAACTTGCACAACCTGGTCTGTTATATGATGCTAAGGCGTTTTTCTCTAATTAGATTCCATTTAAAGAATGAAAGCTCTCCAACACTTCCAAAACACTTCCTCAGAAATACCACTATGTATGAATCACAAATGCAACATGGCATTAAGCATGAGGTTGGGAAACTTGTCTTCTTTTAATCTTTCTATATCCAATTTATATCTCTTCAGTTTCTGCTGTGTAAGAGACTGGAATATACCGATTATCGTACTGTAGGACTTCTCAAGCTGAACCAGATAAGCTTTGAAAAATACATCTCCAACAAACAGAATACTGACAATCACTACTCTTGTTTTTAACACCATAATAATATTCCAGGCATCTGATGAAGACACAGACTGTACCATTTTATGTGGTAGGCCTGGAACCTTGAGAGATGTGGGGTAAATTCTTGGCTCAACCAAACATGAAGTGTGATCTTGGGAAAACAATCTAGTCTCTATACTGCAATTCCCAAAACACGAGTGCGACATTTCTCTTATCCTGCACCTTGACATTTTGGTTATTTAGACTGCAATTCTTTAGAGCAAAGATGGCTTTAGGCACAACAGTCTAAGGAAAGTGGGGTGAGATCTCATTTAGTGCTTCTACATGCTACTGTGGTATACACAATTAATCATATAAAATTAAAACACCTAATTGCTGCTCCCACTCAATTTCCTCCAAATCTGTATTAGTGCATTCCAATGTCTAAGCTAAACTTTTCCAGAGTGCACTGAAGTGCAAATATAACACCTCTGCTGCTTAGTACTTACTGACTTCAAAGCCTCTCTCCCTAAATCTAACTCGAGACTAATCTTGCCCTTGCATTAACACTCATAACCATACCCTCACTCATTACAATTATCTCAACTCTACTCTTTGTAAATTCCTGCAGGCAATGCTGTGCTGTCTTCAAAATTGYCTTCTACAAGGAAGTTGCTGTTATTAACAGCAAGGAAGAACCATCAAGCAATGTGGGTTTTATGTATAGCCCAATACCCTCCCTCTCAGCAATTTACTTGCAGTTACACAAATGACTTACCGGTGGTAGGCCTCCCGGCGGTACTTTTTCAGAGCATGTCCATCCATGTTTGCAGGGAGATCTGCTGCATTCTGGAGTCGATCGCTCCATGAGGTTGTCATYTTTAAATGCTTATTTAATTCTGGAAAAGGCAGAAGAGAAAAGCTTGCTTAAGTTTAAGGTCGGTTTCGCTCTGAAGCTGTCTAGCTGTTTCCTGGTTACTAACGTATGCAATGGTACTCAGGAAGTTTTGCAAAGCGCCTAGTAGAATTAGCTGTGTTTATAGATCATGCAAGATGCGTTCCTTTGAGATGTTAGGAGAGGCAGAGTCAATTAAAAGGACAGGTGGGAGCACTTTTCCATACCACAGGAACTACAAAAACATTCAAATCCTTCATGCTGAAAGTTTATTTAGGGACAGACACTTTGTTTTCATTGCTGGAAGGGCATATTTTTGACCACAGGCTTACTAATATGCCTTAGCTATAACCAACAGAAAAACTACTCTTTAAACACAAGATGAACTGGCATGGCATACTCTACAACCCAAAGCAGGACCGACCTTGCCACATCTACCACAGGATAAACATGAAGAGTTTTGTTTCTGACTTTGCTTTTTGTTTGTTTTCTAAGCCACAGAGATGAAGCTACAGAAGAGATGAATGCTAAATAAGCAGAAATGATCAGAAGAAAAGTAGGAAGATTTTAGCCACTCGTGTCCTTTACAGGTCAGCACATTGAGACACTGCAAAAAGCACATTACAAAGCTGTAATACCAACAGCGCAAACATCCACCACCAGGTCTTCACACATGTAATTTCCTGCTCAGATAACCTACACCCCTTCACAAGCAGTGGTTCTCCAAAATAAGCTGGTAGATAGGCTTCACCTTCAGAAATGCTTGCCGTGAGGCAACTGGGGTGCATTTCCCAAGTGCTTTATCAGCACACTCAAGTAGTCCTGCTCCCCACATCACCCTTCTAGACACAGGTCCAGCCACATCCATGGCATTAGATCACTGGCATCTAATGATTAGTGAATCARTTGAGTTTGCCAATCCAAGCTCTACCCCACCTAAACAAACCCACCAAAACCAAACAATATGTGATAGTTCTCGGCTGGTCAGCAGGCTGAGCCCAGCCCAACTTGCCATAACTCTATTGCTAGGGCCAGTGCAAGGAATGGGGAGGGGAAAATGCATCCCACAATTGTACCAAATTAGGTAGGACATGAAACCACACTCTTGTGTAACCAGTATGACTGTCAGACCACAGGATTAGCTTACTTGCTCTTCCTTAAAATAAGAAGAAAAAAGGAAACCACACAAGTTACATGAATCCAGTAATCACTTTCAGGCATCCCTAGAATATGACTGCTCTCATTTTATAGAAGGGAAACTAGATGATTTCAGTAAAGTTAAAAAGTAGACTGAATGCTCAAATCAGTGTTAGAAATCACTGCGCTTTYGGGTGTCATGTGTGCTCACTCTCCTAGAGGAAACCTGTGCTATTTTTTAATTTTAATCTTGATTAAAGAGCAACAGTTGTGATTGCCATAGCATTTGTTAGCTTATTTACCTATTTGCCTGCCATAAAAAAATCAAACAGAAGGCAAATAGATCGGCTGTAAAAAACACATTCCTCCCTCCCCCAGCATTCTCCGCTTGTCTCCCAGTTACTATAAGCAAGGTTTACGAACGCATCTTATGCCACATCCTAAAGGTCACCAAATCCAGGCGCTGGCAGGCCGCCCAAGCAGCGCATTCCGGAGAGGAGCRCTCACTGCCACAAATTCCCTGCCCTGCGCCCAGGGGGTCACCGGCAGGAGCAGGGAGATGGGTCCGCCAGCCAGCCGTGACTTCCACACCGGAGCACGCAGGGAGAAGCAGCTGCTCAAATAGCCGGGCCCAGGGCACCGAGGGGTTGTAAGTTATTGCCAGCTGTTTAAGTCGTGCCCAAAGGCGAGGGGATGACAGGCCAGGGTGCGGAGTCAAGCGGCCTGCAAGCATCAACCTGCTGCACTTCAAAGGCAGGGCGCTCTGCCCGAGGCAGAGACTGCAACGGGCCTGGGGGAAGAGAAGGACATTGGGACGGTTGGACCGGCCACATGAAAGAAGAGTGACAGGTCACAGGATGAGGGAAAGCAGCCTGAGATGCGCAGCACCGTGCGGGGCCTGGTCCCACCCAGCACTGCAAACTAYAGGAAGAGCTCGTTCCCCAAAGGGTGAAAAACTGTCTAGCCCTGGAAGTTTTCAGGACAGTCTGGATCGTGACTACCTCAGTGTGATGTGGAATTGATTTATGCCTAGTAACTTGGATCTGTGCAGTAAAACAGCACTGGAAATTCTGAACGCCTGGTGTCATGGCTCTTGCACAGGAAACTGAAAGCCAACTCATAGGGGTTGGGATCTAGGTATTCCGGCCGTCTGAATCCAAGCTAGTCACCATTTTGAAGGGCTGCACTGTTCTGGTTATCTTGATGTATTTTATGATTTTAAAATCTACAGCCATGGGCAAATCCAGAGACTTTCCATTATGCGTCCCTCCTTTTCCCACATCATCTTGTCCCTATCTCCTCCATTCCACGTAAAATAGATGCTGACTCAGGGTAGGACTGCTCCCACTGGCCTCCCACACAAACATCTGGTAGTTCAACAAACATCTCCTACAAAAAAATTCCTAAAATCCAGATGGTAGGAGAACTTTAGCAGGTTACCTTTAATAACATCATTCAAAAACAGAGAACAAGCGAAGCAGTTTGAGCTCCTGCATGACGAAGCTCCTCCTGTATTGTAGGAGAAGCTACACAGCGTCATGCTGCACGTGCTGGGATTGGAGAGAATCAAGAATCACAGAAATCGGAGTTTTCACGGCTAAAAAAGTCAAACAAGACAGGTTCAAAGTATTTTAACCTTCCTGCAGTCTTCTGCTGTTGCTGTGATGAACAGAGTTCACATGCAGAACAGGGTTTGTAGACAGGCAATATCTTTTATTAGACCAACTGGTATGACTGGAAAGAACAGACAAGCTCTTGGGCGCACAAGCTCGTCTAAGTTTCCAAACTATCAGTTGCTCTAACAGAAGATATTACCTCTACCCACAAGCCTTACTCTTATTTATTTACTAAGATGTCTTTATCTTGATGTTTACATAGACAAAACAAAAACAAATTGAACAAAGAAGCTAAGTATTGGTGAACTCTGAAGCACTCCCTCAGCTTAGCAGCTCTACTGGCACTCTGACAGCAGCTCCTCTCTATGAGACAGAACAGCAACGACTTGCAGAAGACACCGGCATGCAGGCTGCCTGCCCCAAAGCCTCGCACTCACACAAGAAGTCTCATCAATTTTGATGAAATTCTTCTGATGCTTCAAAATTCAACCTGCTCGAGTAGGGGGCAGAGCAGCTGATCCCTGATTATAACTGCTCTACTTCATAGCGGTGCCAAAGACAGAGGGAAAACTAAGATGGGTTAAATGACTCCAAACATTTGTAAACGACCGGATTAAACATCTGACGGAGCCGGCAGCCAACCACTCAGGATTCTCAGCTCCAAGTAACTGAAACATGATATAGCTTTTTCTTTAGATAGAAATCTATTTTTGAAATCAATAATCTGTAAATAGCTTCACATAAAAATAGAAACCTTTGCATGGATAAAGCATGTCAGAACATCTCCTTATAATTTATTGYCAACATGCTCCCTGCTAATGCAGTCTTAATTAAGCATCTGATAGCATTTATGGCACAGGGATCGTTTTGGAAAAGTATTTTAAAGCRCAGCTGTGAAGCTTTGATCCAGGGCTACTGTCCAGAACACAATCTTTCTTCCAAAAGAACATGGCGTTTTTAACACATATTTTGAAACAAGCCCATTTGCTGCTTCTGACAGACTCTTGCTGATTTCAAATATTATCCATATTACACGTTTTTCTTAAATRTACAAACATATGTATAAAATAACACACTCCAAAAGCATTCCTCTTCACAGAGGTATATTAATTATTTTTCTATCTGCTTTTGTCAACAGTTAGAAATTTCTGCACCTCATAATACTTGATGTGTTCAGTTTAAATGCACTGCCTGCATTTTTTCCTGAGTCTTTTTTTTAACACTTTGATGATGCAACGCACACTAAAATGTAGACAAACAACATCGCAATGACAATCCCGCTTTTTCCAGGATATTCTCCGAGAGCTTATAGAGCAGAAAACAAAAGCCTTGCTAACCAATCCCAAGGTTGTAACATACTCGCATTGATTTGCCAGGCACTGCATCTGCCTGCTTCTCACACATTCTGTTTCAGAAATCCTTAATATCTTGTCAATACAACCCACACACATACACGCACTCTGGCACAGAGGACCGAGCCAGGAATCAGCACACCTAACATTAGCCATTTAAAATGTTTGCATCTCATCTGAGCTTGTGGATGCACAGTCAGATCTGTCTCCTGACACCCTTGCCAAGCCATGGGCAGTCCCTGGCTCCCCACTGCAAACCTGCTCCTTCTCAGGGGACTTTGTGGTGTTTAAGTGACTGAGGACTGATCCAAGTTAAAACAACCCCAAGAAAGGGGGGGAAAATAAAGGGGAAGAGGAGCAGAGAGAGAGCGAGTCTGAAGTTGGCTTGTTCAAACTCAGATTTTTTTCCTGCTCCAGGTCACGGTTTGACCTCACAAACCCTTCCAATGTGCCGGGAAGGGAGAATGATAAACGGTCCCTGCTCCACCGAGGCTTGTCCATGTGGCTAAGAAAAGTGAGTGACTCACTTTTTAGGAGGGTCTCTCTCCGCTAAGCGTAGAAGGAGCTTGCATCTAAGACAAGTATAGGCTAGACACTCCAAGACAGCTGACATCAGAGGGGTGAACCCTGCTCAGGGTAGCATCATTCCCTCCGGTCCTTTGCAGCATCTGTCATTCTGGGATGGACTGTGGAAAGCAGCCAGGATCGTGTACTCCCCCTAAATAGCATCTCCCGCAGCCAGYGTGGGAGATGGACAGCAGGGCTTGGCACAGCTCTGGCTTCATCCAGAAGGGCAGGTCTCACGTCTGCGACCCCAAAGCACTTGACAAATTCTCGTTCCCGTAATTCACTCGTGGCAGCAAGAGGTGCTGTCCCCATTTCATCAGCTGGTAATAACAGGGCACTAAGAAAGTTATGACATGGGCCAAGCAGCACCCAAATGCACAAGTCCTAATTCTCCACTAATAACTAGTTCGAGCTCCTAACACTACCAGTGTGATCACACACAAAGCAGAGATACTTCACGTACTCCTTATGCAGTGTTTTAACACATATTCAGATTTTCAGTACTGAGCACTGACTGCCAGACAGAGGTCAACTAGAAAGTCAGGGACTAGCTGAGCAGAGAGAGGCCCAACAGCAGCGTTGGGGAAAGAATAACTGTTGAACACCCCAAAATCAAACTCAAGKGTCTCACAAGCACACTAAGAGGATATGGTAAACTACAAAGACAGGACTTTTTGGAGCTGCTATAAGGCAAGGTAATAAGGAATTTCTAGAAGGAAAAATATCAATTAGGGATTAAAAACAATGGTAAGTGGCATTACTGAAACCCAGGGGAACTATTCATGTGAGCTGAATACTGCAGTCTTTACTCACACCCTGCTAAGGAAGAACAATGTGGAGAACTGCAGAACTCACCAGGATTTTTAAGTCAGTAAGAGCTGACAAGTCCCAGATGTGCACAAGTCAGTACAACCACAACACTCAGGAGTAACCTCAAAGCAAACCAGAGAACAAGATAAAATATTCCTTCAGCTCCCTCTAGAACAATGTGAAAATGGAAAAAACTGTGGTGGCAATTCATTTTTTTGAATTTGGATGCAGGTCCCACCTTGGGAGAGCTAATACCGATTAACAGACTTTTTTATTTTATATATAATGACTTGATTATCAACTTTACGAAGAGCTAAAGCGGAGTTTGGAAAAAAAAACTATGAAAGCCACACTGCAGCTCTGCATGGAGCAAACTCCAATTTGGTGCTCCAAGTATCATGATACCATGCATTCTGCTTATTTCTCTCAAATCGTCTTGGCAGCCTTGAAATCAGAACCACAAGTTTTCCGAAGGGTTAATTTACTGATTTTCTAGCTTCCATACAGCTTGTGCTCCTGCAGAACGACCAGCTTGGTAAGCCCTTTCCAACATGCTGCTCCTTGCCCAAACGGCTCACTGGAGGTAACGCTGCTCTCTCCTTTCAGTGCTGTGTGCCCTGCACCGTCACAGTGCTACAGAAGGCAGAGGAGCAAGAGCTCCACGGAGAATAATTAGCTAAAATGAGCTTTCAAAGAAATGCTGTGACTGCAGGTCAACTACGATCCTTGGATATACAAGGCTATCAAACAGGACTCTCTGTACCTATCTGTCACTGTTATAAATTCTGCTGGAATAGTGTTTCCAGCCAGCTGTCCCCATTCAAGAACAGTACTGATTATCCTGAGGATGGAATAAAGCTAAGGAAAGGAGTAAAACCAGACTGTAAGGCTGCCAGAGAGACACTCTGCCRCTGAACTGGAAGCATTTACACACTGGAAAGAAGCTTGATAGCGGAGGGCTCTTCAGTCTAGCAATGACAGAACAAGCACTCATGACTGGAAATYAAACAGAAGCAAAAATATTAACAGCTAGGATAGTTATGAAACAACTTACCATGAGATAAATTAGTTTCTCCATCACCCGAGGCTTTAAATGAAGGGGGGGGGAGGGTACATTTAAATCAGCCTTTTCTCACAGAGACAAGAATTATCACAGAAAGGTCAAAGAGCTTGAACTAAAGAGAAGATAAGGGGATATTGAAGCTGAGCATCCTCCTGGTTCCCCCTCACCTTATGAATTAACGTATCTCTGAATAAGAGCCTGAAGCACACGCAATACTGGGGAGAAAGTTCTAAATATATCCACAAAAGGTGAATGGACAGAGGTTTCTGAGAGCGCCCCAGTGCAAACTGTGAGTCTAAAGGCCTCAGAAAACACTTGGCTAGAAAAGGTCTTCTATGAGAAAAGAGCTCGGTCGCCTGCAGCAACCTCTGCTGCAGACGTTCACAATTCGTGGTCCAACTGAGTGCCTGCCAACAGCAAGTATGGACCTGGATAATAAGATAATGTTCTTGTTTTTTGTTTCCAGCTGTTAAATTCCAGTAAGAAACTCGTATGATAATTCAACTATGTTACTCATATTGTTCTTGTAAGCAACTGCTCTAACAGGAACACTGCATGATTAGAGATGAAGATCAGACTAGAGATGACTAGAGATGAATTCAACTTCTCTACTCKAAAGAGAGATTCTAAAGAAAATATTCAAGAATTTCCATATATTTGCTTCAGCTGAAAACTGGGAAGCAACCTTTGATGCAAATGTTCACCATATTGGGACTTCAATGTTTGACTGGAACCTGCAGATACTAATATCACTGCTACAAAGATGTAGTACAATGGAGTGCTGAATGCAGATCAACATGAATAGAACAAAAAGTAGAAAACATCAGCATGGAAGAAAACACATTATCCTTTCTTTTCTGAATTGCAAAATTCAAACTTTCCTATTTGACCTAAGTTTGTTCATGTCAAATCTGTCCAGAAACATCTTGATGCATCAACTCACTTGTCTTTCGGTTTGTGTCTTGTTTCGGGGAGGTGGCTGCCAGTTGTTTTGTTTGGTTTTCAGGGAAGGAAGGATGGCAAATCAACCTGCCAACAAGACAGGACAAAATTACCCTTGGCTCCTCGGGAGTCAGTGCTGACCCTTCTCAAAAGACACTGCTGGTTTCTTCTGTCCCGTTAAGTTTGTTACCGCTAAGTATAGTCACGGTATTCAAATCCATGCAAGGAGCTGTCACCATCTCATCAAGGCCAAACACCTCTGCAGGAGCTACAGAGAGAGAACAGGACGAGACGTGCCATGCCCAGAGGGAAAAGAAAAAGCTGGAAGCCACCACTGCACGTACCAATTTCGACCAAGGAAMAACTGCCTAACTCGCTATTAAGGATTACACAACAGCAGTTCTTTTGGCACCAGATCATGGTATTTCCAAACAACGACCCTTTTCATTAGATCCGACTGTGTTTCAGGAAGCAAATAAAGACTTAATGGGCCTTTCCAGAAGCGTGGTGGTAACCGACAAAGTATTTGAGATGCACAGCTCAGATCTGTTGCACAGTCATTCTGAGAACATGTAACTGGGTCAACTTGGATAATGCAAGCAGCCAAAAGCCCTTTTTATCTTCCAGACACCGAAGGTGAGGGACGACAACTTTTTTATTGGCCTTTTTTTTTTTTTTTTTTTTTTTTTAAACAGTGCTTACTGGAAAAACAATCTTGTCTCTGAAGATCGTGGTTCCTGCTTCATTAATATTTTATACAAAAAGCAAAGATAATAGAAGTTAATTCCAGCTAATCTTTAAAAGTAAAAGCAAGGAAAAAAAAAAAAAAGAAAAAGAAAAGGTGACTTCTAAAAGACACTTGAACCCTCCCTCCATGCTGAATGAGCCCTCTCTACACGTCCACGGGTTACATAAACAGATGCAACAGCAGAATCTGAGCTAACTGAGGCAACTGAGCTAACTTGGCAGCCTAGATCCATGAGTTTACATCTCCTCCAGCCTTGGCCAAGGGCTGCCCCGACTCAGCCCGGGAGCAGGTAGCCAGCTGGCTACCCAGGGCGAGTTCCAAGGGGACCTGGCCACAGCGGCAGCCAGGGGATGTGCTGCCCAGTAAGGAAGCTGACAGAGTCGAACTGGGGAACACTAGCTCCTCCTTTATACAGAAAGCTGTTGAAAATAAACACTGAGCTCAACAGCTGAAGATGATCTGGTAATCCTGAGAGCTGCTCTGTCAAAACAGACCTTTTTTTTTTTCCTGCTACAAGTTTCTTTTTCCCTGCGCCACTCCCTTCCCTCTACCTTCTTTAAGGAGAYTGACCCAATACTCAGACACTAATTTGGTCTCTCTTCCTTTTGCCAGAGGAATCGCAGCAGAAATAAACACTTTGAGATGGAGCAACTCTGGATTATTGACAAATAAACCCACTTTTGCAAAGGAAGAAAGATGAAGTTGGGAACTATGGAACTATGGGACACAGGAGAGAAAGTCTTAATTCCCAGCACAGMCACAAGTCTCATATGCAAAATTGGGCCAGTTTTTCAACCCACTCTTTGTCCATAATACACAAACAATGCAAAACAATGAAATCACTTGGCTTGTCTGCTGAGGAGGAAAATACTGGCATCATTTAGAGAGGATCTTGTTTTTTAGTTATTCAAACACGGCTCCAGAAGTGTATTAGCCTACCACAGATTTCAAGAGGTCCCTACTTTGCCCTTAATATTTCTGGCTACCCCTGACTCTTTCAAGAAGCCTTCCCTGGGGCTGATCTGCTCTTACAGGTGAGAAAGGCAGGAACCTGCTGCAGCCATCATCAAAATCACCCTTGTGCTGGCCCTAACGCTCTCCTGAAATGCTCACAAAATCTTACCGCCTGAGCAAGCATGAGATGAAAAAAATAGTAGAGTGAAGTCAGTAGGTGTTTCAAGATGTTCCTACAGTGTAAAGATCCCCTGCATGCAGACAGTGCAATTCACTCCTTTTCTGACCTGTTTTTAGTCAGAGGTAAGCATGGTAATTATAGCCCGCCTGATTATAAACGGAATTACAAATCTGTCCTTAGGGCACAATTGTGTCCCTACCTAGGTGTTATCAGCCCCAAACCTCATTTAGTCTTGACAGATGTGTGGTAGTGAGGCACCATTGCAGGAAACTCTACAAGTAAATTAAATTTATGAATACTTGTTCTGTGGTATTCCCATGCTCATCTAATCGACAGCTCATGAGGCRTTTTTAATACAACCTATGTCATTTAATCCATCAGTACAATAACGGAACACTCCTGATGGCTTTGGGCTTTTGCTGAGTCTCTGGCTTTTCTTTGATAACCTAACCGTCTCAGCTTTATCAACCCATACCAAAGGCCTACACAAAATAATGTTTTCCAACTGCACCAACCTCCCCCCCCCCCTTTTTTTGGGAGGGGGGAAGGAAAACTAAGTCATTTTTCTCTGATTCCTTCATGTGTTTAATACCTTAAACTAATTCTACTGACATGGAAGACTGTTTCCTGGTATGATTAGAGGAAGGTGTATATATAATGCTCTCTATATACTTTCTAAACATTTATTTCTGTGTGCAGAGACATCACAGATTAAATGACAGATCTACTCCTACAGTTGTTACTGGGGAGAAATCACTCAGCTTAAAGGTTGAGAGAACAATAAAAAACGACCAGGAAGGTATCGTCAGCAAGTCCTTGTTATCCCAAAATCAGGGCCAAGATGTCCAGACACAGAAACCTTTGTTTTGGCCTGGACTTCTCTCTTTGGGAAATCTGAARTATCTCCCCAGTGTAGACATGAAGATTCAACTCAACAGCCCTTTCCTGTGCCCATGTGGTAGACAAGCAAAGAGCTTAACCCCCTGGGATCTCAGAGGCCTTTAAAAATGTTTGTCACRAGCTGCACAGCATGAGCACCCTGACTGACTGAGAACATCATTCTGTTCTCTTCTTTTTAAACATGTTACCTGACCTGCTGTGGCTGCTAAAAAAAATCCAAACTAACTGTGCTCCCAGACAGCACTAAGCTTCCCAAGCAACCACAGAAATCCCTCTTCCTAACTGCTTTCTAAGCAACAATTGAACTAATCCCAGCCTGGCTCCAAAAATCACAAGGCAGGTCTTTCAGAAAACACTTCTCTACATGTTCTAACCTTTCAATATTTCTTGTTGACCCCACCAGCACATATCAATTTATGAACTCTGAAAGTGCTTTTAATTGCTGTTTTTGTTAGTATCTACTCACTACTTGTCTGTGAAGAAAAATGAGCAGTGGATGAGTAAAACACTGTTAGCTTTTCATCATCCTTTCCCTCATGATTGCTCAAGTGCAGCAAACACATTTTTCTTGGCACTAGATCATAGAGCTGCCAATGAAATATTGCAAGAGAAGTTATCTAACCTCGTATCAAGGTGGAAAAAATAGGGTACAAACGTGTTTTCAGCAAACTCTTAGAAAGGCCATTTTGCTGTTTCCCTGGATCAAAACTTAACAAAAGTCACCTAATTCTTAGAAGTTGTAGATTGATATTTCAGACCACTGCAAGTAAAGCTCTTTCCAATTTRCACTGAATTTGCTCATATGTCATTTCGAAGCAGCATATATCAGCTGCTAACAGCTCCAGCATTGGCAATTTCTTTTAACATATTCACTCATTCTCTTTGAAGTCATCACATTTCAAGTGTCCCATAAGRAGGATACTAAGACCAAAGTATGTGTGAGCCATTCAGGCTGACCGGGATGTTTGTAGATACCAGGTGGCTAATAGGACAGGCAAACCAATGCCTTTTAAAGCTTAAATTCGTATT
Source organism: Nothoprocta perdicaria (assembly GCF_003342845.1). Lineage (NCBI taxonomy): Eukaryota > Metazoa > Chordata > Aves > Tinamiformes > Tinamidae > Nothoprocta > Nothoprocta perdicaria. The sequence goes on from NW_020455976.1 coordinate 2,259,801, forward strand.
ATTGACTGGAAAGAGTTAGCAAAAGATCTTTTGGTATCCTAGTCACTGCTTAGCAGTGATACTTTCAGGTAGAGTAAATATTTTTAAGAATACAGCACAGAGTTTTTATGTCTACTTATTTGATCCGCTTACAAATTTAGTTAGCAAATGCTCATTTTTGACATTTTTTTCCTTACCAGAGGCTATCAAGACCTGCCAGCTGCAGTCTTGGTTTTGAATACAGGGGGAAGAGATCTGCTGACTGCTTTTCCCTCCACAGAGAGCCTGCTCATATGTTTGCACTTTTGGCAGTATTTTCTTTTTTCCTTTCAAACAGGAAAGCAATGTGAAAATCCAGTATTCAGCATCCCATAACACAAGAAGATTCTAGACAGGCCATACCTTGGTGATCTGCCCTTACACCTTACTGGTGCATGAACTGACTGCTGCTTGCAGCATGAAGCAGAAAATGAAATCTGACTCCTGCCTCAGTTTCCAGTGAGCAGAACCAGCGGATGATTTAGCAGCCTGGCTTGCTTCTATGCTCAATTCCTCCGTCCAGCTTCATTCAGCCACTGGCATTACAATGCTGGCAAAGCTAAAGCAACTGAATGAAAATACCAGTTTCAAGTATCAGCTTCAAGATGACAAGTGCTCAGTGTACCCGATTTTTTTAATAATCAACTTCTCAGTTTTCTTTAGGGAGTAAACTCACCTCAACCTAAAACCATTTGTATACACAGAGAATAACACACATACAAAAAAGAGAGATCTGAACCAGCAATGAAAAATAAATAACTCTGCAACTTTCAAACATATTTGTTCTTAAAAGTTCTTGGGGAATATTGCACAGGATCACAGAAAGGACAAGACTTARAACACTGAGGATTAAATCTTGCAGCTCTCTCTTGTATTTCCTAAACACAAGTCCATCTTGCATAGTCTTGAAACCAAATGTTTGGTAATATCAGAAAAGATGAGTTGGAAAAGTAGAAAACAACATTTCAAATACCTTTGCCAGTAGGTACAGCTCTTCCTTAAAATAATGAGCAAAAACTCCTCTCAGGGGGACCGCAAAAGCAAAGGCAATTGACCTGCAAAAAAATTATTATTTATAACTGTAATATCCTAAATTAGGAAAAACAAATCTGTTCCGTTCACAGACTTCCAAAACTACCTATGAAGCCTGCAGTTTACTAGCACTTACCCTTAGGTGTTATTATTGGTAAYTGCAGAGCTACGATTACAAAACACTGGCAGGCATTTCGCTCGGGACTTTAGCAGGTTTCTGAGGGCAGAACTTTCACATGCTCCTTGCTGACTGCGTCCCTTACTGCTTGCTACGCATGCCTATGTGCAGCTCATCGCCAGCAGTACCAACCCAAACACCTCTGCGTCCAGCGCTGTACATCTGGACTCGTGTGCATTTACCTTCCCCTGCAGGTATTTTAGGAGCTTATTAGCTTCTCTTGCACTGAGCCACACAAGACACGGTATCTTTGAGGAAAAAGCCATGAGGAGATCGGTAAGTAGAAATCTATGAGTTGTTCCCACCCACACACATGAGCTTTTCTCCAGAGGAATTAACGGATATGAATTCAGGAGGGAACACAGCCCTGGGGGACACAGGCAGCAGCTCACCCCAGGAAGGGGCAGCCCCCAGAAGGGCAGTCCCACAGCCCACATGTGGCCACCGCAAGCACCAAAGCTGGACCACCTTGGTTGGAAAGCATTTTTTTTACGTACAGCCTCATGGAGAGTTCAGCTAGAACTTGCTTCCTGAAAGCATAGGAATACTGCATTCTAAAGCGTTTTGGCATTACGCAGATGTCAGCATGGAGAACTGCAAGGCCTGGGTCAAAGCCAGTTAATCCAAGGGTCTGTTCCTAAGCAAACAGTGAAAACCCACTCAATTTCAGGGCCTCTCCAGAACCCCCTACAGGAAGTCTCTGCTTTCTCCTTTCCTCTAAACTGATTGTGCCAAGCAAGGTTAAATGATAATCTTATAGTAAGAATATGTGCAGAACAGTAAGTTTTTGTTGGAAGCTATTTGGAGCACAGCTGGGAGCAGTGAGTGCTCTACAGCTAAGTTTGGATTGAAAAACAACTTTAAGGAACCTTAAAAAAAAATCCACAACGACAAAAATACCCAGAATGATACTTTGGGGAACTGTCTTCTTATTTACAGGATGGGTAAAAAACACATGCAGTATTAGTTGATGTTCAAAACTGTAAAGAACCACATCTCCTTGGGCCTCCCTTTCATCTCCCTACAGAATTTGTGCCCATATATCTCTTAATTTCAAARGGGAAGCCAACAAGTTGCCCACATCCCAGCATCAGTCCAGCAGGTATTTCATTATAACAGCTCTTGCTCTCCACCTTTAATGATTTACATCTCTGCAGAATTCAAAGCAGTTACAGCTGATAAGAATCACGGACTAAGAATCCGCTAGTTTTCTTTGGCTGCAGGTAAGTGGGAGGCCGCATACAAACCATCACCGAGGGGTTTTCAACCTCTCCTGCTTGCTCAGACCTTGATCTCTAACARAACTACCACCAAAGGGCTGGCAGTGCTGGTAAATCCTGCAGCCTATCCATGCCTAGAAGATAAGCAGCTCAGGTCAGCAGCAAGTAACAAGTTTAGCCTCTAGCATTCTGTACCAAACTTGAAAAAAAATTACAGGGCTAAGTGGTTTGGCCCAGAGCCAGCACTTCACAGCTYCCATATACAGGGACCTAACTGCTCTCCAGGGAAATATGAGTGAATCTGCTTCTGACCTTACTGTAAGGTGCATGTTCTGTTAGACATTGAGCTAGTAACAGGATGTGAAACAGACTATTTTGCCTTTTTTAGGCTTAATTACTCAAACGCCCTTCCTGACCTCCTAAAATTTTATTTAAAAATAAAGTGTTAAAAGTTAAGTATAACTCTTAAGTTAACTTCATTGGGACAGTCTCCCAAGCACCTTTTAGCCCTTCAAACACGTGGGACTTAAAGACTATCCTTAATTACCTAGGTTTAAATTATCAGTTGCTCACGGAGGCTACCTTAAATACCTATGCAATTGTTTCCAGATGTTGCTTAAGGTCTATTTACTGTACATTGAGTTCTATTTATTGTACATGCTGGGTCCTCTCTGTGGCTGTGTTAGGAAAGCAGACTCATGTTATAAATGCTCTCTTTGCAGAGTGCACAGTCCAAGGTTTTAGGAATCAGTCCAGTTAAAGAGTCATCATGATTAAAAAGCAAAATAAAAATCATTGCCTCATGCATCACAACCATGATATATACTAATAATTTCTTTAGTGGCAAAGAACAGACATCTGACAGTAAAAAAAATATTTATATGAATGTGTATTTTGGAGATATTTGAAGAATTAGACAAACTTAAGCACATAATTGCTAACTTTTAAAGGCTAGACAATGGCTCCTTGAAATACCATTTCAAATTGTATTTGGAGTGTCAGTAGCACAAATATCTGAAAACCAGACACGGCACCAAGAATAAGTAAAGAACGTGTTGACTCCGTTAACGTACCCCGAAGAGGCTCCCACTCCTGGGCATATTCTGTTCCTTTTTCTCTCCGAACACCCTCCCTGCTAAACGCGGTGGCTGTTTCCTGCCGGGGCCCCTGCAGCTGGCGAGCCCGTGACGGCAGGGCCGCGCAGCGGGCACCGTGCGCTGTCCCAAGGGACAGCGCGGAGGCTCCTCTCTCCAAGTGCTGGGCTCCCCTCCCTTTCCCCTGGGCTCATGCTGGAGCACTTCTTGTCCTGCGGAGGTTAAGTTACTCCACGGAGCCAAGACAAGGCATAAACTTGCCAAACAAGGAACCTGTTGCTGTCATGAAGTTTCCACAGCAACCTGGACAGGGATGACTAATGCACGGGCCAAGCAGCTTCTGTGAGGCTACGATACTTGGTGGCATTACAAACCCACGCAGGCTTTTGGCAAGGGCAAGCAGCATCGTGCTGGGTTACCCCGGCCCCACAGCACTCCCTGACTCCCCATCTGAACGAAGCGGTGGGCTGCTGAGCACGGCCGTGTCACCCACCTCTGTCCCTCGCGCGAGGGTTTCCCGTCACAGCTGCCAGCTGCCTGTCCTTCTTCCTGCACCTCCTGGCGAGCCCGTATCTACAATTTACGTAGGACTCAAAGGTTGCGGATCAGCTAGAGCGCTGCAAGCTACTCTGTAACCACCCCAGCAACCCCATCCCCACCTGCGGTTCATGCCGCAAACTAACAGCCCCTGCAGCAGCTTTTCACCAAAGCACTTTTACTAATAGGCTGAACTGCAAATGGTGGGCACAAGGTGAGCACAGAAACCTTTCTGTTTTTCCAATAAAGCTCCTATTTTAATAGCCTGTTCTTTTTCCTTGAGATGGTCCCAAAAACAAAATACTTGTAATTTTTGGAAGGAAATATATAACATTCCTTTCGGTGTTTTCCCAAAGAGTAAAACAGTGCAGTGTTTAACATAAACATGAAACTAAGGTTTCTGTTTCCATACAAACAAATGTTCCCCTTGAAGTTATAAAAGGCTAGGATAAATACTTACAGTGGTTTTATGAGGGGGGGTATTATCTTTCATTTAAAGCTGTATTAGGAATCAAACATGAAGAAGAGTAATGTTTAAAGGGGTTTTTTTTCACGTTACTAAAATTTTCCTATAAACTGGAAATTCAGCCTGCACCTGATTTTTTGCTACCATACATCCCAGAAAATGGATGTAGCAATATCGCCAACAAAGAAACATATCAACAGGCTTTTTAATTCCAAACCTCAGCTGAAAACATTTCTCCCATTCTTACTGTTCTTCTCCCCATTTATCTCTGCAATTGTATTTAATTCTATGGAGCACTTACAACTTGATTCAGTGGTGCAGCCCGCAATACAATTGCCTGAATGATGCTATAGAGAGGAAAGGTTGCATTGTACTATATAATGAAACTACGTCTATGCTTGAACAAACTCCAATCGCTGTTCATCACACTAGCAAGTTCCTGAATGATCTTTGGGACTCAGGACTAATGACAATAGATTATTTTAAACAGCAGTCCGACCCTAAAATATGATTATAGGGTTGACACCGGCTCACAAGGATAGTGACAGGCTTCCAGAGCTAAGCTGAATAGTTTGCCAGTAAAATATTAAAAGTTTCGCCTCATTGCTAGAACTACAAATTCAGCACCTGAACTGAAGATCAAACATAGCTTTGAGTTTTCAGTTTTTCAGTAAAACCGCATAGCACCTGAAAAGCCCAATGTAAATACGAACCTGCAAATTTTCATACTTTCAATTTATTCACTATTGATGCACTAGTCTTCACAGCTGGCAGGTGTATGGATTGGTAAAATATATTTTAGTTGGTGACGAGATAGAGTTTCAAGTTGACACWGAGACGTTTTTATGTGAGCAAGTTAGAATAGCATAACATGACCTACGAGGTCTCAGTGGCAAAGCTAGACAAAAAAATCTTTGCAAAAGTAAATAATTCTGCCTGGGGAAGCACATTCTGAGGACCAGAACGAACAGGTCCRAGAGGATCCTCAGCATCACACTTGGCAGCCCCGCAGCGCTGGAACAAACTTGAGCATTTCATAATCCCGGCAGTTCCAGGAATTTTTAAAGCAGCCTGCGCTACACGGAACAGTTCCGCCGCGCGCAGCCACCGAGCCTATCAGAGGCCCGCGCGGATAGTTTCCGCTGTACATTTTGCAACATTATCTTTGGCACACAGAAAGGATTAAAAAAAAAAAAAAAAMTCAAGTAAAATGAGAGTAGTTTTACGGTWCCTTTTTTTTTTTTTTTTTTTTTTGTTAATTTGCTGACTGCCTCCTGCCTTCAGGCTATCAGTGGAAGCCCGACACGGAGCCCTGCCGAGCGCGGCGCTACCGAGGCGAGGGCGGCAACGACCCCCCTGCGCGGCGCGGGGCTCTCGGGCCGGCGCGGCGCCTCACCCGGGCAAACGGCGCCGGGCACCCCGGGGGAGCCGCGGGCCGGCAGCCCACGTGCGGCGGAAGGCAGGAAGGGACGGGCCCCGGCGACACGGGGCGGCGGGGGCAGAGCGAGGGGCAGCTCCGCGGGGCAACGCACCCGTCCTCGGCGACGGGAGCAGCCGGCAGCACGGGGCTGAGGGGACGCAGGAAGGGACGCGCCGGGGACGCCGGCAGCCTCCCCCGGGGTGGCTCCCGCCGCGGCCGGGCAGGCGGGAAGGGGGCTCCCTCACTCTCACTCCCCCGCCCCGCGCCAACGGTCGCGCCAACGGCCGCCGCGGCGCACGCGCAGCCACGCGCCCGACCCGCGCTCACCTCCCGCCGCGCTCGCAAGAGGCGAAGCCCGCACGACTGAGAGCCGCAGCGCCGCGCGGCCGCTCTGCGCACGCGCGCCCGCGCCCCGCCCCGCCGCCCCGCCCAGGGAGCGGGGAGAATGTGCGAACCCGGCGCGGAGCCGCACGGAGCGGGCGGCCAAGGGAGCGGCGCCAAAGTGCGGCCCCTGGCGGCAGGCGCACAGCGCCGGGCCGAGCGGGCGGCGCTGCGCTTCGTTTGATCCCTTATTCCCAAGGGCGGGAAAACGGCTCAGCTCTCAGGGACACGCGGCTTTTGTGAGGCTAAAGCATGAGACGATGAGGAAGGGCTAAAATTAAAATCTGTGCGAAAGATTTGGAAAAAAAAAAAAAAGGATCCAAGTGATATTTCACGCTCCAGGGAAGCAACCTGGTCCATGAGCAGCGTGGAGTCCYAGAGAAAGGGGCCACAACTGGCCCCTTGCTAAGCGTGTGCATGGCTGGTGTCCTGCCTCTCGCCTTTCCCCCTCGCTGGCTCCTCATCCCGCTGTGGGTAGAGGGGCACGTGCAGCCTGCAGGGCTGCTGGGTCCCACGGGATCCCAGCCGCCGYGGTGAGGAGCAGCACAGCAAGATCCTCTGCTCCCAGTACCTGGGAATCCCGGTGCCATGTTCGGTCAGTCCCGTTGAACTGGGGCTGCTCTTCCCGAGGGTATGGACCTCACCGTGTCTCTGCAGCCCTGGCCTTGTTTCTGCACCCCGTGGCCCGCATGTTGTTCTTGGGGAGAGAACTAGGGGCAAGTGGTGGGGGACAAGAGGCGACCAGGGTACCTGACATGGGTGTCGTGGGGTATCGTGTCCCAGGGAGCCCTGAGCTCCCGTCCCTGCACCCGCTTGCGCGTCCTGCGCCTCCCCGCGCCCACGCCCGCCCCTGCGTGGCTCTCCCTGTGGCTCCTTGTCTCGTCTCTGCGCGTGTCCGTGTGTCCTCTGCGCCCGCGCGCATTCACTCCCTGGCGCCGCAGCCGTTCAGCACCGCGGGCGCGGACAGCTCCCGCCAACGCCTGCCGCGCTGGGCACCGCGCTGAGCCCAGCACCGCGCACCGCGCACCGCGCACGGCGCAGCGCTGGGCACCGCGCTGAGCCCAGCACCGCGCACCGCGCACCGCGCACGGCGCAGCGCTGGGCACCGCGCTGAGCTCCGCGCAGAGCGCTGAGCACCGCCCCGCGCATTGAGCTTCACCCCACGCTGGACACCGCACTGAGCCCCGCGCACGCCGCGCACTGAGCACCGCCCCGCGCACTGCGCCGAGCACCGCCCCGCACCCGCACCGAGCCCCGCGCACCCCGCGCGCCGCCCCGCGCTCCGCTCCGCCCCGCCGTACATAAGCGCCGCCGCCGCCCGCCGCGCTGCCGCCGCAGCCATGAGCTATCGCGCGGAGCCGGAGGCGCTGGCCGCCTCCTACCGCCACCTCTCCGCGGGGTCCCCGCGGCGGCGCGCGGAGGCGGCGGAGGCGGCCTGGGAGCTGCGCCCGTCCGGGCCCAGCGAGCGGCAGCAGCTGCAGGGCCTCAACGAGCGCTTCGCCGGCTACATCGAGCGGGTGCGGGCGCTGGAGCAGCGCAACGCGGCGCTGGCGGCGGAGCTGAGCGCGCTGCGGGTGCCGCG
>NW_020455976.1:2268279-2301739 GCF_003342845.1 Nothoprocta perdicaria
GTGTCGCCGCCAGCTGCGCGCCCGCGACGCCGCCCTCGAGAGCCTGCGCGGAGCCCGCGACTCCCTGGAGCGGCAGCTGCGCGACTCGGCCGAGCGGCACAGCGCGGAGGCGGCCGGCTTGCAGGTGAGCGCCGCGCAACGCCGCCCCGGGCACCCTGCGCGGCCCCGGGCACCCTGCGCGGGACGAGCATCCCCGGCGGGTGCAGCCCCGAGCACCGCCATCCTGCCGCCCTGCACACGCTGCGCACGCCCGGGCATCCCCGCCCAGCGCAGCATCCCTGGATCTAAGCAGCACCGACCACCGCACCCTGCTCCCCACAGCATCCTGCTCCCCACAGCACCCTGCACAGGGCCGAGCAACCCCACCCTGCTGCCCTGAGCACCATGCCCAGCACTGRACATCCCCGCCCAGTGCAGCACCCCCAGCTCTGCGCAGTCCTGAGCCCCCGCAGCACCAAGCATCTCCACCCAATGCAACCCCCATGGACCTCCAAAGCTCCCCCTCTCCAAGCACTGCACAGCATCCAGCACCTCTGCTGTCCCCTCCTCTATCTCCATGCTCCTGGCGGTGCTGTCAGGGTGGGCTGTGGGATGACACCCCTGCATCCCGTCCCTGTGGGGCTTTCGAGTGGCATGGCCTGGCGCTGGGCATTGCTGGCATCAGAGCAGCAAGACTGATGCTGCAGACAGTCCTTATGTCTCTGGAAACCTGAACATAAGCGACTCTTTCACAGCAAATGTGCTTCCATGTCATTTACTGAATTTTCTGACTTCAAGGAAATATTTGTTACTTAAAATACAATAAATCCTGAGATTATACTGTTAAGAGCTATTAAAACATCCATGAATTCTAAATCAAGCCAATTCCAAAAAAAAAAAAAAAAAAAAAAAAAAAAAAACCTGCCTTGGGTCATCCCTGAAGGACACTCTTACATCACACCCAAGCAAGCTTTGTCATTTCCAAGGCCAAATTCTGCCTGGCTCTCCAGAAAGCCATGGTTGCAGCTCCACACTGCTTGTAGCCCTGCTGAACAGCCATGGTCTCCTCGTTCACCAAATCTTGTGGAAACAGTTCGGCAATACATAATTTTTCCCCTAGTAGATGAAAGGATGATGCCTAAGTAATCTCCTTAAATAGTTCTGATGCCTTGTGAAAAGTGCGATTGCAGGGAGGACACATATATTRGAGAGACAAAAAATGATGCAGCTGGATTAAAGATCACTATAATTGAACATCTAGCTATGGCACATCAGCATTTTTCCTCTGTTACTCCCAGGTTCTGCCTTAAGCGTAATCATACGTTTCTTTTGAATAAAGTGTTTGTCTACGAGCTAAATAATTTCCCTGAATGAAACCAGTGGGAACAGACAGAGGTCAGCTTTAAAAGGGAATATTCCTATTTTTCTGGGGTGTGATGTTTTCTTACAGGCTCCAAAAGTGGGGTGGGGTTTCTCTATATTCTGCTTAGCTACCCAGCACCAAGCCCTGTGTCAGACTGCTTTGCAATGGGGTTTGCATCGACGTGCGTCTCTGCACGCACCTTCTGCAGCACCGCGTTGCCACTCGGGGCTGCTTTCTGCAGCCGGCTCCTTCCCCCTCAGGCCCTCCATGGCCGGTGGCTCCCATTTTCCAGCATTTCCCCCCTCTCGGGGAGCTCCCTTGCAGCTGCAGGGGTCTCAGGGGTGCAAAGACCAGGCAGGAGGGATGCAGCAGCATTTGCAGCTGGCTCTGCAGTCTGCAAATCGCTTACTCACGGCTGCTGCATGTCATGCAGAGCTGGTGGCTGAGGGGGAGCCTTGGCTCTGCAACAGCCCCTGTGGCTGCTGCTTTTACTGATGTCTTTCTTGCACCAGACCCTCATGCAGCCTCCTGCTGTCCTTGAGTCGCAGTTTTCTCTGCTTTGTAACCATGTTTGTGGGTCTGCGCTTGTCTTCTCCTATGGACAGGGCTACATGTTCCACTAAACTAAACTAAACTAAACTAAACTAAACTAAACTAAACTAAACTAAAATAAAATAAAATAAAATAAAATAAAATAAAATGTCAGTCCTCCCTTGTCAGCAAGTGGTAGAGCTGTCCACAAACTCCTCCACGCTGTGGTCAAAAGTGGATTTTGCAGCTATGAGAGGGCAAAACTGCTGCAAAGGAAGAGGTGGCAGCAACTTGTGTCCTGCAAGGGGGGAGAGTGGCCAGGATGGGCTGGAGGAGGGGTGAATGTCACCTCTGGAGCCAGTTGTATTGGGAGCCAGAGAGAATTGTCCCTTCTCCATGGTGACCAGAGCAGAAATCCCACAGCAGAGGACCCAGAACCGCAGCAGTGACCGCGCTGCCTTTGCCTCCCTGCAGGACACCATCGGGCAGCTGGAGGACGACCTCCGAAACACCAAGAATGAGATGGCCCGGCACTTGAGGGAGTAYCAGGACCTGCTTAACGTGAAGATGGCCCTCGACATCGAGATAGCCGCCTACAGGTACCCCGGCCAYCCCCCAGCCCGCATAGATGCAGGGAAATTTGGGATTGGGAACTTGCCTCCTTGGCAGGGTCAATGTGTGTTGGGTCAGGGCATTGCAAGCATCTCTTGCACAGGTGGAAAGGCAGATCCACACTGCAGTTCAGAGAGCTGGGCTTTGGTGGGGTTTCCAGAGACGGAGGATGGAGCCAGTCTTATGGAACACATTTTGCAAGTGCCTCCAAAATCACTGAGAAAAGTATTCTTATCTTAAACTAGTTTCATGCTGCTTGGCTTCATGCTTATCCATGAAAGGATAGATGCTGGGAGAAAGGGCCTGGGACAGATCCTCACTAGTGCTGCAGAGACATAGCGAGGAGGAAGGCAGTGCAGGGGGGATCTGCAGCACTGTTTGAGACAATTTTCAACCCGGCTTTGGGTGACAACCAAGGTTCCTGGCTGCCCTGAGGGTCTGGTGTGGTCCAGACTGGTCATGACTGCGAAGGAGTCCTGAGGATGTCCCAGACTAACCTCTCCCATTGCCCTGTGCTTGCAGGAAGCTRCTGGAGGGGGAGGAGACGTACTTCAGCGATGGAAGCATCAGCCTTGGAGCCTCCAACCCATTCCCTAACTCCACTTACTCTTTCCAGCCAAAGGGCTTTAGCTCCTCCATGACCACTGGCACAAAAGCATTCCCTCTGTCTATCAGGAAAGAGGAGGAAGAGGAAGTCATTAAAGTGGCCTCCCGAATATCATCCAGCCGGGCTGAAGTGATAGAGGAGACCATAACCTCCACCAAAAAGATGGAGAGAGCCAACCTGCGCCAAGGGAGCCTAACAGCTGTAAACATGTAACCAGGGCTCTCCTGGCCCTTTTGCATTCGAGGGGGATCAGCCTGTTCCAGGGGAGTGTGGCTGCCAGGAGCTTCRTCCCCGCCTGGGAGACTCCGGGGCGCCCGGGTCCCTTTCGGGACACKCTGCTCCCTCTCGGAGGAGGCGCGGGCAGCGCCGCAGCCAGCTAGATGCATGTCGGTCGTGTTCGTGGTTGCACCGTGGCCCATAGCGCTCACGTTCCCTCCTGCGGCCAAGATGGAGCCGTGTGGCTCTGTAGGTTGGTGGGTGATGGAAACRGGACCCAACACACTCGCTACAGCTAGTTCCCAGGCTCTAGGCCTTCGTCTTGTGTCTAAACCTGTGTGTATCCAAAATAAGCCCCTCCTCAAGCTGCAGCCATCCACTTGAATCCCAGGAGCACCGAAATAGCCATAGTGAACTGTGAAGGTACCTAACTTCTGCTATATGAGTCACATAAGTTTTAAACTATAAGGAATAGTCATTTTTCTTGTTTTGATTCCCCACACGATGCTCTCTCTCAGCAGCATTAGCCTAGCCACGTGACAGGACTTGCTAGTGGCTGGGAAGCAGTGRCATCACCAGCACTGAGGGCTTGGGCGCCCCAGGCCCCAAAAACCTCCCTATGCAGCTGCCAAGAGCCACCTAAAAACCCTGGGACCACATCAGAAACCAGCCCTGAGCGGGTGCCACTGGTGGCTGCCCAAGATCCCTGTGTGCCAAAACCTCCTAGCGCATCCGCATCTCCCGCCACTGGAGCTGCTCCAATGCGCCCGTGCCAACCTGGACGTAGCTGTAGGTTTCCTTCAATGCCTTAAAATGTCCAGCACTGATGTCCACAAGAGGCCACAAGCCACACGTGCTGCGGGTCAGGGCAGCTCCAGGGCCCGGGGGCACTTGCACCCACTCTCCCTCTTTGTGTTGTAAGGCACGAGTTAGTCATTAAAAAGGAGGAGATATTTGTGTGAACCAACTGAGCTGTCCTGTGGTCTTTGCCTTCARGGTCTTTCTTGACATTTCCAAGCCAAAGAGGTTGGGAGGAGGATGACCTATYGTCTTGGGAAGCCTGGAGGAGGGCACTGGTTGGGAAAATGACTGGTTGGGACCAGAGAAGGGGCTCAGGAAGGACCTAAACACACCAGAAGGGAGCAGTCTGCGGTTTAGGTAACCTTAGGAATTTGGTGGCACCTCTGCTCCATCCCAAAGACTCAGCGACCTTGCAGGGTCTGATCCTGCCCCAGTGACTCCCACAGCAGCCCATGATGTGCTGGGCCTGATGCAGCACAGGATGATCCAGCATCCTGTGCTGGATGGTCCCAGCCCGGAGGTCTCGACATGGGGCCACCTCCCAGCGCAGCAGGCAGCTCACACAGCTCTGCCGAGCAGGCGCATTTGGGCAGCAGGGAGGCTCTCACCCCGGGACCAGACCAGGTCCAGGYCTGCTCTCACCTCTTACCCCACGGGATGCTCCTTGCCCTCTCTCTTCCCAGCTTTAGGAGAATATTGAAGGCAACACAGAGCTCAGTGTGGGGGCATCCATGCCAACCCCTGCTCCTGCAGCTGCCACGTGCACGGTGGCTCCTCGTGCCKGCCGGCTCTTGGCTCCTCCTGAAGCCTTCGCCAGCACACTGCCAGCTCCAACAAGGCAATAAATCCTCCTTTGCGGCCCCATCTTTTTTCCTGGTTTAATCACCAGGGCTGCCTGAGGAAAGAATCAGAGCACACTGCAGGTGCTRCAAGATTTATGCCTCTGCAGAGCCTAGACCGTGCGGATACAGGGCAGCTGCAGACACTGACCGCACCATCTCACGGGGAGAAGCAAAGAGCAGCCCTTTCCGCACGGCGCTACCCCGTGTTCTTCCCACACCATAAAGGACTCCAGCCTCCAGGAAGGGGGACAAGCTCCCACCCCAGAGCTGGCTGCAGACCTGTGTGCAGGCAGCTGTGCTTCGTGGCAGCATCGTTCTCCTCATTGCATCTCCCCATGGGCTAGATGGAGCCGTCCGTGCACGCTGGGACACCAGCTGAGCAGGTCTGGGTCACCTTCTGCTGTGGCAATGGGAGGTGCTTTTTTTCCATCGTGATCCCAGAAGCAGGAGAGCTTCTAGGGAGCTTTGCAGCAAGAGCCTGTGCTGAAAYGTACAGTTCCTGAGAGCGGGCAAGAGTCCTTGCACAGGGAGGAGAAATTAAGCCAGAGAAACCTCCTGGTGCTGTAATTCATGAAAGAGCAAGCTGCTGAACTGAGCCAAACAGAAACATTTCAGTGGAGATAAAACAAAACAAAAAATTGTCTCTGGCAAGAATGCAAACATCCCCATTTCCAGGCCAGGGAAAAGCCTTGTTATTGAGCAAGGAGGAATTTACAGACGATTCGGAGCASAGCCTCCTCCAGCTCCACAGCACAGACACCTCTGCAGAGGGAAGAGCTTCYCCTGGAGTGAGTGACCCACAGCGAGAGCAGTCCCCTGATGAGAGCAGCCAGATGTGCACCGGAACATCTGCAGCAGCGGGGTTGACACTTGAACGTTACAGAAACAACACTGGTGATAGGAGCTCATTTGGGCAAGTATTCACGGGCGTCTGGAAATAAGGATCATTTACTCTGCTGGCTGCCTGTGACAGAAAGACCTGAGGAAAGACACAGGAGGCACAACAGGGAAAATCCCAGTYGAGCACAGAGGCCCTGGGGCTCTACGGCTGAAAATGTCCATCAGTATTTGAAGCAGGGCAAAATGTTTCCAGCAAAATGAAATATTCTTAGACTAGACCCTTAAGGAATCAAGGATTATGTGGGCCTACTGTGACCGGACACACTCCCTTTCCTGGGCATTTTTTCTGCTCATCAGCTTAACTTTAGCCATATTTGACAGAAGAGCAAATGTCCCAAAGACACCAAACCCATCCCAGTTTCAYGCAAGCTGCTGCACAGGCAAAACATGCTCATTGATAACAAGTATGAATCATCTTCTCAGCACCCATGCAGAAGGCAGGAATTACGAACACCTCAAGACCAATGCAAGCTCCCTTGTGAGCTCATTTACAGAGAAAAAGTAAAGTTATTACAGAAGGAAAGGCAGAAAGAAAGGAGCTTTACTGTTTTTTGGACTGTTTTACTGTTTTACTGTTGGCTGGACAACTCATTTCTTAAAAAGAGCCAATTCCCTTAGACGGAAATTCTTCGCAGGCAAACAAATCAACTGCATGCAAGCAGCCTACAAATTCCTCATCACTCATAAGAATGTGAAACATGTAAAATTATGGTGTTCTGAAAGTTGCTTTGGTGATAACTATTGGTCCTGCTCTCCCTGTTTTCCTTCATTCAGCTGTGAAAAAGATCTCTGCGTTTTTCAGCTGCTGCCTGCCCTTACATACCTAGCCCGGGGTGCAGGGTCTCATTCACACGTGTCCTTGGTGCTCCAGAAGGACAAATGCAGAGGGAAGGAGCTCGCCTCAAGGTCGCAGGGCAGGTCGGTGATGGAGCTGAGGGAAGGCAGCCGTCCTTGCGCTCAGCTTATCCACCCGCACAGTCTTCCCAACACTGAGAAAAGCCACCACCAGCCACCTTCTCTAYGCTGTGGCATTTAAACAATGCGCTCTTTCATCACCTTTTGTAGGTGAAACATTTTCCCATGTCCCCATGTCTCATCCCCAGGAGGTCTCACCTCTCAGTTCCCAATATATGCAGGAATGTGGTATTTCTTCTGCAAGGACAATTTGGGCCAGCCCTTGAAATAGCATCTTATCTCATCGCAGCCCACATAAAAGGCTGCCGTGAGCAGCGGGCTCCGAGCAAACTGCGCTATCTCGGAAGGACTGTTTGCCTCCTGGCACCGGGGAAAAAGGGCTCTCCAGGAAGACGCCGTTTCCTTCTTCGTCATCTCTGCCAAGCCTCTGTGTCTGCTTCTCCCTTGCTAACATTGCCTTTAGAGGGAAACAAATTTTAAGATTTCATTTCCAAAAAAATGCTTTAATCAAACAACAAGAGAAAAACAGAACTTTCTTTCACTTAGCAAAATAATTTGTGTCAAGGCAGCAGTGATCTGAAAACTAAAAACACGAGGATAAACTAAACCAGATTGTGGCAAAGATGATGATAGCGTTGCATCCAGCTTCAGCAACCATTTTGCCATTGCAAGGCAGTCAATCAATACTGCATTTCACCTCAGAATGGATTACTACTCACCTCAGAAAAAAAAAAAAATCAATAAAACTTGATCTGTTTGGTAAGCAAGGTCAGTATATGACCTGTCACCATGGTAACTTTTTGAACTCTCAGCAAATATAAGTATCTGTCAGCTCGCTCAGCAAATGTCTTGCAAAGTTGGCATGTGTAAAGTTGGCCTCAGGACCACCTTGGCTCTTTCACTGTCCAGAATAGGTTGTTAGTGTAAGAAAAAAGGGGGGAAAAARGSMRRARGRAAAAAAAAAAGTAAAAATAGCGRGAATGCAGCATTTGCAGTGTTCTCACTGTCTCGCAGCAGGAATCTATCACAACAGCTCCTGCATCTTCAGGATACCTGCAAGGCTCAGGCAGACAACTGCGCTTCACGCTCAAGGATTCAAGGAGATGTGATACAAAAACGACCAACTTCTCCCTTCAAARATAATGCACCAAAGCCTCCTATGTCTCTGCTTATGGGCTACCCTTCCTCAAACACCACAGCCAATCCCTCCTCCCTGTGGATTACTGGTATCCTGGTATTAAACTATCCTCCGACTTTCCAACTTTCTCATTTCTTCACTGGAATTTCTAAGTCCCTCAGAGTACACCCGGCAGTTTCAACACGAACTCTTACAATTTGGATGCCAACATACAGAAACAATACGGAAATGAGAGCTGAATCTGAAATCGGCTAAAATAAAGTTTATTTTACTGTTACAATATATAATCTCTTATTAACACAACTCACAAAGTGTTTACAAAATAAACTTGTTTTCTGCTGCATTTTAAACACTACTTCTATACAAACTTTGACAGTAAAATAGTAAACTGTGGTTAGATTTTTTTTTTAGAAGCATCACAAAAATTACTTCAAATAAACACTTTTTTTTTTTTCTTATGGTGTCATTTTTGCAGACAAAACCAAATATTTATTGCAAGGCCTGAAGAAGGATTCACAAAAGCTTTCTTTCGACAGAGGACTGCACAGCAGTAAACATGACGGTGAACAAGTGCATGCGAGTGAAATCAGGTGCTCTGAGTTGCCTGACAGAGAAACCTCCTCCCCTGCCCTATGCCAGCGATACAGGAGTCTGGTCTCCCATCCCTAAAGGCAGTTTTTGTGAATCCCCACATTTATGACCTGRTGTGCAGCAAGGCCACAACACACAGAGCTCTGGTTTTTAATCCTGCACAAGAAACTATGGGAATCTTGAACAGAGCAGAATTTTGAAATATTACAGTTGTCATGAATTTAGTATTTTAATATGTTAAAACTAAAGCAACCTAATATCATTTTGTGGATCGGGGAGTACCACACGAGTGCTTACGTTCTTCAACATCTTCAACTGCGGTCTCCTCTACAACACACTAATATACTCTAAGAAAGACTGCAAGAGCTACTGTTTTCACTGGTGCTAAAAGGATGTGCTGAAATGAAAGAGAATCTGTGCTCTTGACTGTCAAAACAGTTAAAGGATGTTCCACAACAGCAGATTCAGGTTGATGGTGATTATTTTACATAGAGCAAGCAGGTACAAAGCGCTACTTTTTTCCAAAAAATACATGCATAGTTTAACCAGCTGGCTCACCTCCATTAAGACTATAAATGAATGATGCACCATTTGGTATAAGTCCAACTACCACCAAATATATTCCCAGTGCAAACAAAATTGTCTTTCTCGAAGAAAAACAATTACATTTAATGCTCTAGAAAGAAAGAGAGAAAAAAAGTAAAACCACACTTGTGTTTTCTTCCTATTTTGGTCTGAATTGGGAAAACTCCCCTCTTCCCCCAAATCACTTCTGAATACAGACRATCACACAACACTTTTTTGGGAATTAGTGACTGTCTTCTCCCCACAATACACTATACTGCTGACTGGGGATTATCCCTGAGAGCACCGGTCCTGGCAGACACTCCAAAAACAGGCAGTATCTCACAGCTTAAAGGAAAGGGGCATTTAATGTTGCGAGATCCAAGAGGTTAACAGAGTAATAATAATAAAAAAAAATGCAGCAAGGTTGAGCACTTAAATTCCCTGAGCTGAGTGAAATTTGGAGACAGTCATTTGTAACACTAAGCGTAGCAATATCTACAGCTGCACTTTCAGAAGCTGTAATTTTTACAGCAGTAAAGACAGGTGTTAAGTTACAAGCACACAGCAGTCGGTGTTCTCTTAGCTTTCTGGCACTGGAAATAAGATGGCCTTCTTTGGCGAGAGGGAGGCAGCACTGATGAAGCTCGATGTCTTTGGATTGTTTTGCCATCCGGTGTTGTAGAGATCTTTAAGTTACTGGTAGTGGAGCGACCACAAGGCCATAGTGCAGAACAAGCAAGCCATCCTAGAGAACAAAAAACAGAAAGTGTTCATTATACCAATTTGTTGCACCAGGCAGTGAAGGAAATAACAGAGAAGAAAGTCTTTGTGTGGCAGAACCTCAGTTTTAACCTCTTTCAGCATTTTATTCCATTCTACTTCCATATGGTAAATAAATTTTGAATATCAAGGTGGAGAAATACATCCCCTCTCTCCTCTTCCAGGTGAAGTGCTTTTTTTTTATTCTTTTCCTAAAAAGAAAACCCATAAAAATCTCTACAAATACACGTTTTAGTTTTATAAAAAAGGGAGTTCTTAAATACATATAATTGGGCCCATTTACAACTCATGCTGCTTTTTGCAGGATACTGAAAAGTAGGAAAAAAAAAGTTCTGAGTTAATACTTTTAGAAGGAGCCATCAAAAAAAAGTCTTTAACTTTAGTCACCAAAAGTAACAACCCCCCCAAATCTCACAGCTCACCACCCACCTCCTCTCCCCAGGAATATAGGGCAGGAATGCAGGAAAAGGGAAAGCCATCATTGCCTGAGCACAGGATTTGGATCCCAACCTCTAATCTTAATTTCACTAAATTCAATGATGGCTCTGGCAAATCACTTCTGCCTCTTAGAACTGGGGTAAGAGACAGAAAGGAGATGTGGAACATCACATAAAAAAGCACAACTGATAAGCATATAATTATATAGCTTCATATTTTTAAGTTGAGTCCTGCATATCTCAATAATATATGATTAAAATATAATTCTCTTACAGCAGTGTTGCTGATTATTTCCTTATATAGAACCAGTCGGAGAAACTCATGCCAGCAATTTAGCATTTCTTCCTAATTCTGGATGCACAGCTGTATTTCTCATTTAACCCCATGGTATTAATGAAACCAATCCGTATGCAGCGCATGATACTCCCTGCTTTCACGGGACTACTATTCCTACTCAACATGCCCAAAGGATTGTTGCCTCCTTGAGGCTGCAAGCATGGTCATACACCTCTTTCATGAAATTACTCTCCTCTTTCCTAGGGAGGGATTCCAGGAGGTTCTTTGCTTTCCTCAGACAGAATGTTCTTTTCCCACCCACTTCTTTTCCTAAAATAATGTCACTACACTGAAAAAGCCCAGAATAGTACTATGTATTAAGTGAATATGAGGGACATACAAAAAAAAAAACGGTACTTTAATAAGTTATGGCTCTGTTCCGAGTGTGCTCCACTTAACAGAAAAACACCATCTGCAAGACTATATGTTTCCTGGCTCATTATAGCTTATTTTACTTGTATCACTTAATGCACATGCAGCTGATAAGAGGTCTAGCACCCAAGTTGACCGGCAGTTCAAATCTGCTCGATCTCCTGATCTCCCGGTTATCTAACTAGCTGCTTTAGACCTATTTATATGGGCAGGTGCTAATAAAAGTTAGAAATTCTACCACATTTTTGTTTTAATATTTTGATCGACTTGCATGTAGGAACTAAGATAACTCATGTTTCAGACATTTTATGCATTTCTGCATGACAAAATGCAGCAGCACATAAAAAAATCTTTATTAATCAGTAGCAGTGGCAAATAAAAATTATAGTAGAAAGCTCCACATTATTCTTAGTTTTGAAAGATTTTTTTAAGAAAAAAGAACACAATAGTTGATTCTCTATGGGAAAAAAGGTTACTGGGTTGGTTGCATCAACTGCTTACAGTAATCTCTGAATGTTTCTGTCACAAGAAACCTAAAATTAAAGAACTGATGTCAAAAAGAATCAACAGGACTTGCTTTTCCATGCTTCCATGACATTCCCCTTGGCAATTATTTTCAGACAGTGCCTATCAACACCCTCATTATTTGTCTGAAAGATGTCTTCTTACTAGAAGAACAGCTTTGTTTTGCCTGCAGTGCCCCAATGCTCTTTCAACAAAAGAAAAACAAAACCAAAAGCCACAGAGATTAATTGCTGCTGGGTGCAACTACTTAACCTCCCCTTCTATTATCTGGTCTCTGAGATCTCTTTAGCAGCTCAGTGGGGTTTCTGGTCAACAAAGCTCTGTTTGGAAAGTAAAATATTGCAGCTTATCTGTGAAGAAAGAGAAAGCGGAACAGCAAGTGGAGTTCTCAAATGSGTTGAACAGACTCCTAACAAAAGAGATGAGATTTCCAAGAGTAGCAACTTTGCTTTAAGTAGCTTTGTCAGCATGCCCATTTAGGTTCTAAACTCAGCTTCTGGCCAATATTCTAACTGGTCAATATTCTAACTCAGGTCATGGTCAATGACYYRRGTCATTGACCTGAGCTGCTTCTGGTCAATATTCTGACTCAGGAAAAGACAGCAGCACAGGAGCCAGCAAAAAGAATAATGACAATAAACAAGAATATATCTGTTTTAGCAATGAAATCTGAAGTCCTAAGAATGGCCACACCAGGGCAGACCAAAAGGATGTCTAGCCCAGTGGTGAAACGCCTACATAAAAGTGTATGGAAAGAACAAATATGTAGTACTAAGCTCCCAGGAAACTCCTCCAGCCTCCAAAGCCTTACGCTTCTGCAACATCGTAGGTAAGATGTGGTTTTGCATTCAGTATCTTCTGTCTTGAAGCAACTTCTCTTCCATGAACTTGCTCAACCACTTTTCAATTCACAAACTTTTGGCATCTACAAATTGAATCCAAATGCCTTCYTAACTGATGTCAGTCACATGTTCCAGATGGATTACCAGAACAAGGGATTAAAGTGCAAACACTGAGAAAATCTGGCCAAAATATTCTAAGAACCTCAAAGAACAACCAGATATTGAAAAAGTCAAGCTGAAAAATGGTCAGCACATACACAAACTAATTACAGGCTGCAATATACATATAAATACATAAATATATTAAAACTGTACATATACATACACACACTAACTCTACAGCTAGGTGATCCAACCACTACAACCAGAGTAACAGCAAACAAGTCCATGAGTCTCACTGAAACATTTCACTTCCCCTTAAAGGAAGCTTATGACAAATTAGGGCTTGGTGCAGGCTAGGTGCCAACACCAATCTTAACTTCAATGAACAGGAATGCAAAGACAGCTATTAAAAAAAGAATTATTTTATTGTTGTTTTATTACTGCCAGCTCACTAACTTTCACTTCTCATCCTGCTAATTACTGGGAACCCACTGCTACTCCTAAAAGGATACTGTAAAGAGAGCATTTATTTACCCATTTACTCAATGCCTAAAGCAAACTGGGATGACTATGGTGCATTGAGAAGATAGGATCCTGCTCGGTGAAAACACAAGATTTCAGAATACCAAAGACCTTTCTCTATTTGCTCAGTATAGCAGTGAATTGTAGCAAGCCTACTAACAGGCTAATTCTGTAGTAACAAAAGGCGATACATCCTTGGGGAATGCATGCCAAGATAACTGTTCTTCTTGAAGTTGCTGACTGGTATTTAGCAACTAAACAGTCACACAAATACATTTCTAAGAAACTAAACCCAGTTTCCTTTAAATCCTTTCCCAATGATATTTTTCTAACATGRAAAGCTTCTGGGAGGATGAAGTTTAAAAGCACTTAAATTTGTCTATGAATCATTTCCATGATGTGTACTGAAGTTTACAGTAGAGGGTATTTCATCACCATGTTCATTATTGCCTTATTTACATCATTTCATAAAGTCAGAAGTGAGTTTACAGTCAGTGGCTTTCTTTTCCTAGTTTCTGCCCCTCACGCCCTGCAGATTGCATTGCCATTTTTTTGTCAATTTTCTCTGTAATGAGCCAAGTCACCAAGTGACATTCACTTCAGTTTGAGGTGAAAGAGAATAAAGTTCACAAGCTTCAAAGTTTTAAAGGTCCATGATCACTACATCAGTCATACGCAAATCCCAGGAGGGGCAAATCAGAAAAGGACATGGACTACACAAGATTACTTGAAACGGGCACTCGCTTCTTACCCCAACCAAGAATTCCTCTTGCAGCATTAAAGGCTTTAAGTGGAAATTTAAGCACACAGTATTTTGTGCATGTGTGTGCAAGCAACTCAAGTAAACCGAGTTTGCAATTACTTTAGCTTTTATGCCAAGTCTTTAGGTTACTTTTCAAACATATTACAGTAAGAATATACATTTAAAATACAATTTAGGCCAGTAGTAGATTAGCCATTATTTCAGACTTTCAAAGGTTACATCATGGTTTCCATCTACTCCCTACTCTGCACTCAAGAGACTACTGTGTTGCTGCTGTACTTCTAAAACAGTTCGACTTCTCTCACTATAAAAACACTTGCAAAGAATCCCAAGGAATTAAATAATGCTCGTCTGCAACAGTCAAAGCTATCAACAAGAAGTTGCCGACTATACAGTCGGGCTGCTTTCAGGAGCAAAGCCGAAGAGATTTGGTATGTGACTTCTCCAGACAAGTTGGTGCTAGCTGACAGTTAACAAAGGAGCGTTCTATTTTAAAACACAAAACCAAGAACAAAGTCACTGCTAGCACACCTACCTGTATTGCACTCTCTCCTATGACCTGACGAATTTCCCTCAGTGTCTGGAAGTGTTCTAGCAGGTGATCACCACAGATAATGTCTACCTGTGAAAGAACACAAACATGGTTAAGAGTTCAACCTGTCCTTGGACAAGTAGAAGAGGATCTAAGCACTTAATATTGGGCATTTCATAAAGCAAATCCAGTGCTGGTCAGGCAAGTGCTGTTCTAGCATCTTGTACATCTGGAACAGAGGGGACAGCTTGTTTTATTCCCAATTTGGTCTTATTGCTGAAAAGAAAGCTGTTTAGTAATAGCTGTGATGCATTCAATGGGAACTGGGATTACATGCATTAAAGTTGTCTCACACGCATCCGGCATTAGTCATCAGCTTCAAGAAAACGGTAAATTGCCTGTGCTACTGGCAGGAGATTAAACAGTGCTACCCTCATCCTTATCCTGAGTGAGAAAACACATATGTCTGCTTACTAACACCTGCTTGAGAAAAGCGGCTCAATAGAAAAGAACAGCTCACTGCATGCTACTGCCAGCCAGTGCCTCCCACAGCCCTTCCTCAAAACACGGGTACTTTGTGACACGAGTGAATGGCTACRCAGCAGTTCTCAGTAACATCCTCCACTGCAGCAAAACTATGTCAGGAATGCCCGCAAACCTGGAGGAGGCACTAGCATCAAGCAATCGTCCACAAAACCAGTTACTGCAGAATACAGCAGCTGATGCAGAACTAGAGGTTCTGTAATCCTTGCCTTGATTATTGTGGATTTCCTTATAAAATTTCCTTATAAAAATATTATTGATTTAGTAGGTGACACTAAGAAACTGTGTATAGTGTAAACCCAGTCTTTAACATTTCAAATTATGAACTAACAGCACAGTTACATTCTTTCACAACTGCAGCTGGGTTATATTTTTCTTATAAGCAATTTCTAAGCAGGGAAATGAGAGGGTTCTCATCTCTGAGTTAGTTATAATGACCGAACTGGAAATTAAAAGTTAAGAGCATTGACATTAAGCTGTCCTACAACTTTCTGCAACCTGAGCTTTGCACTGCAGTAGTCAGGAAGACACTGCAATATCATTACATATTCTCTTACATGGCCATATWGAGGGACTCTACTAACAGGGTTCACTGTTTTCTCTTTCAGCTACTTAGTTTGTCTGGATTTCTATTCTTTTGCATACTCACCCACTATTTTTCTCTTGTTCTTCATGAAAAGATTCTGAAATTATGTCTCAYGCCGGTTCATTCCACTGAGACTCAAAATGGTTAAGTTACTTTACATCATCTGCAATATGACAACTATGCAGTATACTCCATCCCCTTTGGGCTACGCTTTAAATAATGCTGCTAAAACGGGCGGAAGATGTAAATGGCTTAGTACTATTTCTGGTTTTAACTTTAGGAATAAATCATCATATAAAAATTAATCCACACACAATATTGAACACTTAAGACCATTAACCCCAATAATGACTTTTTTTCTTTGTGTGTTTGTTTTGGTAACATGAGTATTTAATATATTTTAAAGACAGAACCTGAAAGAAACAAATACTTTTTATTTTTGAAAGCAGTCTACAATTATTCCTCCTCTGCTTCCCTTGCACTGTAGCCTGTATAATTATTACCCAGGGAGGAAAGACATGTCTGCTTTCTGGTGACATTAGATTGAGATTAATAATATCTTATAATTACACATACCATAAGGTACTGAAAACTGAAACTCTTCCTACACTGGTGTGTGGGTACACATTTGTAAGCATACACATAAATGTATTCTATATAAAAATGGAAAAAAAAATCTATTTGTCTGCTATAGAATATAAAAATGCAGTGGCAATTGCTGACAAACTTGTAATGCAGAACGAGAACACTTGCTTGGAAATACTCCCCTGTTAGCCCTACTGTTCCACTTTCAAATGATAGTCATTAAAGATTCAGTACCTTCAAATAAATTATGGAGAACCATTTTGGACATCCATCTCTTTAGGGTGCTCTGAATACCAAATGCCTAATCTCATTCGAGCACCAGAACCTGAATTTCTCCTCACTAATTGTTACACTAAGATTCACTCTGAAAGGAGAATAAAATATACAATGAATATAATGCCAGCAAAAGTATGGAAATCAGTTGCAAAATAGCTGTCTCGGAGGTATTCTTGCGCAAAACAAATTAATATATTCTATGTACAAAAGATGCACCAATGTGATACAAATTTACTATAATCTCAACTGATAAAATTACAGCCATCTAATACCAACAGCTGAGAATTAAAAACACATTTTGACCTTTAGCTGCAAAATGACGACACGACTAACAATTTTTGTCACAGCTGGCAAAATTCTTGGCAAAATAAAGCAGTCTTTCCATTATATCACTTATTTTCATTAGGTGGCATGTTTGCTGCACACAATAGCTATATATCTAAAAGCTGACAATTACAAGTTAATAGCCATCAGGTAAAATAAAGGTAAAATGGGAAACTCATAYAGGTTATCCAATATAAGGCTCATCCTAAGGATAAATTTGGCCCAGGAAGCATTATTCTTTTCTGAATAATATGAGTTGTCATATAAACTATGCATGGAATGACCAAAAAAACAATCAGAGGCTACCCTTAGTATTAGGGCTAATTATCCAAAATTTAGCAAAACTTTCTGCTTGCTTCAGCTGCTGTTTACTCTTCCAACACACCAAATAAATCTATTTAGTAGTCTAAGACTAGCATGAAGAGACTGTAGCAGCAACTATACAATGTGAGCACAGACTTGTTTCCAATCTCTCCTCACAGGCTCCAGTTTCCACGTACACTTTCAGGACTGCACATTAGGGAACAATTCTATCCCATAAATCACATTAATGCCTTCAGATCAAATGAGATGCAAGTCTCCACTCTGCAGTTAAGGGATTGCTCAGCTAATTCTGGCAAGAAAGGATAACGCCACTACAGGATACTCAAATCAYGTGACATATCCCACCAGCTTCCCATTTTCTCTCCATTCTTAGGAGAAACACAAACTGTACAGATGTATATCAGATGTCAAAGCTAAGAGTTCCATACACCACTGCCTGTATTTAGTTCAAACTGAATGTTACCTACTTAGCTCTGAGTAGTAATCCCCAAAAGGCTCTCTCAAAATCTCAATATCTCCTCAAAAAAAATCCAAATAGAATATTCAAAACTTTGTAAGTAGAAATATATGCACACACATAGGAAATTAWTGCCCAAAGCACAGAGATCAAAATAAAGGATACATATGAATAAAATATAAAAAGGATATATATCAGTCTGTCATCTCAAGTGATATAAACAAACAAAGCCTTAACCTTTCACGTTAAATAGCAAATTTGAATCACAATCCATTTGAAAACTCATTTAAGAGTCAGCAAATAACTTCAGGCTTGCAGGCTACACACCAGAAAAGGTAGTAGATTCAAAGTTGCCTTTAGATGTGCATACAGTGTCACACATGAGAAAAATGGTTTCTCCTTTCATATTTTCATTAACCACAAACCACCCCACTTATACAAGTCTACAAAAAAGTGCAAATATTAGCTAAGATTACACAGAAATAAATCAAGTAAAAAAAGTCTAAAAAAGTAATTTGGAATAATGAGTCATACACACTTTTCATCAATAATGAAGAATATACACAAATGTATTAGCTTTAACAGGGAAGAACTAAAATGCTCCAAATAATACTTTTGCAGACTAACAGAACCAGCTGCTTGGTAAGAACCATTTCACTCACAGAATCCCAAAACTGCTGTCCTTACTGAAAGCGTCAATAAACCAAGGATATAATGAATACTCTAAGGAGACAGAGGAAGAAGGACACACAAGCCTTCCTCTCACAGTAAAACTCAAGTTCCAGGTAGAGCATGATTAAACTCTGTGCCATTAACAGATTTCTGTAAATACAAGCAGGAAAAAAAGTCCCGCAAGTGTAGAGCACATGAGCAGAAGAGTGACTGAAATTGATGCTTTAGTGAAAGGAACTTCCTATCCTTCCAGAAGGATATGGTTCTCGGATTCTAAGACACATTAAGCTCATGACATTTTTATGCAGAAATCAGTTATTTTAGGTTAATTATTAGTTATTCTTCATCAGAATGATGAAGAATTASAAAGACACAAATAAAGACAAAAATATTATTAAAAAAACACGTTGCTCTAAATTAGCATTTACTGTTCAACATACATGAGGAAGCCTACAGCAAGTGAATCTTTACAATACATACTTTGGATTCTTTCCATACATAATTGACAGCTTATCTCCCTACCTGCTTGTGTCTGTGCTGATTTAAACATATTTTCCTCCTTAATTTACTGTCTGCATCTTATGAGCTACTCTTGGAAGCTACAGTAAGACATGACTCATCAGTCTTTTTAATCTTCAGCAACACATCTGATATCTTTTCCTCTCCCTACATCTTTATCAACAAATCATAAGCTTCAGTTTTGCATATTACAGTGAATGACAACAGTTTGGTACATCTAATACTGCCTTACCTCTAAGTCTTCACAAGGCACAGAAATGATGAATCAACATATGAAAAATAGCCCCTGGTTCATTTTCTAATTTCCTAGCTTTCAAAAATAGGCCTGAATATGCTCTGGAAATCATGCAATTTGTAGCCTGAAAAAAAAATACATCTTTCTAGTGCCCAAGAGAAATAAGCAGGAAATAAATAAACAAAAATCAATTAAGGAAAAAAAAAACCAGAAAATCAGATAGAGGATCTGAATGTGGAAGAATTAGATGCCTCTTCCAGATGGGCCTTCTCTACGTATACTCTGCCTGATACTAGAATTACCTTACTGCAGAGTATCACATTGGATACTAGCAGAGATAAGTGATGTGGTCAGCATATAGTCATATCATCTTGAGAAAGTAAGGCTCTAAAGTCATCAGCTTTCTTAGATACAATTACCTTTCTTCATTAAGACTGGATCACTTCTTGTCTGGTGAAGTCCAAGAAGACAGCAACAGAGGGGTGAGAACAATTTCTCAAGTAAACTCTATTAGACAATCTCAAGATTGTAAAATCTGGAAGATACTCAAAGCACATATCTAGCTTGATTTTGACAGGCTAATATTTGTGGTTTTCATTATGAATGCTCAGTATTTATGAAAACTTGAGATATGGCATAATCCCTTCACCTCAAATAAACTGCAAGTTCATTAATGTAAGAGGTTTCCCTAGCCTCAACTTGAGGAAGTTTTTGTTCATAATATCAAGGCAGTACCACACGACAAAGAAACTACAGAGACTCTTACCAAGAGAAAATCAGTAAGTGAAAACAGTACTCCTTCAGGATGATGAATAATTTATATCCAATTTGTTCTGTCACCACAGAAAAAGCAGGCAATGCAGTGTTGCCTCAGAAAATTACCGCTTTATGAAACAACCTTAACTTCTACCACATCGGTTCTCATTAGCAGCAGTGGATTTTCCAATAAACAGCATTTACAAGAACCATTTATACATTATGAAACTCATGAAGCCTTCATAAAATAAATATCAGCAAACATTCAGTTAGGAGTTGGGACTACATATCAAGTYTATAGATCTCTATAGCTTATAATATAACATTGAGATTGCATAGCAAAATCTTCTCATCAACTTGGCTGAGAAATGGAAATTCTTTCATTTCATGTTCTGTTCCACCAAATTTTAAATTTGAAARCAGGTGCCTACATTTAGCACTCACAGCTTTCATCTCAACCCATCCACCCAAAATATCATCATCCTTTCCCATCCTTCTCCGTTTGCTTCATTCAGTGTTCAGCACAATTTACTTCTACTCAGCTCTTATCTCTGTCTCTGACATTATATACTCCCATGCTTCAACACYTTCCTGTCTATGCTTAGTTTTAGACAGCATTATCTTTTGCTTTTGGATTTCAACTGCTGAAATTTTACATGACACTTTAGAAGTTTTGTGATTCTTCTTTATTCAGGTAGAAAAATTAAACACTGCAAGTGAGTTGGGAGTCGCAAGTGAGTTATTCCTTGTGGATCACTACATTTAGTAGCTCAGAGCATTGAACTATATTACTTCTATMTTGTAAGGTAAGGTGTTCTGTCTGRAGCATACACATTACATTGATCATAGTGAACTGGTAAGAAACAAATACATCATCCACTTAACATGGTAGAAGGAAAGGTTTCACTCTATAAAAAGCTTGCCAGCTTTACAGCATACCTGACAACCAGGATCCAGATCCATCTTCCTTCTGAGAAACTTCTCCACGTGTCCAATGGTTGCCTCCCCTGAAACACGCACAAACTTCTTTTCCAAAGGCTGCAAAGAACAGACACGAGATTTTAAGACAGTGCCACCATTTTCAGCGACCAACCCCCAGAAAACCCCAAACATTCCTGGAGGCCCAACAGAACAAGGGAGGACAACTTAACTTTTGGGTTCTTCTCTCACCTACTTCCCAACGATCCCATAAAAAGGAAATTAAATATGAACTAATCAGACTATGGTTTCCAACTTCCTATTGAAAGCAATGCTTTGACTTCATTATTTTTGCATTACTTAAGTACTGGGGCATGAGATTTGCCATCACAGAGAAATCAGTATCACAGACTTCCAAGAACTTTTATTTCAGAAAATAAAATTGTTTACTCAGAGGCACATTAGCGATATTTTCTAAAATCTGCTTATTTTGCCCAAATCAGGCTTGTGTGCCAAACAAATTCAGAAAATAAAACCAAGTCACTAACACATGGAGCTCTGAAGTTCTTTACTATGCCAAAAGTATTATGGCCTGAGTGGAATCAATCTATGAAATTCTGGATCACTTACTATATGCTACTATGTAGTACACTAGGGCAAGTCTGGTCTGAAAACTCATATAATTTCTAATTAATTTGAAAGGAAGGACCTCAGTAATTAAATAACTATTACATCAATCTCAAATATTTTAGTGGTTTTCTCTTCTATGGATAAAATTTTAAACAGTTCACTCTTGATATGGATAACTAAGTGAATAATAATAAAGGCAAAGCAGATTATGGCAATGCATGTTGATGGATTCTGAATAGTTGTGATTTACTATCCAGCTTCATCATATTCTTCCTATTTGAAATAGGATTAGTCTATCCTTTAATTAAACCTTGAAGGCACATATGTATCCATGATAACGGTGGATTTGGGAGAATAATTTGATCAATACATTTAAGAGCTAGGAATATCAATGAGAACTTGAGTACCACAAAACTACAAGTTTGGAGATGACATGTACAATCCCAACCTCTCCCTCAGCATAAAACCAGCAAACCCTCTTGCATATGTAGTTCAATGTTTAATTCAGACAAACAGGATAAACAACTAAGGAGAAAATAATGCTAAGATGAGGATAACTTTTGYGGAAAGCAGATATTAAGAGAGATGTGCAAAGATGATGAGCAAACATTTTGGACAAAGAAAGCAGGAAGAACAAGGAAGTACAAAGGCAGTAAAGAAAAATATAAAGAGAGGGAAGAAATGACAGTAGGCTAAAGTAGAGTTAAGATACACTGAAGAAGTTTAAAATGGTGGAAAACATATACTAGTTAGGACTTAAAAACATCAATGACAAAAACGTTACAGTTATTTCTTAATCTCTCAAATCTAAATGCTAAATGGCACTTCAGTCCATGGATAAGTCTACCATATCAGTAAGACAATTCACAGAATGGAACTATTCACAGGGAGTAAATATAGGCAGCCCTTCCTCACCACTAACACTAGAGTTAAAGTAACCAGGACATTACTTATTACTTAAAAAGAAATACACATAAAAAAAATCCCGTTTCCAAATCATAAAAACCCCTTAATGATAAAACAGCTCTGTTTGTTTGTCTTTTTAAGGCAAAAATGTTTCCTCTGAAACAGCATAAACCTTTAAAAAAAATGACACAGTTGAACTGTCCTACAATTATTCTTATTGGGCCCAGGACAAATAGGATGAAAACAAAAAACAAACAAAAAAAAAGAGATGAGAAGGATATGAAGCAATATGAAGGGAAGAAACAACAGAAAAGGAAAGTCAAATTTAAAAAAAAAAAAGTAAGAAATATGTGGAAGTAGAAGAGAGAAGTCAGAGATGAAAAATGAAGAAAATTGAAATGGGTGCAATTTCAGGAAAATTCCTTCCCTTCTAGAATTGTAGTCATAATTCAGCTCTTTGGGAAAATGAAGCCTTTTTTCCCTCTGTATTTTTAAGTTTTGTTTGAAATTGCATGCTATGCTCTGACATAACAAACACTATTAGTGTTATAAATAGCATTGGCAATTGCAGTCTCATTGAATTGTTTGTATTTTTGCCAGAAAATATATTGATCAGAAATCAATACAGCTGAAAACAAAGGAAATTAATAAAATGGAACAATTAAGACAATTGATGCTTAAGTTAATAAAATGCCTTTTGCATTTTTTCATTTGCATTTTCTTAAATAGTAAAATTAGCGTTTCTCTGCTGAGCCAATTTAAGTATCTTACACTCCATTCTTCTGTGCCTTTCTGTATCTTTTTATTCCTCCAATTCTGATACAATGGAAAATTAAGTGTTATATATACACTGTGTAATTTAAAATTATATCTCCTTGTCCCCAAATAGAGTCTGTTTTGTAAATGTTTAGCCAAACAGTGAAATGAAATCCTCTGAACATCTCTAATTACAGACTATGAAATCATGAATGCAGCAGACAATGTGAGTTTGTACCAATTCAGCTCACTAAGAACAGCAATATTGGAAGAACAGCCATACTCTTTAGCAAGGATGAGGAATAGTCCCCATTCACACAGTGATTTTTGTTAGCCAAAACCTCAAGAGAATCAATTTACTGCTAGATAAGGAAGTTTAATGCAAGGACTAGTAAATATATATATACACCTATTTTTTGTTGTATTTTTCAACATACATAATTCCATTGTTAAACCTCAGGCTACACTCCCTCACTCTATGTACATGCTTCACTACAGCTAGGGAAACCTTTTCAGAACCATTAGTTTAAGACAATGGCCATGCCCTTGCGTAGGATTCCAAGAACAAGTCACAGCAATGCTTCAACTGGAGGAAGATGCAGGAATAACTAGCCAGAAACATCTAGAGGAAATTTCATTAGCAAGTTCCCCTTCTCCCACCAAAGAAAGAAAAAACAAACAAACAAAACCCTCTAACATCTAAGGAAATCTGGTCTTTTCTGCTAGTCTTTTTCTACTCAGTGATGTTACACAGCAGTAGATTTAAAAGCACACTRTAATCCAGGATTACTTTTATGTTGAYCAAAGCTCAGGTTGCATGTTGCTCAAGAGAAACAGAGATAAACTAAATTAAATACATTTAAAACTGCACATATTTTTCAAGTAAATAATGTAAGAAAAAAATCAAGTCACATCTGCACCTTAAAATTCCCTGTGCCTTCGTTAGCTCTGAAAAACAAGAGAAGAGTAAACACAATCAATATTGCTAAGGTAAACAGTTTATTAATACTCTTCAAGCTCTTAAATCAGTAAGTCACTATTATAACAAGGAGCCTAGCATATCAAATTCCATTTTTTTTTTTCAAATCAAGCTCTTCCTTTCGTTAAAGCYTGAGAAATGAAATAACAGTAGCCTGAATTTATATATCTTTCTCCTACCCTTTACTTGGAACCCCTTTTACTACTTATATCTTTAAATTCAGCCTTCATGCAATGGAAAAGGGGGGAAAGAAAAAAAATCAACAAAATGCAGCTTAACATTACTTTTTATTTATGCCCTAACATTAATTTTCATAGGAATAGGTTGCTATATTAATGTTGTTTAAACATCCATAAGTATCCTGTCCTCAATATTTGAAATTTTAACAGACTGTGCCTAGGAGTTGCTGACAGAACATGCCAAACCATTGCAGAGASTTCCTTTCCCGGTAGAGATTTCCCTGGCCCAAACACCAATCTTCTAGACTACTATATCATTGCATTAATGTTTGCGCTATCTAGGAACTTAGGTAGCAAATGCCTCTCTGGAAGGTGGTACAAAGGTGGCAAAGGATCAAAGCCAGCTGGCTTTATGGAGGCTTTAACTTATTGATTTGTCCAGTCCCTGCACATGAACTACTGATTATGCACTGCAGTACAAGATGGGAAACGCTGAGTACATAAAAATGTCTTCAGGAATTATGTCCAATGCACAGCCTCTCTCTACTCTTGCATTGCATTAGTGAGTGTTTGAACGAGAGAAATGCAATCATTCACTATACTGGAGAAGGTATTAAAAAAAACAATCTCTATAAATAAATTGTATTTCTACTGAGTAGTTGGTATGGCAAAAAAAATCTAAAGCTAGCACAGAACACACATTAGCATGACACTTAAGGCTACAATATTTAGGTAATTCCATATCTAAAATATGTACCTTGAGAGAGAGTTAACATCAAGCTCTGTTGCTGAAATAAAATTTAGAGGTAGTATACCAAGGTCTAGAAGCTTCTCTACTTAAGCATGCTCTTTGACGTACTTCAATAGCCATGGGAAAGTTTTAACCATTTAACATACTCCAGAGATCCAGAGACRATACCGACAATTTAAAACAAACTTTTAGAGTAAAAAACTTCTGTTGAATGGTCCTATCTGTTCCTACTTTATCCACAGAGCTTTCTGAACCTCTGATTGCCAAAGAGGTAGATAGACTAACTCTTCAACATGAGGCATAACAAAGATTATAAGTCATTAAAATAAATTGCRAAACAGAAATAAAAAGTAAAAATGAATTCAAAACACATAATTAGAAACTTGGGGGTTTGTGAAGTTTCTTATTAGAAACTTTCTGTGGTTCCCTCCATCTGAGTAATGGAAACACACACAACAGTCATACAGTGTTTGTGCTATTTGTACAATATTACTTGCTTTGCTACCACAGCAATAGAAGCTTCAAATCAGACTACAGAAAAAAATCTAAAAGTCAACTAGTTTCACACATGGACATGTGGATTACTTCCAACGTCTCAATTCCTGACATCTTCCTCTTACAAATAAATGTACCTGCTGATAATCACAAGAGAAAAAAAAAAAAAAAAAAAAACAGGAGTCTTTAGCAGGAGAAATCATAAACAAAGTACCTTCACTCCAAGGAATCTGAACTGTATCTATTTCTTCAACCAACATAGTCTCATGGAATTTTTATAGAGTTTCTAGAAACAATGTTTGAACTTGAAAGGGACACACTTACAACAGAAATCTAGTTTCAGATCTTAAAGTGATTTTACAGTGTAACTGGCAATGTATCATTGACAAAGATACAGAACTCTTGGTATAAGGATGTTTCAATGCCCCTGTGCTCCCTCTGCCTTTCACCGGCCCAGTACAGCACTGGCTGGTACCCATAAGGCATCAAAAACTGCACCAGGATCCTGACTTCATGAGATCACAGCTGAGACAATTAGATAACTGCATATAAAAGGAAGTTTCAGTTAAAGCATTTTACCTTATGTCTGTGTACATCCAGTTACTCACATTATACCCAACTAACAATCACATGCCAGAACAGAACTGCACTAATAAGATCATGAATTTTATACTGCGTTTATTACGGAAGAAAAAAAAATCAAAAAAAAACTACAAATTAAAAATATACACATCAAATTTAAAAGGTTCACTAAGCAGAACAGACAATGGTCACTCAATTTATCTCTATATAATGTCTTGTTTCTCTCCATATTCAGTACTTGACTATGGCTTTATTTAAGAAAGCTCTGTTTTTAATGGCAAAAGCATTAATTTCCTCAGTGRTCTCATTTCTTCATACAAATGAATGCATCTGCATGTCTTCCTACTCAGCAAGATGGCAATATCATACTTTATTTAGAAAGAGGGGCCTATGATTGTGCCAGGATGTTATCACGAACTGCAGATGCACCATTAAGACATATAAAATGAGCCCCACTGCTTTCCATTGCAATTGTGAGCATTCAGCATTTCTGCATGTCAAGCACAGTGAAAGACATCAAAATTATGTCATGTGTATAGATTCACATGGAGACTATATCACAGGCAGGGTTGGATCTAGTTTTCTACTGGTTTAACTGAAAGACAGACCTTCTCTTCCTGCAATCATACTTCTCATTCAGTTAAATTTTTGGTGTGTAATTTTTTCTTTGTTTGTTCATCTACACAGAAAAGTTGCTCTTTAAGTGAAATGGAATTATTGGACAAAAATACAAAAAGACTATATAATGATGTCTACAAAGAATGAGATACAATAAAGATGGCATGCTTTGCTGCTCGAATTTCCCAATATTTGAACACTTGACTTCACATCATTTGTGTAACAGTTTGCTATGATTATATACTCAAGTTCTCCAAACAATTTGTTCAGACAAAATTAGACCAAAAGCAGGCACAGTCTAGGTAAAAGGGTAAGAGTTGCACAAAAGTCAAGCTGATCCCTCCCCGCAAAATAAAGTGCTCTGCTATGAGTGACTACCAGAGCTGTTAATGCTCTCCTGTAAATCTACACAAGGAAAAAGCAAAGCAGTGCAATTTCTCCTTCTAGGTTCCTGAAAACAGCTCTAGTACTAAGTACTTCAATTTATATTTAAGGGTGATTTCTGACACAAACACTTCAATTGCTGATTGGGTTGGCCAAATTCCTTTTGGGCATCAAGTTCCTAATGCATTGTCCAAGAAGCTCTTCAGCTCAAAATATCAGAAGCCTGTGTAGTGTGAAGGTATTTCTCCTGCTGAAGTAACACCACAGCTGCATGAAGACTGTTTCTACATAGTTGACTGGTGACAACAATATACTAAGTAACCTGTACTGCGCAGCAAAGCAGGATTAGTTATAAGACTCTTCCAGGCAGAATCAGAGTGATACTATACATTGTAATTTCAGCTAACATACTCCAATCACTTCACACATGGTAGGTATCCGGCAGTTAAGCGGGATAACTGCTCAAAACATCAATACTCCAATCACGGCCATTTCAGTGCCATTTCCTTACTTTTCTTTCCCCAGTTCTGAACTGTTACAGCTTACCTTCCTAGTGAGTTGTTTCTAGAACATAGCATTTTCTGGCTAATAAGCATGTAATGATGTACAGTTACAGCCCCATGGTCACCTGAGCCAGGGCTGGCAGAGTCAGCATCAGCAGCACTGCCACCTACAGGAATTATGGGAGTGTAGGAGAGGCAGATCTCATTGTCACTCAGCTTAACAAAACTACATTGCTTTGTCAAAAATAAACAAAATRGAGGTAAAGTTTTAATATTTGAAGCTTTTTAAGAAGCTCTTTTCATAGAAAGATACCTTCAGTGCTTAACTGTACAACTAGTCACTAGTCATTGCTGACTTTGGCTACCTGCTATTGAAGATGAAAAAGAACRAACACTTTCAGCGAAACCTGAGAGTCAGTAACGGTCCAACATGCACAAGCAGCATCCTCACAAGGCATCTACTATTAAATTTGCCCATAACTCACCCAATGAACTCCAGAAGTATTGAGATATCAAGCTCTGGTGGGATCCGGAACACAGAGCCCAGAACTTTTCGAGGTCTTCCTCGGCTCACTGGAACTGGCTGGGGGACAGCTAAAATATTCAAATAGTCGAAACGCAGATACAACTTGAAATAAAAAGAACATAAGATGCTAACAACACACCAAGAAAACTAAGAAGAAATGTCCATGTAATTCATTCTAATTATTCTACTAAATCAGCTCTTTGTTCATTGCATTCTGTGCATTTGAACCATTAGCATTTTCCTAGCATTCAGCACAGCACCTCCTCAAACAGATTTAACAGCAAAAACAAAACAAAAAAACCCACACAGACTCATGGGCTCTCGATTTCTTCTTACTCTTACGTCTTCTATCACTTAAGGTAAGAAAATAAAAATAATGTTCATTTCATAAGAATTTCCTTCTAGGAAGATCTGTAACTTAAAAATAAGAAAATACAAACACAACCGGATTTCAAGTGCTGTCAGTGTCATCCTACAGCTTGTGTACTGTGACCAATCACAGTAATCAACAACGAATAATCCCATTTCTATTTCTTCAATTGTGAACTTCTATTTCAAAGGAAGTCGTTAAGAATTAATGCTAYAGCAGCATTAATCTCCTTATCTCCTCTTAAAATGACTACAGCTCACCTGGTTTGGGAACTTCTAGTCCTCTTTCTTTATAGAAGTCATGCATCTGTTTCTTCTCTCCTGTGAAGCACAACACAGAACAGATTGGAATATTACAGAGGCTGAGAATAGCAATATAGTTTCCTATAGACAGAACAGTTCTGGTTAACATTAGCAGAGGCAATGAAAGTATCAGCAGACTTTCACTATCACTAGTATTCCCTACTATGCTGAGCTACTTGAGGTACCTAGACTAAGGTTTTGTTAATAAAAACAAGAAATATAATCAGACAAGTGAGCCATAAAACATAATGAACAGGTCATAAAACTAGCATCCTTCTGATTGTCAAGATTTCATTTATCTGTCTCTATATATACATGCACACTGCTCTAAATTTAGAYTACATAGGTATGTATCTTTCTCTCAGTTTACCCCAGTGGACTGTATAGCACTATCAGATTCATTGTCTCCTCAAACTCAAGATAATTGGCATGTGACTGTAAATGTATCTAATAAATCAGAAAAAGAAACGTGCCAGTGAGAGAAAAATAACAGCACTTGAGAGAGCTGAGCAGTCCTAGCAACTTTTTTCAATGAAGACAAATTAACCTATCCTGATTAGAATAACATTTACTGTACACCAACAAMAACACAAAGCATGATACTAGAATATGATCTAGATGGTTTTCTGGAAACAGAGCAATATTTATTTCATGACATTAGAGAGCAAAATAAAACACTTCCTACACAATTGTCTGCTTTGTCCAATAGCAGACCTGGAACAGGACTTTCAAAAATATCAACGTAAACTTAACTTTAGTATTATTTCACTGTAAGGATAAAAAAAACAACATATACCACAGTATCTTAGCAGTCAAAGAGATGCTAGTTGGTATGGCTATTCACTAAGATTCAGARTCAAGTTACGCCATATCTCCTAGTTTTCTGAAAAAAAAAAGTTACAAAACTATTTTAATGAGCCCAGTATAGAAATGGGGCTGTGAATTATTCTCTTTACTTTCAGTCTTTGCAGTATCTAGATGATAATAAAAATAAAGCGACTTACTTTCCTCTAAATTGACAACTAATTTATATACTATGTCTTGCAATTGCCGGTCCAGTCTATAAAAGAGGGAAATCATGAAAGTGAGTGCCTTTCAATTTCAGAAGTCTAAAGTACTTAAGTTATTAAAAAGATGGATAATTCAGGAAACATGCTATAACATATCTTTGGTGCGTTACAGAATCATTTACATTAAATCATAACAAAGCTGCCAGATACATTGTTGAAACAAGTGACTGATGCAGCTGCTGATCCGCCTTCCTAAATTCAAGTCTAGACAACTCAGCTCCAGTAAGACAAGTCACTCAGAGACGAAAARAGTTGAAAATAGTTAAAGAAATGAAAACTCTAGTTTCAGCGATAGTAACAAGTATACCAYGCAAACAAAGCCTTGTCTAAAAGGCAATGAAAGCAACTAGTTATGATTTAGTTTCTGGGCAAATGCCGGAAAATACCTACTAAGGTGCAGAAAAAAAATAAAACAACAAAAAAATCAAAACATCAGAAACTAGAGAAAAGAAGAAACTGAGCAATCATATTTTCACTGTGTGTTTCTTGTAACTGTCTCTTCACTAGCAATAGGAAGGCACTACGAGTTGGTAAAACAACACCAAAGAAGCCTAAAAGAACACACTTGAAGTACACAGCAGAACTTCATGACAAAAAATACACCTATAAAATGGCATGAATTTATTACCTGATATTATAAAGGGGCTGCGTCTGATGTACAACAATATTRCATTTTGGACATCTGTTGCTGTAGTAGAAGTGTCTCACAATGCAGCTTTTGCAAACTGTAATAAAAACAAACAAAACACTTAAGTCACATATCCTTTATACAACAGCATTTGTAAGATGCAAGAGAAGAAATTACACTCAGTTTTGTCACATACAGCTTGCTTGAGAGTAAATCCTTCAGCAGTGCTGTAAAACTCAAACCACAACTCTATCTATACAGACTTCAGCACTCCCTAGTCCAGATAGTTCACAATATCCTACCAATTGATACAAAGCAAGATGTTGAATATTACAACTGTGATATTTGGGAAAAAGCAGAGCTAAGTCAACAGAACACTGCTGTAAACAAAAAGTCTGCTGAAAAAAAAGTTGCACATAATATCATATCTTAATTTTTCTACTGAAACTAATTCTGCCTTTTCCATTCTATTTAACAATCAGAAAGGAACGCTAATGAGTAGGGATATCTGAAGTAAATATCTTTCTATCACAACAGTATAAAAGTTTCCTGTCACTTCCATCCATCTTCAGTGCTGTGAACAGTTGTCATCAGCAACAGTTTAGGAAACTTTCCTGTCCATTACGAGCAGTGCCACTCAGCTTTCATTTCTCAGTTACATCCTTAGTACAAATTCTTGGAACCTACTTTAAGGGTATWTGTAATAGGTCTACTTTTGTTTTACTTGGTCTACATCTTTCTTTAACATATTCTTTCTCTCTTTCCCTCTTAACTGGGGAAACTGAGCTTGCAGTTATTACCTCGGATTTTCTGATGCATAAGATATCTGTGCCTATATTCTCTCAAAGAATTGTAAGACGCATGCTCACTTACAGAAGTAGGCAAACTCACTTTATGAAACCAGAATAAAATGAACTCAACCAGAACAAACCAACCCCTGTTTTTTATTTAAATTTGCATCTAAATTCTTAGAATGAAAACACTGGTACTTACAGGTGTGCAGGCACTCTGTAATGGTTGTGGCATCGATAAAGTAGCCTTTGCAGATGGAACACAGGATGTAAGGGGTCAACTCGGAGAGGTTTATCGTGCGCTGCAAACCAAAGCAGTTGGTATGAGTTTGAATACACAGAATAAGCCAAGAAATTTCCGGATCCTTGCCTCAGAAATATCCCCCACCTCACATCTTATTAAACATGGTGGTGGGGGGTCTGAATCAATATGCTGCAAAAACAGGTCTTCATAAGAGGTCAGTCATTCCTCAGACAGAAGTTATTTTCTAAACACTTTTCTCACCATTTTTTGAGTTGGCTTTTTATTTTTGTGAATGATGATGTAGTTTATTTATGAATCATAACCAAAAAGCAAACCACAGAGAAGTCTCTTGGGAACACATMTATTAAATATCCCCCAAAAAAACAGCAAGTGGCTACCAAAAACAAATAAAATCATTATTTGAAAAGCAACGGCAGGGCAAATATGTAAGGACCCTCAATCAAAAAACAAACAAACAAAACAAAACTAGTGTTATTTCTTCTTCCAATACACAGATAGCATTCATTCACAGAAATACATATTGAAACAATGATTTAAGTTTCACCACTTTAAATTTTGATTAAGCACAGTTACCAGGAGGGCATGCAAAGAGTTTCACATTTTCCCTGTCACAAGTCTATTAATTTGAATAAGCACAAGCTTACTCTACAGC
This sequence comes from Nothoprocta perdicaria, assembly GCF_003342845.1. Lineage (NCBI taxonomy): Eukaryota > Metazoa > Chordata > Aves > Tinamiformes > Tinamidae > Nothoprocta > Nothoprocta perdicaria. Next base: position 2,300,136 of record NW_020455976.1, read on the forward strand.
AGTGGCTTTCACTCGGGGGGGCTGTGGCTACCTGCTGCCCCAGAAAGGTAAGGCAGTAAATTTTAGGTACCTTTGCTCTAATGTCAAGGGGGACCTCGCTCTCCCTTCCTCGCGCCATTCGCGCTGCCCACACGCCGCTGCTGCCACCTTACAGCCTCGCAGAAACCTCGAGGTGAGCTGCACTGAGGCAACGAGCGCGAGGAGCGGCAATGAGGACGCGCCGCGCCCCGCGAGCAGCGGGCCGAACCCGCGCGGGGAGGGCTTCGGGAGCGCCCGGGCCGCGTGACGCTGCGCGCGGGGCCGCGGGCAGCAGCGGGGCTCGTGGCGAGCGCAGCGGCGCTTCCCCCCGCCCGCTCCCCGTCATGGGGGGGGCGCGGGCGCCCCCCCCCGCCTCGAGCCGCACGCGCCGCCGGGCCGCGGGGCACGCCGGGAGCGGGGCCCGGCGCGGCCGTTGGCGCCCCCGCCCCAGCCCCCACCTTCACCTCCCGGTCGTCGTCCGAGTCGAGCTCGGCGTCGTCCATGCCGAAGGGGGGCCCGGCCGCCCCCTCCAGCTCCTCTTCCTCCTCCAGCTCCTCYTCTTCATCGTCCTCGTCGTCGTCTTCGTCGCCGCTGGAGTCCGAGCGGCTCCGCTCGAACTCGTAGGGCAGGGAGCGCGAGCCCGAGCAGCTGGGCGCCCCCTCCATCTCCTGCTCCATCTCCTGCTCCTGCTCCTCCTCGGCCGGACCGGGGCCGGGCCCGTCGCCGCCCGACAGCCCCGAGGCCACGGAGCCCGCGTCCACCTCCGTGTCCATGGCTCGGGGTGGGACCCGGGGCAAGCGCTGGGAGCGGTGGGCAGTGCGCACGCGCGGCGGCCGCCCGGGGCCACCTGGGAACTGTAGTTCGGACGGGCACGTGACCGCGCCGCTGCGCATGCGCACAGGCTCTAGATTTAGCACCCTACAGTTTTAATTGTCATTTTATTCTCCTTCACCGAAGAGTTAAATGACCAGCTAAAAAAAAGTTTGAATTCTGAAAACACAACAGTCATAAGTTATCCGTTTAAAAGCATCAATTCAAAGCACCAAAGAATCAGATTGCAAATAAAAAAGACGATAGAAACAGCTAGAAACCTAATTGGCTTAGTGACAAGGTAAAGGATTCTCTTCTCTGTGAACATTTTGGCTATTCTAAAAGGTCATTAGCCGCTCCTTAACGCTCACAGCATCATGGAAGCAGTGCTAATCCACAAGGAGGCTGTAAGAAACCTTATTACGAGAAGTAGCGTAACAGGTGAATAAAGTTTCGGCTTCCACAGGTGGGAGCGGTCAGGAACGTTGTCATCTGCGGGCCGGGCTCCTGCTGCGTTACCCGCCGCCCGCGCACCGCCCGCGCTTCGCATTTTCCGCAGCGGGTCCCGCGCGGGCCCCTGCCGCCCGCGCTGCCGTAAACCGCTCCCGCCAGTGTCGCAAAGAGAAGCCGCGAGTACGCGGGGAGGCGGGCGCGCTCTGCCCGGAGTGTCGCAAAAGCGCCCGCGGCGAATGGGGGCGGCGCAAGATGGCGGCGCTACCGGAGGAGCCGGCGGAGGTGGCGGCCGTGAAGCCGGACCCTGAGGCGGGGACGCCGCC
>NW_020455976.1:2302264-2371338 GCF_003342845.1 Nothoprocta perdicaria
GCCGCCCTCGGCGGGGAGCCCCCGGCTGGACGAGGCCCCGTCCGCGGCGCTGGGGCCGAGCGGGGCCGGGGAGGGCGGTGGTGGCCGCGCTGTCGGGGCGGAGGGGGCTCCCGCCGCCACCCCCCGGCCTTGCACCCCCTCCAGCCGGGGCCCGGGGTCTCCCTGGGCTTCCCCGGGTGCCAGATGTGGCCGCCGGGATGCGAACGGGTGCCCGGAGCCCTGGATGTGTCTGGAGGATGGAGCCYATGGGATACTTGTGAAGGAGGCTCCCTCTGTTTCTGGTCCCCATCAGCTGCTCAACGTGTTCCTGGGGTAGTTTGCCACTAAACCATTGCTTTTAAGYGATGGTTTGCATGGAGCAGCTTCACAGAATTTTGAAAGGATTGTGAAAACTTTGGAGCTGATGCATCAGAGAGTCAGTAAATGTATTCTTTTCCTATAAAGCTAGCTCATTCCCAGTATCACCTCATGATTATTTTTAAGTAAAAGATGAAGCGATGAAAGCATGTACTGAGCTGTGTAGAACAGAGTCCCAACAGCTTTCAGCAGGGGCCAAACATCACTGCCCTGTAGTGGTTGTGTTGTGTTCTCAGTGAACTGTTCACTTCAAGCTAGTTTCTTTGGTAGAAGTAAAATAATTATAGTGGATGTGTTCTACAGGCTCAGAAAGATCCTGTGTCTTAYCTGTTTCTAGCCTGAGCAGGAAAGAGAACTTTTTTTTTTTCTGGTGCTCTTAGTGTTTCTACCTTTCCATGTAAAATCTTAGCAGAATTAGGCCCTACATTAACTAACCCATGGGAAACTACTGGCAGGAAAGTACAGAAAATAGCTGAGAGCACAAGAATTGGCTGGTGGGCTGTAGTTCCTGTGCTACCGCCCTGCYGCCCTTGATGCTCAGGCTGTGTTGAACCAGCACAACCTGGGGCTTCAGTTTTGCTGTGACCACCTCCCCTTTGCAGCGGGTGCGTGAGCCACTGCGTGTTTGCTTGTTCTGTCTGTCTGCCTCACGAGTTCTTGCTGTTTGATGACCCCTTTGCAGCTGGAGGTGTTGTTGTGGAAGACCAGCCCGATGTGAGCGCAGTGTTGTCTGCCTACAATCAGCAGGGGGACCCCACGCTGTACGAGGAATACTACAGTGGATTAAAACACTTCATCGAGTGCTCCCTGGACTGTCATCGAGCTGAGCTCTCCCAGCTGTTCTATCCCCTCTTTGTGCACATGTATTTGGAACTGGTTTACAATCAACACGAGAGTGAAGCAAAGTCTTTCTTTGAAAGGTAAGTTATTTATTTATTAGGTAGGTTTTTTTTGTTACTTTCTTAGATTAAATCTATAAACGGTAGTAGACTAGGTCTGTATATCAATGAATGTGTTATTTTCCTTCTCTAATTGCAARGCAATTTGGCTGAACTAGCAGTAGCATGAATTTCTGTAACGGTTCTTAAATTCTTTTTCATTCTTAYGATTCGAGTAAAATGGAAAACTTATTTTCTCAACTCATGTTGACTTTTAGAAATTACAAATAGAGAGTAGGAAGCTCTATGTTCATTGTAGAATATGCATTTTCATGGAAAGATTCAACTTTAAATACAAACAGCCCCCCAAAAAACCCAATATGCCTTGTAGTCTATGATACTGCAAATTAGGGTTTCTGTAAATAAGCACGTTAGTGTAAATGTTCATTGCAGGTGGTAACACTTGTTTTCCTATTCTTGTTTTTTAGCTGCTGTTGGGTGCTTTTTGTTTATACAAAATCAGCAGCATTTTCAGCAGCATTTTCTTAGTAGCTTCCAAAAACTCTTTTAAATATTTAATGTAATGCATTCATTTAGGAGGTGATGTTTTCATAATAAACACTTTATTCTATCTTAAATTGTTACAATAGATTTCATGGGGATCAGGAGTGTTATTACCAGGATGACCTGCGCGTATTATCAAGCTTAACCAAAAAAGAACATATGAAAGGTAACGAGACCATGCTGGATTTCCGAACAAGCAAGTTTGTGCTGCGCATTTCCCGTGACTCTTACCAGCTCCTGAAGAGACATCTTCAGGAGAAGCAGAACAATCAGATCTGGAACATAGTTCAGGAGCATCTCTACATTGATATCTTCGACGGAATGCCTCGCAGTAAGCAGCAGATAGATGCTATGGTTGGAAGCCTGGCTGGGGAGGCAAAGCGAGAGGCCAATAAAGCAAAGGTAGGACGCAGTGGTTGTTGCACTCTTATTATTGAGCAATTTTGGAGCGTCAGGGAGACATTTTTTGCTTTGCTATAGACTGCCACTTGCTACTGGAGATTGTAATGGACAGCGTGAATGAAGAGAAGGAAGCAATTAGGTGCTGACAGGAGTAGAGAGAGGTACCACTAGCTGGTCTCTGAAGAACCCATTAAACCCCATCGAGACATGGTTCAGCTTATGCTCAATATGTAAGCTGTAGGAGCTGCAGGAATCCTGCTTTAAGAATGTGATAAGAGATGGTGGGAGAAATTGCAATTTTTCAGATGTTTCTGCTGCTTTAACTAACAAACCATATACATCATCAGGTTGCTACAGGGTAGCCAGTAATGTATACAGTACGTCTGCTCTGTGTGAATAAAAATGTGTGTATAAGAAGAAATGTCTTCATTGGTTGGATGTTGTCATAATAATTAGGAGCTCTTTTATTTTACAATCTTGCATTATTATGTTGAAGAGTTTCCATTTCAAAAAAAGCTTTTYTGTAGGACAGCAAATATTGCTTTGACTCATGTCTGTTATATGGTATTGCAGGTTTTCTTTGGTTTACTTAAAGAACCAGAGTTTGATGTGCCTTTGGATGATGAAGATGAAGAAGGGGAAAAYGAAGAGGGAAAACCAAAGAAGAAAAAACCTAAAAAAGAGAGTGCAGGATCTAAAAGCAAAAAGCAAGACCCTAATGCTCCTCCCCAAAACAGGTAACAAAGAAACTAATCATGGAGCGGGCTTACTAAATCTAGTTCAGTTATACCAAATCTGTAATATGGCTATATTTAGTATTATATGTATTTTATTTATATATAGTATTTATTTGTTTGGCTCTTTGGCTGTTCCAGCTGTARCCGTAAGCTGTTAAAATTTACATCAGTTACCTTCTAGCATTTCTAGCCTTGATTGTTGTATTCTTCATTGCTTGTCTGGAAACTTCTCAAGGAAAACTTCTCTGGAAATGAATTTTCTCAAGGAACTATTGGCTGTCCATTTACTTTTCCATCAGTTAATGTTTTACATATTCTTTCAACTCTTCAATTCTTGTTTTGTGTTTGAATATTGAGCTATTGAGGTGTCTGTACTTAAACTGACAAAATGGAAAGTGCTTTTAATTTATGAAATGTGCACTGCTTGTAGAATTCCTCTACCCGAACTGAAAGACTCTGACAAATTAGATAAAATAATGAATGTGAAGGAGGCCGCAAGACGTGTGCGTCTTGGCCCYGACTGCCTGCCCTCCATCTGTTTCTACACGTTCCTTAATGCTTATCAGGTTAGTAAAAGAAGGCCTTGGGTAATATGGAAGAGGGAATCAAAGTGGGAAATGCTACTCAATATAACAGAAGGAAATTCTGATGTGGATCATTCTTTTACGTTTGTAGACTGAGATAACTAGCTTGACCATTATATAGTGATTCTGCTCTAAGATTTTCTTGGTGAATAATTAGGTTATAAGTTTGTAACTTAAATACTGGGACAGCGTAGTACATGGAGTAAAACTGGCTCAGGGCATAAGCAAGCCTGGCAGTGACTTAAATTAGCAGAGTGCTAATTAGAGACAAAACATCCATGGCCCTAGTACCTCGTTGTAGAGTTAAATATTGGAAAGCAAAGCTGGCAGCTTTTCTTACCACTCCAGGAAAAAGCTGCTGGGAGGAAGTTGTCTAGGAGAAACAGTCATTTCCCACAGCCTGGTTGTTCTCCRTCATCAACAGCAAATTGTAGGTAACAGCTCCTCTGCTTCCTGTGCCAGGAGAAGCCAGACTCTGGCCCCTAATACTCARGATAGCAAAACCTGATATTTACCCACCCTTTTTAGAAATTTTGTGCTATTTATATCACTAGTTTCTCCTCCCCTTTTCTTCCCCCTCTTTATGGTAGAATTAGCAAGGCTTACTAGAGTGTGGGAGTGTATTTGGAATGACCATCCCAACTCTTTCAAATAATATTTAAAGTCTTTCATAAAGTTTTAATTTCTGTAGTTTTGTTCTGGTTTTACTGTATTTTTTTTTTCACTTTTCCTGTAGGGTTCTAAGTGTATTTTGTAGAATACACTTGAATGCAGTAGGTAATTTACCCTTGAATACTGGAAAACATTACTGTCAAATTGTTATTAACCAGGTTCTGTTCCTTGTGTGGTTTTTTTTTTTCTGTATGGCATAAGGATGCACGTGTGTTCATTTAAATGGCATGTATACTTTTGTCCAGCCTTTTTTAGATTTATTTATTTTGCATATCAGTCTAGTTTTCTTACTAGTATTTAGGATTTTCTAGTATTCTAATAATTGTAAGAGATACAAACAACATAAATGGCTCTTTTGCATGTAGGGTCTAACTGCAGTGGATATTACAGATGACTCTAGCATGATTGTAGGAGGCTTTGCTGATTCTACTGTCAGAGTGTGGTCGGTGACTCCGAAGAAGCTACGTAGTGTGAAAACAGCAGCAGGTAATGAAATGATGCATGCTCATCTTAAGAGCACATTAAGAGGACAATATTAAAGGAAGCTCTTCTCTATGCGAGTAGAGAAAGGTGTCTGCATCAGGAGAAATGTCTTCAGTGGTAGGATGTTGTTGCTTCATTAATTTTGGAAGAAGCGACATGTGCTCAAATGCATAATTGCATACTGTAGGTTTTGATTTTTTTTAAAAAAAGGTTTTTCAGTGCTAGATAGAGGGGGTAGAGGATGGAAGAAAATGTCAAGTATTTCACCACATGCACAGATTCATGAAAACCAGGTTTCTTTATTTCTGCTCTTATGAAACAGTGTGTTATGTTTGAAGCTAAACATCAAAYGAACACTTCTTACTCTTTATTTATAACTGGCATGTGATTGTGGTACTCAAACAGCAAACAGTAGCGTACAGACTAAAAGTTATTCTAAGTTGTGCATAGTGTGTCACTGTTAAAACGTGCCTGAACAGCAGGTGGATGACATATTAACTTTCTGAGAAAAGACATGAAAAATTGGCATCTCTATCAAGAAATCTGTTTGTTTAGAGATTGGATTGTATGCATGTGGAAAATAACGTACCAGGATTAATTTAGTCTCTACTCTTCACCAAGAGCTTAGAAAAAAGGGCTTATGTAAGGCATTGTTTTTACTTCATGTAGTGCTAAAAACACTTCTAAATGCCATTTTGAATTTCAGAATTACCAGTTCCCTGGTGCTGTATCTTGTTCACTTCATACTTGCCTTTTAAAAAGAATACTGTTTTGTTCTTATGCCATTTGTCTTTATTGAACTTCTGACTGTTGTCATGCCTGAACTTTGAAATGTTACAGACCTCAGTCTCATCGACAAAGAATCAGACGATGTCTTGGAGAGGATCATGGATGAGAAAACAGCAAGTGAGTTGAAGATTTTATATGGTCACAGTGGACCTGTCTATGGCACCAGCTTCAGTCCTGATAGGTAAAAATAAGTTTATGAGTTCCCTAGATAGCTTGTTCCAAGTCGTATGCTACTGCTATGAACATGTTGATTCATCTTTTTCCAGAAGGTTAAAGTGATTCTTGTGCATGCAGGTCAAAAGGAACTGCTAGGTGAGAGTGTAAGTGCTCAGTAAGCCCAGGGTGTTGGCCCTTGTCACCTGTCACTGAAATCAGTGAGAAGTCAAGGATGCCCAACAGTCGTCTTGAGATTTGGGACTTAAGTGGCAAAATAGACCATCTTAATGTCAAATTGCAGTTTAATCTGGGTTTTAACCAAGAGGGAAACTACTGCAGTGTTAATYTGACTTGTGATAATGCAAAACATAAGAATGGACTGAACACAACTTCTCTCTACACTTATTCAAGTTTCTTTTATGTCCTATAAACCTTTATTTTCAAAATGTATAGCATGATATCTTTGAAGTAGAGATTTAAAAAACATGAGGTAATTATGGGAGTCGGGACAGCAGAATATACATTTAGACAGCTAAAGTATTGCTCACATGCCTGTGGCTGCACAGGAAACAATCACAGAAGAAGCACATCTGGGAAGTAAACTCCKCATAGAATCTCAGCGGTTTGTTTAGCGTGTTCTTGTTTCAAGTAATAGTGTAACAGTGTAGTGGCCGTTCTTTCCATATAACTGGAATTCCTGATGCTGCTTTCCTTCCCCACTCCTACGCCTTTGCCCCAGTATTGCAATGTCATCAGAAATAGTTTCATCAACATCCAAAACTGTGCATTTTTAATTTTTTTACTAACTTTTTGGGGTTTTTTATTTTTTAAATATAAGGACATACAAATATAAACAAAATCACAAATATGATTCCTCTTGAACCTTACCTCACTAGAAGTGTTCATTTATATGTGGCAAGCAGAACAACTGCTGGTCAGTGGACAGTTTCTCTTTRTCATAGAGTTCATAGTATTTCTGTAGATATATAGATATACGTAGACCAAAAGTCTATGTGTAAGTTCSATCTATAACATACTTTACTTTCTCTTGTGATAGGAACTATCTCTTGTCCTGTTCTGAGGATGGCACTGTTAGATTATGGAGTCTCCAAACATTTACATGTTTGGTGGGATATAAAGGACACAACTATCCAGTATGGGATACACAGTTTTCTCCTTATGGATATTACTTTGTGTCAGGGGGACATGACCGAGTGGCTCGGTAAGAATCTGGATGACTTTTTTACTTTTAACTTTGTGGTGGATGCATCTTGAACGTGATTAGCTGATACTTTCTAGCCCTGTTTCTTGTTAGGAATGAATATTATTTCACATGAATTAATATATATATTTTGATGTAGTTTGCATTTCAACAAACTAAATGAAAACAAATGAGATAGTGCACTCTTATGTGTCCGTCTAATCATAAGTATTACCTTCCCATGGCTTAATGACCATGACAGTATATTCTTTTTCAGCTTCTGAAATGCATCCTTTTCCAAAGCAGTCATTGCTAATTTAGTAAAATGTCCAGTAAGAAACCACCACTTTGTTACTTTCTCTATTCCTCAATGTGCAACAGATCTCTAAATTCATTAAGGTTTTCTGTATTAATTTTTTCTTTCAAGTCTATGGGCAACAGATCACTACCAGCCTTTACGGATATTTGCTGGCCATCTGGCTGATGTGACGTGTACCCGATTTCATCCCAACTCTAACTATATTGCTACGGGCTCGGCGGACAGGACTGTGAGGCTCTGGGATGTTTTGAATGGAAACTGTGTGAGAATATTCACTGGGCATAAGGTAAAGGCAAATGACTCGCAGCATGAAAGTGAGATGCTGAAGAGCAGCACAAATACAGCTTGACTGAAGGTGAGTGGACCTCGTTAACTAATTCTGCCCAAATGTGTGTTTCAGGGACCAATTCATTCACTGGCATTTTCTCCCAATGGACGATTTCTGGCTACTGGAGCAACGGATGGAAGAGTTCTGCTGTGGGACATCGGGCACGGCTTGATGGTGGGAGAATTGAAAGGGCACACTGACACCATCTACGCACTGAGATTCAGTCGAGACGGGGAGATTTTGGCATCAGGTAAAGCCCACTGGAAACAGAGTCAAGATTTTTTTTTTCCCCTCTTTTTAGTATGGTTGTAATTAAGTGCAGTGAAAATCCTCAGTTAACCACAACCACAGGAATGAAAGCTAACAGATAAGGTATAGGTCTGATCCAGCCCACAGGCTCGTTTCTTCAATATATCTTTTAATGTTATAATGAGAACAGTTCTCTGGACCCATAATATGTTGCTGTCTTCCCTGTATGGAACAGAGAAACTGACATTTGTGGTGGGATCATAAACATGTCCTGAAATCAGCATTTAGATCCCAGGATAATTTTATTTCTCAGTGCTGATCAATGTAATCCAAATTCATATCCTTGGAGAAGGAATTCCCTTGGGCTTTATCCACAGCTTGCGTCTGAGGTTGAATGAGGGTGGCAATTCTGAGGACTATATAGGCGTTCAGTTACACTAGAGGCTCATTAGAGTGAGGAGGAGAGTCTAAGTATTCACTGCTACAAGCAAACCTTCTATGGACTCTAATTTTTTGTTAAATTTCTCCCCCAAAACTTTCTGTAAAGTCTAAGACCTTAAACTTGTTCTCCAATTTCCTCTTAGGTTCAATGGATAACACAGTTCGGCTGTGGGATGCTGTGAAAGCGTTTGAAGATTTAGAAACTGATGATTTTACTACTGCCACTGGACATATAAATTTACCTGAAAACTCTCAGGATTTGTTACTGGGCACCTACATGACCAAATCAACACCAGTGGTGCACCTCCATTTCACCCGCAGAAACTTGCTGCTAGCTGCAGGAGCCTATAGTTCACAGTAAATTGAAGCTGTAAGACTGACTGCCAAGTCATTGCAGTAATGACCTCAGGATTTGAGACGAGGAGGAATGTCTTGTATAGATGGTCCTCGATGGTTTGTTGCAGCAAGATAAAGCAAAACTGTGTAAACTAATGCAAACAGCATCTTCTCAGTTCTGCATTTTGTGTTCATCCACAATTTGGAAATACTGGAGATTGACAAGAGGTCGTGGCTTTGAAGGAAAGCATTGTTTCATGGTGCTTTTGATAAATATATATATATATATATATATATACACACACACAGATACATGAAAATGGCTGTCTCCTCTCAGAGATGGTATTGAGCTCTGCTGAAGCTTTTGGAAAGCTAACAGCCTCCATATGTGTTCTCAAACAGTTTTTTAAAGCACTTAATTTACGGTTGGCAAATGTTTACTCTTATCTCAAACATAGGCAAAAACTGTTCAGATACAATCAGAGAAGAATGTTRTGGAATTCACTGTAGCTCTGGGCCAGGCGACAGGTATGGGGGGTGAGAGCAACACTGCAACAAACAGGGCATTGAAAAAGTTGGCCCAACAGACAGAGGCTGTGGGAACTATGAGGAAGTTACAGGTTAGAGCTTTTATGTATCCAAGCACTAACTCCTGTAAAGATTTCAAGTTCCTGTGTTCATTTGAGATATTAGAAATGCAAATCTTGTCATTTTGTTTTCAGAGGTAGGCTACGTGCTTTATGTGATATGCAACTGGAAGTGAAACCTGAACACTTCGTTGTATAAARAGAAGGGTTTGAGGCATAACTGAAATATTTTTCTCTTAAAAACAGTGGTCTTGAACCCTTTTGCAGTGTATTAGAAAAGATCTAGAGAGATTTAAAAACCTGCTTCTTTTCTGCATGAGTTTTAATATATCAAATAGTAAATGTTGTGAAAAGCCAAGAAAATGAAACATTGAAGCGAAAAGATTAGTCAGTCCGAAGTGCAGAATCAGTTTGCTTTCGAAGATTTTCAAAGGTCGACTTGTCTGCTGAGGCAACAATTTCCACCCGCCAAAATGTTATCCCAGTTACCCCAGTAAGTGTTTCTGGAAAATCAGTAAAGCTCAGAATTTGACTTCTAAGGAAAACAAAACATKGGGAAGTTTAACTTCTGTATTTTTTAATAGAAGCAGCAGCACCAAAGGCCAGGTCCTGTTTCTGTCAAATCTTTTACAAGCTGTACAGGGGGAAATCTGTTTTGCATTCCTCCTGCTTCCAGTAAGAGTTTGGACACTTGTACGATCTGCTGCCTCTCCAGAGAAAATAAGAAAACTGAGACTGGACATTTCTAAGGTAAAGTGAACAGAGAACTACCTCCCCCTCCCTCCCTTTCTCTGCTTCTAATCCCTGAAGTAAAGGCATGTTACATGTCGAAATAAAGGGTGGAAAATGCATGAGGAAGCTCCCCTTGAAATCCTCTCTTTTAAGGAAAAGAAGGTTAAAAATAAATTTTAATGGGGGATTTTTTTTTTTATGTGTTATGGCTGAATTGTTAGTACTGGTATCTCAAAACTTAGTGTTTAATCTGAGCAGCTGGATTTACCACAGTTCTGGTGAATCAAACAAGTTACCTAAACCATACAGTTTTGACAGCTTAAAAAACCTGCCACGTTCTGCCTTTGTATTTTGTACAGTTTTATACTTTTGATATTATAATAAATACTAAAACCATTTAGTTTGTGTCTATAGACTTATGTATTGCAGGAAGGTGTTTTCTTCCCTGGATAGTTGCAACAGAAGCAAGAGCACCGCTGGTAAGTGTAAGCCCTCTGCTAAAGGAAACAATWATTTAGAAAAGGGTAACTGAGAACTTATGTTTAACTATTTAATAACATTTAGTTCTACCAGTGATGGCTTCTAGTAATGAGGTGCATTACACTRTTACAGCAACTATTTTATCTGTAAGATTGTATATAGTGCTATACAAACAAACCCATAGGGGAGGGTTTCTTTGAACTGCACTCAATTTTTCCCTGCTCTGTAACAGTTTATGCCCCTCTGCTGCTACTCTCAGCTTGGGAAGTAGTTCCTGTGCCTCAGCAGTCAGGCTCAACTGCTGCTGGCAGCTTTCCAGGCAGCTCCGTCTTACTTCATCCTATTCACACGGAAGGCAACACTCACTTCAGTGCTGGGCAGGGAGCAGTTAGCTGCATCCAGCTGTGGTGGACGTAGCTCACCCAGGGGTGGCCGCGTCTGGGTAAAAGAATCATCTGTCTCCTGAAGTTGGTTTGTGAACCTGCTGTCCCCATGTCCGCTCTCTGCCTCCACTTTCTCTGGTGCAACAAATCCAAGGGCCAGTGACTTTCTGCAATGCTTTAACACTCGCAGAAAGCTGTTTAGTGTCAAGGAATCGGAGTCTTGTTACAGGAATTTAAGCCTCCATTAAACATCTACAGCAATTGTAGGCTACTTTTTTTTTTTCCATATCTAATAATCCTGCAGCCTCTAACTGCATTATACAGCCTTATAGCCCCCAGCCTAAATGAATCTTTCCATGCATTGAACCACATCCCTTCACCCCATTAGATGGTCAGGACTGAATAGGAATAAAGGCCTTTGAACCTTAAGTGGAACTTTCTTATGCCTTTCATATGCACTTGGGCACGTTTGCACAGAAGGGGAAGACTGAGCTTGACTCCTATTAGCTACARCCTGCCTGTTTGGTACTTGTTTTGGTCTTGGCTAAGAAGCTTCCCTCCACACTGTCTCTTCCAGTCATCCAACTCRATAGTATTTATCTTTCACAGTCACCAGAAATGTGCAAAATGCCTTACTCCAATGCAGCACAGTATAGTTCAGATTGAACAGCTAACACACCATCCATTATAAGGCTTTAATATCAGCTAGAAATGAATCATTTTCCTTCTGGCAGTTATCTCTGCAAGAGACTTCTAACATAAAAAGCTAAATATCRTATTTAATAGTTCGACTCCAGCACCAAACCCTGCAGTTCACTGTTTTGGTCCTCTAACTTCCCACCCTCTCTCAGCAAAGGTAACTAAAGCAGTGCTGTGTGACTCTCWCAGTGCTCAGGAGACTGCACTAAATAACAGCTTCCTAATATCAATGTTACCTAAGTGATAAGCAAAAGAAATCAAGCGCCTCCATTTACTTATTCTTTTGTCCTCRGGAAATGAGGACATACACTACATTTTATCAGTCTATGTGGGAAGATTTTCCATCCAAAGCAAAGAGCCTCTGTAAAAGTCACTCAACACAGATAACCTGTTACAGGACACAAATCCTGTTAATGTGCATCAAGTTGCTGTGAGTGAAAGAACCAGTTTTCCCTTTAAGCTTTTAAAATGCTAGGAACCCAAAAGAGGGGAGCAATCAGGACAATCTGCAAACCTGTTGTTCAGTAAATTATTTGGGAATATGGAGATGCTTTGGCCAGCTGCAAGCTCTGTGCTTGGACATTCACGCTGTTGAGGTCTTTTGCTGCTAAGTGGTTGCTGGTGCTCAGGACCTTTTAAGGTGTGTCATAACAGCAAAAGTCAGGCGAGTCATGACAAGAATCAACTACTCTACTAAGGGAAAAAGCTAAATGTCACGATTCTTTTCTGTTGCACAGTTTCATATTTTAGATAAAACAAGGTGTTGTATATATTTTATTAGACTAGCCATAACAAGACATCGACTTCTGTTACAGTGACACAGATGGGAGGTTCAGTCATGCCAGCAACCTGCCAAAAGAAGAAAGATCAACCATAGCAAGTCGTGCATAGCAATATTARTAAGCAAGCACCTCTCTCCCTTAAGCCCAATTTGAGTTAAGAGCAAGTAAACTTGACCATACCCAAGACCAAAAAAAATCTTTTAACTTGCTACTAAGGTTATTGTTTTACAATTACTGCAGGTTGGAACAGATAACATTTTTTCCTCCAAAATGTCATTTCAGTAGGAATTTTGTATTTGAAAGCGGACTGTACTATTTGGCAGAGTTTTGCAACACTTGTTTGTTGCTATACCAGAACATAAAGTCTACTGAGCTCTATCAGGTTTGGCTGCACAGATGTTTTTACCATGCTCTACCTCACAAGTCAAATGCTTGTGTTAAGAAATACAAATATAACCACCCATCAGGCACAGTTCACCCTTGCAGGGATTCACTCTATTAGTCTGAGCACTCTTCTGTAAAGCCCTTCAGTAATAAAGCGTGCAGGGTGTACAATTTAGTTTTATGCTGCTCCTTTATTATGTTTAAAGCAAAGTTTGAAGAGAATCCATCAATCTGTTCTTGGAACTCTTTAATACTACTAATAAATTATTATTGTTGGGTCATCAATTATTACTTCTATACCCTATGAAGTGACAAGTTAGCCCTGTTTAACTGCAGAATGTCAGGCTAGAGGCACCTAACAGTTGCAGGAAAGGCTGACACACCTTGCTGTGACACCCTTCAATTACCCCTTTCTTGCTTCTTCTCTCTCTCTATTCCACAAGGGTAACAATCACCGTAATCCATAATGTCTATATCCCCTGCTAGGAACCTACTTTKAAAATACCCCAAAGCAAAATGACTTTGTATTACCATTTTAAGCCTCAACTGAGCCATCAAGTTCATGTACCTCTGCTTCTAACTCTAATCATATTTTGCTAGAAACTTGTCTTTTGTCACTCTTTCTTTTTGGACTAACATTGAATCTTTTTGGTCCTAGGGGAACAGCAGCCACTTACCATTCACTTCTCTGCCACTGCAGGAGTATTCTTCTTAGGCCTAARCTTGAAGTATAAGACGACCATTGCAATGCTCGCGTACGTCGCTAACACGTACTGAAAAACAGAAGTCTAGTTTTAGTTTAGATCCCCCCAGGCACGATTGCAGTACACTACGCACATTAAGCAGTACGTACGTTCCTCCTGCCTGTGATGGTGTAGGAATTGAAGTACTTCTGAAATCCGGTGAACTGGTGTTGCGATCCCGAGTCATGGCCTGCCATGGTCGCTTGTCCTGACGAGCAATAACGGTAAGTTGGGACAGGGTAAGTTGCTAATCCTATGAACTCTATGGTGACCTTAATGCTTCTGTTGTCAAATATTAAACTGCTGTCGGCAGACGCTGAGTAAACATAAGGGGTGGGCATATTCTGAGCGCTTTATCTGGAAATAAAGCGTCGCACAAGCAGCGGGAACGGAGACACAGCGGGGGTTATGGACAGGGGGGACATTTGAAATTACATAGACATAAAACGCATATATCTTGGTCTATACGATTGGGATAGCCTTCTGTTATTGGGCAAGCGGTGCAAAAGCAGCCCGGGGCAGCAGGAGCGACGAGGGCTTCGGGCCGCCCCCGCAGCGGCTCCCTCCGTCTCCCCAGAGCGCAGCCCGTCCATTGCGGGCTGCCCTTGAGCACCGCCCCGCCGCGCTCCCGCCGCAGCCAAGGGCCGGGCCTGGCTCCCCGGCGCCCTGGGGACGCGCCGGCCCTGCCCGCGCGGCGCCGCCGCTACCTGCGCCGCAACCGCCGCTCTCCGACCGCCGCCGCTCTGCCCTTCGCCGGCGCCCTCCCACAAAATGGCGGCCGCCAGCGCACCGCCCACTGGGCTGCGCCATTCCCCGGCGCCGCCGCGGGAAGCGCGGATTGGCTGCGCCGCCGAAGGGGCGGCCCTTCCCCGCCCTTTTCCCCTCCGGTTGGTCACTAATGCGCTCTTTGCTTCCGCTTGCCCTTTGCCCCGTGCACGTCGTTTCCGGGCGGCGCGGTGGCCGCACGTGCAGGTGAGGGCGGCCGGAGCGCCGGGGCGGCGGGAAGGCCCCGAGGCGGCGGGAAGGCCCCGAGGCGGCCCCGGTTACCGCCCTGCGGCAGAGCCCGCACCGCGGCGCCCCTCCGTGCTGTGACCGCTTGTTTCTAAAGCGTTTGATCCGCCGTTGGGGCTCTCCCGGCAGGCGGGAGCTCGGGGACCGCTGCCCCGGGGCCGTTACTCGCTCCGGGAAGTGTCTGGTTGATGACAGCGCTGTGGCTGAGTCTCCTTGTACGGGACTTCAGTTTATGTTTCCTCTTACCCGCCAAGGAAGCGAGCTGGTGCGGAATCCCCCCGCGAGGGCTGCGGAACTGCCGCAGTCATTCACGGAAACGGAGCCGTGACCTCGGCTCAATGTTGGCGGCCGCCTCGGGCAAACTAGGCTTAAGCAGAGCCGTTACGTTAAACACGGTCTTAATGCACCTGGCTTTAACAACAGCGTTATATCGACTCTTCAGGGCAGCACCATGAAAGTCAAGACGCAGACCAGGCTCCCCGTTATTTAAATTATAATTTTCTGCSTGAATGGTTAAAGCTGCTGGTTTTAGCTTGTCCATGCCATGTAGTAGGTGCATGTTTGGAGAATGCATATTGCTAAAGCATTTTTGTGTGTGTGTTTTTATGGTGCTTTAACTGCTTTTAAAAAGTGATACTTAAGTAAAATTAGACAATGGTAAAAAATATTAGGAATGCAAGTGTTTATATGGACCCTCACAATGCTTTGGTGTAGTCAAATATTAAACATGTTTGCGTGGGAGTTTGGGTTTTATTTGCGAAGTAGCTGTCTGAATTCTTCTTTAGTTTAGGGATAATTCACTTTTTTTTTTTTTTTTTTTTTTGGGGGGTGAGTGTTTGAGGATTGGTTATGATATCTTTATGCTCAATCTTTTCTTTTTTTTTTTCCCTTGCCCTATAGAAGTGCAAACATGGCATCTATGGAAGAAAACTTTCCCCGAGGTGGTACCCAGAAAAAACCCACAGAGGAAAAAGCAGCCAAACAGAAGATAGAGCAGGACAACTTGTTTGATGTATGTTGTTTTCATGTTCTTAATTAACTCTTAGAGTTGTTCTACTGTCAGAATATCACCTGAAATCTTTCCTGTCCCTGACTTCTTTACATTTATCTCAYATARTTTGTATTATTTGGACTTTGGGAARRTATCTGCTGCCATCCACTTCTCTTGTGACTCTCTAAAGGTCTTGAGTATCTGGCTCTGGTTTAGGGTGAATGTCTTGACAAAAAGCTCAATCAAAATGAGGCCTCAACACTGTAGCATTCCATAAGCTCCGCATCCCGAGTTACTTGCTGCTCTATTGCAGGATTGGACCCTTCCGTACAGCAATGCTGGAACAAGTTGCAAGTTGAACTGGAATTGTGTCTTTTTTTTTTTTTTTCCCTACCCATCTCCTTCAAGTTTTACCAAATAATCATCCTCAGCTCTAAAAGAGATATCTTGAAAAACTTGCATGTAGCAGAGTGGTTAGTAAGAATATTCTCCCTTTTCTACTATCCCAGCACATTTTCTCTAATTTTATTTTTAATTTTATTCCTAGCAGTGGAGTTCTTCCTTAGCATAATGTTCAGCTCTTTACTTCTGTTATTTTCCTGACTGATTTTAATCTGCTTTAGATCCATCATGAAGAAAAAACAAAAACACAGAAAAGAAAAAGAAGTCAAGTTGACCAAGGAAAGCAGAAGAAGAAGAAGCTCAAGCTGGACAAAAAAGACACTTCTAAAGACAAYACTGTCATTTTTGAACCGCTCACCATTGAGGTTTGTGGTTAAATGTTTGGTTTTCGGTGCTTCTGTCATTTACAAGAGAATGATGAACCAGGATCTTAAGTCTTTTAATAGCAACCTTAGTAGTTAGTTAATGGAAACTTGGAAGAGGTAATAGTCTCTGTGTTCTCAGGGTCTAGGTTAGTGTGCTAGAGCAAGAGTGGGATGTATATGATGGGCATGTTATAAGGCATCATTTGGAGCTTCTAGTGATTCTTAAATCTTTCAAGGGACCAAAAGCTTCTGCTTAATTCTGGATTGGGTTCTGGTGCCATGTGTGTCTTTGTGGGAACGCCACATCTAGTTTGGAAATAAAAATCTTATTTCAGAAATGTTCCATGACTTTTATGAATCGAATGCTGTGCTGAGAAGGGATGCATGGTTGCTACACCTGTGGCTGTTTCTCTTGAACACAGTGAGCCCACCAGATGCCATGAGCCCATGGTATCCACCCATTGGTGGGTTGGATTTGATTATGGTGTGAGTTAAGGTAGTAAATGCTGGTGAGCTCCTTTTTRGTCATCAAAAATGGAGCATGGGGTTTTTGGGAGAGATGAGTCTGTTCTAGCCCTGCTGGATATGTTACTGTTTTGTCTGTTTTCCCCTAGTAAAATGGGGAGGAATAGCTCTTGATCTGTACAGAGTGCATTATAAAGTACCAGGTGCAAGTATTATTTCAGCCTTTTTATTTGGGGGTTTGGCAGACAATGCATATTTTTTCTTGTTAAACGTGCAACTATAGCAGTGTTTCATGAGGAATTTGTAACTACCACACTGTTACCACTCACTTGCCAAAATGTTCACCAAATGCTGCTGCTCTTCCTGCTTTCCTAGGCACTCTGTGAAGGGATGCTACTTCTTGGTTGTGTGAAAGAGGTTAATGACTTTGAATTAGTCATCAGCTTGCCCAATGGACTGTGTGGCTTTGTCCCAGTGACACAGATCAGTGATACCTACAGCAAGATGCTGAGTGAGCAGGTGGCTGAAGGAGAGCTCCTGGAGGTGAGACCTTGGATCTGCACTGCGCTCTGTACCGGCAAGCTGGGACGGGGATTAATTTGATCCCAGAATCAACCCAAAGGTCTTGCTGAAGATTCTGGGTTTTATTGTCTCACAGCAGACTTCAGTTTGTCTGCAGTGGCAGGCAATGGTCCATGGTTTTGGCAGATGATCCATGAATTTAGTAGGCAGCCTGTTGAATGTGAAGAAATTTGTGTGTTTGCTGCTGTAGCTAAATATAGATTCCTGTCTCTGTGTGGCAAAGGATGGAAGTTGAAGTGTGTGGAAGATGATGTGGGGATGTGAGGTTGCTCAGTGGACCTTGGGGAGTAGTACAGTCCTTGAAATTACACTGTTGTGCTGCATGCTGTTAGGTAGTGCTATTTTAGACTGACCTTGGTTTGGACCATGCTTTTCCAAGCTGCTTTTATAACTTAATGGCAAYGTTCATTACTGGAAAAAAGAAGAGGGAGTAACGTCAGCCCATCTCTCCAGTGTTTACTTTACTTAGAAAGGTGGTGAGTAATGTGGGGTCTGTGCAAGCTACTAACCTCTTGTTGGTGGTGTTTCCCCCTGCTGAAGAGGKAGCTGAGATTAGGGTCACTCTTGGCTCTCTAGCTGTGCTTTGATCCTCAGCTACAAGCTTCAGACCACAGGCCCCACAGTGCTTTTATTAAACAAAACCTGCCAGCCGTATTAAAATCATGTAATTCCATCTCAGCCACTATACAGAAAAATGTGTTTTTTGCCTTTTTATTGTACTGTTGACACAGAAATAGAGCTTTCTGGGGGAGGGAGGGAATTTCAAACTCTGATGCTCTTGAATTATTTAATGTTGTTTCCTTATTCTCTTGATCATCTTGCTGGACAGGACTTGAACTCTCTCTCAGACATGTATTCACCAGGAACATTGGTCAGATGCATCGTGACCAGTGTCGAGAAAAGTGCTGATGGACGACGGAGCATTAAATTGTCAATCAACCCCAAGAAGGTCAACAAGGGTCTGACTGCTACAGCACTTGCAGCAGGCATGGTGCGTGTTCTGGTCTGCTGCAGCCTTCCTAGGCTTTGGAGGCTCCCCTTGCATAACCTGCCTTGTCGGGGCCCTTAGCTTAATTTTTTTTTCATGATTGAAGGCACATCTAATAAGAGCACCTGCTGTTGCTGAGCATTATTTTTTTTTCATATGTGTTTTTTCGACTGTTTCTTCACATTACTGAATTGCATTGTCTTTCTCCCAACAGCTGCTCACTGGCATAGTGTCTAGTGTGGAAGACCATGGTTACCTCATTGATATTGGAGTCAGAGGGACTAATGCATTCCTGCCTCGTCAGAAAGCCCAAAATTATATCAAACTAGCCAAGAAAGGTGAGAAACTGCTGGACTTAATTGGATTATGGCAATAACTGGAGCCTTTTGTGTGTGTGATATTGGTACACTTCAGCAAGATTGGGTCAAAGTGGAATCTTTGAGCTGCTGAAAACAGTAGTTTTTTGTCTGATGTGGAAGGCCATTAGGCTTCAGTCTATTTTCTGACAGTGTTCTTATTGCAAGCCCTTCTGTCCCTGCTTGCAGTAGACTTCACTTTGATGGAAAAAGTTCAGATGTGAAGACAGGGAACTTTGAAAAGGCCTGGGATAAGGCTGTAGGCAAAAGGGAACCCCTGAGTGTACCTAAAGGGGATTTTATCCTGTGTCTTGCTTTTGTAGGACCTGACTTGAAGATAGGCCAGAACGTGAACTGCCTCATTGTGGAAGTAAAGAATGAGGGAAGAATTGTCCGTTTGTCCATTGATCGGTCGGAAGTTGCTGCATCCCTCGCAACGGAGCGACAGAACTGGACACTCTCCAACTTACTGCCAGGGCTGGTGGTAAAAGCTCAAGTGCAGAAGGTTAGCACTGATTTTATGGGAACAAATGAAACGGAGATGGAAATTTGTACCCTGAGAGATTTTGTGCTTAATACTTTTTAAAAAATAATGCTTTCATTTAGATACTCCCTAAGTATCCAGTTTCACCTAAGCTCCAATCTCTACCCTGGCTGTGAGAGTATGATTGTGAGCACCAGTTTGTTAGTTATCTCACTTAATTTCTTTCTCCTGTCTAGGTGACCCCATTGGGGATTGCTGTGAGCTTTCTCTCTTCCTTCACTGGCATTGTGGATTTCATGCACATGGATCCAAAGAAATCTGTGAACTATTCTCCAAATCAAGTGGTAAGGAGACGATGAAGTACAGCTGAAGTTGGTATGTTACGTGGAGCATGTCTTCTCCAGCTGAATTCTCCAGCATTCTGGTGAAGAATTATTGATCTACTGGATTAACCTGTGAAATCTTACTGATGATGACTTTTTTTGAATTCTGATTATCTAGATTATTATCTAGAGCTGTAAAGAGCAAAGCCATTCTTGGGATAATGGAAGACTTGTGTGGGATGTGTGAGAGATTTGGGAAAGATGGGAAAATTATTTTAGCACTTCTTGCCACAMTGGCACCGAAGTAGTGTCTATAACTTTAACAATGGGTGAAAGCTGAAATCCCGCATTTGTGAAGCCTTTAGAACTGAAATTATGTCTTTGTAGCAACACTGGAAATTGCTTGTAAGTGGACAAGAGTTCAGATACTGAAGATCACATCTAAAAACATGAGTGAGATGGGTTTTTCTACTTCCATTTATAAGATGATGTTTAATAAGCCTTCTGTCCTCTCGCTGGCCCAGGTGAAAGCCTGCATCCTCTCCATTCAGCCCACCTCCAAGCTGGTGCGACTTACTCTGCGGCAGACCTTCCTCCAGCCTGGAGGATCCCCCAACCAGATCTCCAGCGATCGCATCGGGGCGGTGGTGGAGGAGTCGACGGTGAAGGCCTTCTTCAAGCAGTTTGGTGCTGTCTTTGAGCTTGAGGATGGCAGCCTTGCGTATGCACGGGTAAGAGCCAAGGACTGAATGAGCACTGAGAGAACTCCTCTGTAGCTCCTGTAGCTTCTTGAGAAATAAGGTCAGGAGGAAGTTTTTTTTTTATTTCTTTTTTTTTAATTATGTTTATTATGTAACAAAATTAGGAGAAAGTAGAAGATATTTGCAAAACTCCCTCCGGTCCAG
This sequence comes from Nothoprocta perdicaria, assembly GCF_003342845.1. NCBI lineage: Eukaryota > Metazoa > Chordata > Aves > Tinamiformes > Tinamidae > Nothoprocta > Nothoprocta perdicaria. The sequence continues at coordinate 2,322,423 of NW_020455976.1, forward strand.
ATATGGAACGTAGGAGGGTTACAAAAGAAGTCAGAACTTGTGCAACCTGCTGCATGAAGGGATTGCATTAGAGGGAAGGTTTTGTGAAATTTTGCAATTTCAACCTAAGCTTCAAGTCAGTGTTTCCTCTTTCTGAACATGTTCTAAATCATTGTGGGTTTTTTTCTTCCTTCCAGCTGAAACATCTTTCAAAAACAAGAAAGTCCTTTAAACCTGCAGCTTTTAAGACAGGGTGCAAACACAAATGTCGGATAATTGACTACAGTCTGATGGATGAGATGTGTATTTTATCCCTGAAATAGTAAGTTTCACAGACTTCCAGAAAACTGAATGCTTAGAAGGTTGAGAATGGAAAGAAGCTGCTTTGCTTTGTTGAAACAGAACACGTTTAGAGTTCCCAGCTTGTCTCTGTCTTGTTTCAAGTCAGAGTGCGTAAGCATCTCATGTATCCTTTTGAAACCATGAGGAGGTGGGGTAACGTATGTTTAATTGGTGGGCTACAGGGAGGCCAAATGTCTTTTGTTGGAAGGCTGTAGCTGGCTGGTGGCCATCACTTTGTAATTGTCACCTGGAAGGGAGTCTGGTGAATGTTTCTGAACTTGATGCCCAGAGAGTGGTGGGAGGTGAGTCAACAGAAGTTGAATCAAAGTTATGCAGCACAGTGGAGTAAAGCAGGAATTTGGGATTTTTTTAGGGCAAGACAAGAGGAGATTTTCTCTTTTTTTTCCCATTTGGTCATGTCTTGCTGTGTTTCTTTTCTAGTCAGATTATTGAAGCTCGGTTTCTGCAATATAAAGATGTCCACGCTGGGGATGTGGTGAAGGTGAGATCCCGAAGGACTGACATAGTATCTGGAGCAGTTKTGCAGAAGTGATCTAGTTAATTTGCATTTATTTTGCATAATGCCAGTTTTCAATTTCTGATCCAGTCTGGTGATATCAAAGTAAGGAGAAAAACTTCTCCTTGATAGGTTTGCTTGATGGAATTTTTTAACTTCCTTCATTCAGCCTTTCTAAAACTTACCTTGTACTTGGTGAACTGGAAGTGTGGAAGTCAAATATCCATCACCATCAACTGATGGACAGAAACAATTACTCTGTTAGATATCTGACTCATGTTTGAGTGTTGGATATATCTCTGGAAACATGTAGTCTGACAGTCCTGAATTTTGCAGAATTTTGCAGAAGAAGCCTATGCTCAAAATGAGGTAGTAAAGTCTTGTTTAACATATGAGCAAATGTTAGATTGGGTGSATTGTATTTTTTGGAGGGTGGTTAGAATTGGTGGCAGTTTGTGATGTATGTATCAGCTGTTTTCTACCCATGCACACTCTGCTAACCATCCTGAATTTACAGATCCTTTTCCATCTTTCGTTCTCTAGGGTAAAGTATTAGCTCTGAAACCCATTGGGATGCAAGTGAAAATTGCTGATGGGATTAAAGGGCTTGTGCCCTCCCTGCATCTTGCTGAAACAATCCTGAAGCAGCCTGAGAAGAAGTACAATGTGGGAGATGAAGTCAGGTGCCGGGTGAGAGCTGCTAGACAGAGTCTTCAGCTGCTTTAGGCTGGACTTTCTCACTTAAGTGCTTTGAGCAGCTGACTGATCAGACAATGGCAGAGATGCTTTTTCAACCTTTTTCTGTTCTCTTTTTCTAGGTGCTAGAGTGCAGACCTGAAGAAAAGAAGCTATTCCTTACTTTGAAGAAAACTCTTATCCAGTCAAAGCTTCCAATCCTTTGTAATTATGAAGAGGCTAAACCAGATCTGATCACACATGGCTTTGTGGTGTGTGCAAGGGAGTTTGGCTGCATTGTGAAATTCTACAATGATGTCAAAGGTCTGGTACCCAAGAATGAGCTGAGCTCAGAGCCCATATCTTCTCCAGAAGAAGTCTTCCATGAAGGCCAGGTAATTCATGCACCTAACTTACATTTTGTGAATGAATGCCAAAAAAAAAAAAAAAAAAAAAAAAAAAAGCTGCAGTGTAGTTGGCTCTGGCATGAGGTGTTCCAAAAAATAAGCAGCCACACCAAGACATTTCCATGTTCTTTTACATTAGGCAATAGCTGTAGTCCATTTAAATATACTAGACTGTGTGAGAGAGCGCTTCTTGAGCACTTCAGAGCTGATTTGTTTATTTGTTTCTAGACTCTTCTGCAGTGCAGCAGGCACCATGCTGTGTGATTTAGGGACTGTGGAGATCTTAGCATCAGTTTGGGATCCTGAACCACATCTTCTTTTAAGGGAATTAATGCTTTTAACATGAAATCTTTTTCTTGATTTTTTTGAATTCCTTTATTTTTTTCTGTTTGTTTCAAGTCTTGTGCATCCCCAAGCAGGAACTATGAGAGTTGTGCTGTGGCAGGCTCAGCCCTAGTTGCTGTTTTTCTGGAGCATTCTCTTGTCTGAAATCCAGCTGTTGATTCGCCAAGAGGAAAAGCTTTCAGGAGTTACGACTACAKGTCTGCAGATCTGAGTTTTATTCTCAACTCTGCTACAGACCTGTCAAAGTCATTTCATGACTTAATGAAAGTCATTTAATGTGCATATTTTCCATCTGTGAGATCAAGAGACAGTTTCTGTATTGGATCTTAAGGAGAGTAACTTTTAGCTTAGGTGTGGTAGAAAAAATGTAATGTGTATTTTTTTTTTTTGCCTGTCTCATAGGCTGTAGTACACTGAGGAGGAATGAAGTTAAGCCTTGTTTATTTTTTTTACCACAGGTTGTCAAAGTAATGGTTTTAAAATGTGAACCCCAGCAGGAAAGACTGCTGCTGTCCTTCAAGTTAACAAGTAAGCCTGTCCCTAAGGGTAAAAAAGAACATACTGCAGTGAAGAACCATCAAGTGAAATATGAAATAGGAAAGGTATTGAATTTCATGACTGTTTTTTTTTTTTTTTTTCTTCTCTCCTATTTTCCTATCCCATTATTGAGAGGAGACAATCTGGTATCACTGTCAACAACTTTGCTTCAGGAAAAGCTGTTAGAGATTAAGAGGTAGCATTAAACATATTTCTCTTATTGGGTTGTTTGCATCTGCTGATGAAAGGCAGGAGGGATTCGATCTCATGTCAGAGGACAGGATAAAGAAGTCCTGGGGCTCTCTTCTAGGAAATGCAAAAGTTAGAGTCCCTACTGCTGGGTGAACTCCTCTCCTGGATGCTGCTGATCTTCAAGACTCCAGAAGCAGCTGCTTTTCTTCTATTTGAGAGAGAAGGAAACAAAACACACTTAAATGAAATGTTTAAGTGCTTCACTGCTGTCTTTGGGTTTAAAAAGTGCTTCTGACACTMTGCAGATACTACTTCTCTGGGCAAAGGGCAGTCCTAATTTTCTTTAAAAGGTTCTCATCTTTCAAACAAAGTTATAATTAAGACAATGTTTTTAGCCCTTATTATCAACGCTGGCATGCTTTTGAAGCTTGGCTCTGTCAGTGTGAGACTATTTTTTATATACAGCTGAGAAGTAATGTCAGAGCCCTTCCAGGACAGCATTAGGTACCTGTGCCTCAACAGAGATCACTTCAAATGCACTTGGTGTTTTTCTGTCACTATGCTTGTTCTTTCTTTAGATGGTTGATGTGAAAGTCTTGAAGAAGAAAGAGAATGGCCTAGAGGTTTCCATCTTGGAAGATGAAGGCAAAGCCATTGCCTCACTTCCCACAGTTTACCTTTCAGACTTCGTTGCTAACTGCAAACTCCTGTGGCATTGCCTTCAAGAGGGAGATGTCCTGCCCAAAGTTATGTGCCTAAGTAACAAGGGAGAGCRTATTGTATCCTTTGCTGTTTCAGCTAGTTGAATGAAGATGTTTTTTTGAGGTATCTGTAAAAAAGGCAGGGTTTCTGTAAGAAACAGAGAAGATAAGTTTTAAAATCACAATTTTGGCAACAATTCTGCATTTTTTCCRTTTTGCCTTTTTGGTAGTGTTGGGAAGTTTACATTTCAACTAGTGTAAAGTATGCCTCTTTAATGCTGTGAATCTTTTGAGAAATTGATTGCTAAAATCGAGTGTAAAGAAATGAAGACAGTAATTGTGTGATTCTGGGGCTCCTGTACTGTCCTGCCACCAAAGACAGACAGAGATTTGCTTGGCTCCATTCATTCTTCTCATTTTCCCTAACTGGTTATTCAGATTTTGAGCAGAAAGTCTGCAGTCATTTCTGCTGTGCAGGAGGAGCAAGTGGTGAGAAACTTCTCTGAAATCCAGCCTGGGATGCTTTTGACCGGCTATGTGAGGAATGTGATGCCTTTTGGCGTGTTTGTGGAGTTCCCCTTTGGCCTTACAGGACTGGCACCCAAAACAGTAAGTTATGTGTTCGCTTCAGAAATAGCATGTGTGTAATCAGCAAGCAAGCTTAAAACATGGCTTTGGGCAGAGCTGCAGGGAACAGTAGGGCTGTAGATCCTGCATTCACTCCGTTTCCCTCAATAGGTTGAATGATGTGCTTAGGTTTGTGTTTTAATTCTCCTCCAAAATGAGGTTTGTGTTTTAATTCTCTTCCAAAATGAGGTGAAGACTTCGTTCAGATGAGCTTAAGGGATAAGGGGGAATTTAATGTGACTTCATTTACCCATTTACATTGCTAGCATTTTTGTCTTGGCTCACGTTTCCTGAACAGCACTGCAGGTGCTTGGCACTTGCACTCAGTAACCCTGCTCCTTTATTTTGTTTGCACAGAGCATGAGTGACAAGTTTGTGACGGACACCAAGGACCACTTTGTGGTGGGACAGACTGTGATTGCAAAGGTGATGAGCACTGATGAGGAGAAGCAGCGCGTGCTCCTCAATTTGAAGGTGTCAGAGTGCAGATCAGGCAATTCTGCTGAGGAAAGCTTTGCTCTGCTAAGCCAGTACTTCAGGGAGGTGAAAGAAATCAGGAATTTGCTGAGAAGAAGAGGTAAGAGTTGCCCATCATCTTCTAAAAGGAAATAAGGTCACAAAAACTGTGACTTAACTCCCTTAGCTCCCTGCTTTCTTCTCCTTTTATTTAGGGGAGTCCAGTGTGGCCCGAAGTCTTTGTGAACTGGTGCCTGGGAAGGAGCTGCAGCTGGTCGCGCAGGGTGTGAAGGAGGACGGCTCAGCCCTGTTCAGCAGCAGTGGTGCCACGGGCTTGACTGTAACAGCTACTCGCTATCATTTGGGAGGTGAGGGTCTCTTCTTGGACTGCTTTGGTTTTCACTCTGAGACTTCCAAACCTCGATACTTCAGTGAAATCTGCTGCTGAGGAACCAATATGGCATGAGTCTGATCAGAGCAGGGATGGGCTTAGAGAAGAGTTCAGTTTCCTGCTGTGTGGCCAGCGTGTTTGCATGATCTGGATCACATTGTTTAAGCCCACCTGTGATTTTGCTACTTCGTCTGTAAAACAGACCTAGTTCTGCCTCATCACTCAGGCATCTTGTTGAGGTTTAGTTGGTGCTTTGAGGTCATCRGATGAAGCATGCTGTATATAGATAAAGTATCAGTACAAGCTCCAGCTTACCTGTCTTTTTTTCCTCTCTGAAAGTGTGTTCTTTGGAGCATGCTCTATCTTAAATTCCTGTACATTTTTCTTTTAAAAATAGCTGTGATACAGAATTACAATTTCAATACTTCACAATTCAAAAAAAATCAAGAAGGTTAAATAATCCAAAAAGTAAATGTTGAGATGGTAAATGAATCAAGCAAGCAAACTTATACCACTAGCTTCGATAGGAATGATAGCATAGTAGATAAGACTGATCCTTTTGTGCAAAGATCAAAAGGTCCTTTTGTACAAAGGATCTTTTTGTTCAAAACCTACATTACCTTAAATTTGAGTTTAGTTTTATTTGCTTTATCAACTTAGTTTTTCCATGGGAATATCAGATTCTTTCTCCACATAAAGGAAGCCCTTTCATTTTTCTTACGATTAATGTTGGAGGAATGTATTCTTCTAAGATGTGTTATACAGCTGGTACTGACTGCAATTGTTGTTACCACCTGACAGAATTAAGAATTCTGACCAATTCGTAAACTGTCTGTTCCCACTCATAGACAAAGGTATTGTTCCTGGTGAGAAAGCAAAAGGATTGGTTCTCCATGTGGATATTCTCTCATCTGTGGTGCATGTTTCCCTTCGAGAAGAACTGTTAAAACAAAGAACCAAGCAAGTAKGTATTCAGTTTTTAGGCTTGTGTGTTTTTGCCCTTCTACCAAGCTTAGCTAGCTAATTAAGATGGGGCAGGGGGGCGGAGGTTTAGGAAGCTGTTTAATCCTTTGCAGCTGTGGGAAGTAGAGTGAAGGGAATCAAGGTCCCTGCAGGGAAGGTCATTATCTCTATTTGTCTCRCAGCTGACAGAGAACTCCCAACACCCTGCCGTCGTGCAGCACGTAGCAGAAGAGTGTGCTGTCATCTCTTTGGAAACRGGCCAGCTGGCTGCCATCCCTATAGCCTCTCACTTCAACGACACCTTCCGTTTTGACTCAGAAAAGCTGAAGGTGGGACAGATGGTCTCAGTGACCTTAAAAACAGTGAAGGGACATGACCATGGAGTCTTGTTAGCAGTACAAGACCCAKCAAAGAAGAATATGTTTGTAAGGTTCCGGAAAGAGTCTGAGACGACTTTGGAAGAGACTCTTTCTGCTGTGCAGCACTCCCTTTCCGTGGGGGATATTGTTACTGGAACTGTTAAGTCTGTCAAACCTACCCATGTCACAGTTGCTATTGATGACAAATTGACGGGGTCAATCCACGCGTCCCGGATCTTGGATGAAGTATCTATGGGCTCTTTTCCAACAAATACTCTGAAAGCTGGACAGAAGGTGACTGCCCGGGTCATTGGAGGCAGGGATGTGAATACTCACAGGTAGGAAAACATGCACCTAATGTTACTTGGGTAGCACCACAGATGGGATGTTTACTACATTCAGATGATCTGGGCAGTTCCCTCCTTCACCAGACACTGATACAGCTACCCTTGCTGGAGTGGAGGTGCTGAGTGAATCTGTCACCACATTCCATCCTGGGTGAAGGTTGCAATGAATTTAATTCTTTTTAGCTGCGCTGCTGGATCTATCTTGGTTATAGATTGCAAAAAAGAATGATGTATAAACTTGTGTTACAATCTACTGGAAGCCTTAAATGCAATGTCTCTGCAAATATGCAAGCAGGTTTGTCTCAAGAGGCTAAATTTGTGAAAGTGCTTTTGGGTCCTGAAAAAGTACTCTGCAGGACTGAAACCAGAAGATTTTGGTAGTTTTAGAAGAGGGCTTAATATCTGTTTTTCCTCAGTGTGCTGGGAATACGGGTGACTGGAGCATGGGGAGATTGTAAGAAATTGTTTGATCCTTTTCTTCAGGTATCTACCCATCACCCATCCACACTTTACACGATCCATTCCAGAGCTCAGCATTCGACCGAGGTAAGTATTGATATCTGATCTCTGCAAATAATTCAMAGACCTTGAATTCATGTGACTTCCCTTCCTTGTCAAAGGAATTTCCCTTCTCAAATCCTTGTGAAGGGTTTGGACATAGCAAAGAGCTCTAGGTGAATGCAATGTGGCAAGACCTATTGCTCCCACTTTCACCTCATTTCAGATCTGGGAGTTTTGAAGATCCTGGTGCTCTTCCAGCATGTAATTTACTTTGAATGTTCTTTGGCACCAAGTGTTGCCAGCTTGGAGTCTCCTCCATGTTGGGAGCATTCCATGTAATTCCATGTAGAAGGGTGCAGTAAGGAAGAGGATGGGGGTGAATGTTTCAATAATACTGGCTCACCCTAATCTCTTGGTTTTCTAATGCTTATCTTCATCATTAGGATCAAAACTAACTGATGTCCTTTCTGCTTGTATGCAAACAGTGAAATAGAAGGGAAAGTTGCAACAATGCTGAACCATAAAGGAGACAATGCACCCAAGAAACTTGAACTCTACAAAGTTGGGCAGACAGTGACCTGTTTTGTTAAGAAGGTAAGRTCAGAGGCTTTATAAGACATGTACTGGGGATGCAGCAAGTAAGGTGACCTCGGAGACCTCAGCTCAAACTTGTAGACTGACACAACTTTGTTCTTCATTCATTGTAAGTGTGGCCTGTGCAAAGTGCAGWGTCTTAGGGGGCCAGCAGGAGAAAGAAACAGCATTTTCTATACCAGTAAGAGTAGAGATAACTGATCCTCACTGGCATGTCCATCTGTTGCCACCTTGTCTTCCACCCTGCAGTTTACCTTGATAAACTTGTAAAACTTGATAAACTTGTAGTTTACYTTTGAGAAAACTGTCTATGCCACCCGCACAAAATAGGCGTACTGCTATTTGCCTCTTCACTTACATGTGAAACACTTCAGTGTTATGGCTATAACGTAAGTAGAAGTCAAATGACCATTTTTGGGTGATGCAAGAGCCCAGGCCAGAGTAATCCCTTCTGTCATTAAAAATGAAGGGATTCTTTGGTGAAGTTTTTCATTTTTTTTTTTTTTTTTTTTTGTGGTCTAATGCTCTTCTATTTGATGTCTTCTCAGTATAACACCATCAAAAATTGGTTGGAGGTAGAAGTCACACCTGACATTCGTGGAAGAGTTCCACATCTGCTGCTGTCCCTCAGCACCAAGGTAGGATTATTATAGATGAGCTACACAGTTTTTTATACCTGAGGCTGTGGGTAACAACCACTAACACTTTTCATTTATCTACTTATGTGGATATCCAGTGGTCTGCCCGTTATGCACCGCTGTGTCTCATTGACAAAAGAAGTATTRTGTCTGTTTAGCCCAGGGTAATGGAGCCCTTGAAACAACACGGAGCTCTTTGTCAAGTGTGTGTGTCAGAGGTGTGTTTTGAAAGTGTAAAGCTTCACAGGAGAGTACAGCAGTCAGCTGAAATTGCAAAGGTCCTTTCTATGATACTAAGTGGAAKCCTTTCTTTCATTTCAGGTTCTAAAGCATCCAGATAAGAGCTTCAAAAGTGGCCAGGCATTGTCTGCTACAGTAACTGGAACAGATGTCACTGAAACCAACCTCTACTTGTCACTTACAGGTACAGTTTTAACACCAGGAATCCACTGCCTCTGATGAGGCACTGAGGTGGGCTTGCACTGCCCTCCCCACACAAATATGTTGTGGCTTCAAAGCCAATCTGCACCTCCTTTTGGGAAGGAAGGCAGGGAAAGACCAGAGAAGACCCAAGTCCTTGACTCAGATGTATAGCAGCATGTAAGATGAGAAAGGATCAGACCGTTAGTTTAAAAAAGTCACTCTCAGATGCGTCTCAGATTGACACGCTTCTCTGACCTCTTTTAAGAATATTTCCTTCTAACCTCAGGCATGAGATGCCAGAGAAAACATTTCTCTGTCTTTTTTTTTTCTCTTAAAATATGCCTTAAAAATGTGCAATTAGGAGACCAGTCTGGGGTATCAAGATGTTYGCCTTGACAGTAGCTGTTAACTGACAGAGTGTACAACGATCACCTTGTGAGAAGTTGATGGGTGTGATATGTGATTAGGGAACTGATTCCAGCCTTGCTGCCCCAATAGCCCTGTTTTGGTAGTGCACATTCGGAGTGTTATGAACCTTTCCCCTYTTGCTTTGCTCTTCCCAGGAATCCAGTCGCTGGAGCAGGGCATCATCACGGTAGGCACTGTAGCAAAGGTGACTCCACATGTTGGCTTGACCATCACGCTGCATGGAGGGAAGACTGGCAAAGTCAGTATCTTTCACCTGAGCGATAGCTACACAGAGAAGCCTCTGGATGACTTCAAGATTGGCAAGATTGTCAGGTCAGTTCTTCTTGCTCCTTCAAATTGGGAGGTTTACAAATATTCTCCTTTGGTGACAGACTTCTCTCTGCTGATAYGTGGCATCAGGCACGCGGGGTTCAGCATTCAACTAAAGTGACACTGACTTCTTATATGAGGTGTGTTTCAATCTCAGCTTTAACAGCAATTCAGAAGACAGCCTTAAACACTACTGTAAAGGTTGCTAAGTCTGTAGAAGAGTTGATGCACATGCCTGAAATGATCTTATACTTTCTGTGTATCCAAATGCATCTCTTTGTCTTTTTGGACTGTTTGGGAGAAGAAACTCTCATAGTGCAGGTGATGAACAGRACAGAGAGGAACTCGGTTGTCCCAGCTCTGCCATGGTTTTGAGGGTCATTTGTCAAGTCGGATGACTTTATACTACATCTGTAATATTGCATTTTCCTGCTACATAAGTTTATTGGGAATGCTGGAGGTTAAACAAGCCAAATGACTCAGCTSTAGCAATCTGCAAATTCTTTGTACCAGTATTAGAGACTGGGTAAGGCAAATAATTTGTTTCAGAAAAATCTSTTCAGCTGCTTTTGTGAACGATGAAGCCATCGTGTCATGCTGGTTTGTGTTAGACGCTAAGTGTTCTAAGAGACAGAGCAGTTTATCTCCTTCAGAGCTTCTTTCTGTTAGTGCAAATAGTATCTCTTTTCTGTCTATAGCTTTTTTTAAATTAGCTAAAACTTCCTGTTCTTTCCCCTTACTCTGCCATGCAGGTGTTATGTCCTTTCCACTGAGAATGGCAAAATCCAGTTATCTCTCCGGCAGTCCAGGTAGGCACGTTCCTTCTAGACTGTGGATCTGCTATCAGTAATTAGTAGTGAAAATCCAGTAGTTAACAGCTGGTTTGCTCTTGAAACACTGTGGGTTTGGACAGATCAATGCAAAGTGTTCAAAGGACTAGGGTTTTTTTTAAGGCATGAACTTTGCTCCTAATGCATAAAGGTTTTCTTGTATGTCAGCAAACATGAGATGCCTGGCATGTAATGTAGAACTGAGCAAGTGGGCACACATTTAATTACTTTTACCATCATTCTAGACCTAACTTAACTTCTTAATTTTTGAATAAAGTTCCTCAGTTGTATTTGCAGTATAAGTTGCATTTTCAAACTGCATTTTGAATGATTTGAACTAAAGATCAGGTCTAGTCTTAAATGAGTGGTAAAACCACAGATGTGTGGTAAATCTCTAGTCTTAAAYGTGTGGTAAAACCAAACCTCTTGTTTTGTCCAAAATATTTAAATTTGATGGAAGGAGATAACTTAGAAACAAGTGGGAAAAAACAGGCCAATGTTTTTGGATTTCAGACAGCATTTGATTCAACTCTCAGTTTCTCGTGGTCAGAGGAAACCAGAACTGTCTCATTTGGCTGAGTTTGTGGCAGCGTGTGTGTGTTCTCTGAAGTGTGTACGTGTCTATGATTGGACAAAGATGCAGATATTGTGTCAGTACAGTTGAATAAAATGAAGAATGTGCCTAATACAGAATGTTTTTTCCAGAAAATGCTTTCTCTTTTTTTTTTTTTTTTTTTTTTGATATCCAGAGCAGAATATGGATTATTTAAATTAATGTTTTTTTCCTCTTTTCCTTCAGGTTAAATCCAAAGAGCAGCAAAAAAGTGGAAGATGTGGAAATAACAAGCATTAAGGATGTTAAAAAAGGCCAGCTAGTGAGGGGCTATGTCAAATCAGTCACTCCATCAGGTGTATTCTTTGGGTGAGTAGCATGAGACCAGAATACTGCATTGAGATGTGATAGGTCATGGTGAACTGTCTTGTTTTGAATTTGTGACTCTGGAATTCTGCTTGGGGGGATCTCTGTGTACTACGATGATGCAGAATGAATTTCCTTATGGAAATCAATTTCATTGTCAGTTTTATTGAGTGTGYGAAACTCAAATAAGAACCATTTATGTGGCATGGTATAGAATTTGCTGTGCCACGGAGAAATGCAGAACATTTTTTTTCTGTTAGTGTTTTGTTTTGATTTGCCATGGATTACTCTCTTTTTTTCTCTCCTCAGCCTGTCCACGTGTCTTCTGGGTCGAATCCAGTTCCAGAATGTCTCCCCTTACTTTGTACAGAAACACTCCTTATATAAGAAATACCTACCTGAAGGAAAACTGCTTACTGCCAAGGTCCTTGGGTAGGTCTCAAGTATTTGAAARGGATCATAAATTAGCAGAAAGGAGATGGGGAAGGAGTGGAAAGAGGGATAGCAGGTAGAAAGAGTAGTAGGAAGATTTTGGAACATATTCAGGTTTTTGCAGACCTGTAAATGTTGTTCTCTATTTTTTTTTCTTTTTTTCCCTCCCTTTTCCATTCTTCTCCCTTACCTGCTCCTGGCAATACATGGCAGTGTAAACAAGGAAGAAAGCCACGTTGAGCTTTCTCTCCTGCCTGAGGACACTGGGATGCCAAGCATCTTGCCTGAGTCCCTAGGCCTACCACGTTATGATGCAGAGGAAGAGAGGGAAGAGAGAGAGAAGAAAGGAGAGGAGGAGAAGAAGAAAAAAGAGCTTAAAATGAAGAAAAAACAGAAAAGAGGCAATTCTGAAAGTGAGCAGGTATGGATGTACAGGATTTAAGGAGTTGGCTAGCCCAGACACTACAAAGGATGAGGAAGTTCCACCAGCATCAGGCTGGGAAAGAAGTGAGGAATTATATGGAATGGAGGGGGAGAAGGGAGATTAAGCCATATTGGAAACTATCAAAAATTACTTGCTATTACTTGGAATGTAGTTGTTTCTATTATTTGGTTGATGTTCTGAGGCACTTCATTCTCTCTGCAGTCAGGATCATTTCTTTGTAAAGTTGCTAGTAAGATTCACACCGGCAATTCCATCAGCATTCACTTGTTTTCTCTCTGTTGTAGGAGACAAAACGAAAGAAAAGGAAGATCTGCCCAGCAGATGAAAGTGACAGTGGAATTGAGGTGTATTGCCGGGAGGAGGAGGAGGAGGAAGACCAGAAAGAAGAGGAGGCAGCTAAAAAGAAATCTATGGTGCGAARTTCAGCAGAGAATTTGTGCTTGAGGGTGAAAGAGAATGTTCATATTGAGTCAAGGGTTATCAGGGTTGCTAATCAGAGACAACTGGTATGAGAAATAACTTTCCAGTCCTATTGAGATGCATTATCTTTGACTTGGATGACAAGATTGCAGCGACACAGACTGGTCTTCACGTCAACTATGAGTGATATGAGAAACATTGGCTTAAAATTACAGTAAGGGTGACCCAAGTGAGATGTCTTGGCAGTTGGGCTGCTTGTGAGCATGAGAAGTTGATAGTACTGACCAGAGAGAAGGCACAAGCAAGCATTTGCTGTGTCCAGTCTCTGTGCAAAACCTTCATATAAAAACCTGTGGTATTCCCTGTGTTTCTCCAAGCAGATAAAGAAACTCGGTGAGGCTCCCAGGCTACAAGTTTCCACTGGTTTCACTTGGGATGAGGATGTGAACACAGTAGATGTGCCAGCACTGAGCCAGAAGGAGAGTTCCGACAGTGAAGAGGAGGAGGATCTGCAGGCTAAGGTACTGTGTGCTAGAACTGCTTGCTTAGGAGGCACCACTTGGGGGCTCTAATGTCTTGTCTTGATGCTTGTGTGTGTGTGTCTGTGTGGCAACATTTGCCACATATCGAAGCCATCTAACCCAAGGGACCATCTTTGCCAGGCAATATTGAACTTCTTTAACTACTCTTATTAGTATTAGTAGCAGGTACCTTTGAAGCGGAGAAGTGAAGATCTTCAATCTGACATTGATTCATGAAAAATGGGGCTTCTCAAAGTAGCATCCAGAAAAGTGTCAAAACATTATTTATAGCAAAGAGTAGTTTCATTAAAAACCTTTAAAATTTGATTTCAGCATTGCTTTGGTTGTTGAATGTTTCTAAATTTTGAAAGAAATTCTAGAGGTGAAGACTTTCCACATAAAAGCCTTTTTATTAAAAAAAAAACACTCTTATGCTGGAATTTTTGGATAAGTTTTCCAGTATGACCAATCCAGCAAAATTAGAAACAAGCRCATGAAGCCCTTTATTCTTTGGACTTTCTCCTGCCCCCAACGCTAAGCTCTGTGAAGGAGGTCTTGCATGGTTTGGATGCCAATGCATGGGTCCTAATGCAGAGAACTGTACTGCTTTATATTCCCAATTTAGTTATTGAGTCACTCTAGTGATCCGTAAAGATGCCCAGTCTTGCAGCATTTCTCTTACATAGCCTTATTTTTTTTTAATGGATTTGGATGGTAATGGTGAGCTAGAGAGAGAATGAGAGGAGCAAAGTACAACTGTGCAATTGGTGTGCAGGACTAGCAAAGTACTTTGGTCCATCAATGTATTTCATGAATGGAAACCATATTTCTTTCAACTGTGTACTTCTCAGCATGTGAATTTTCTTTGTGAATTTTCTTTGTGCAAGGGGCAGAACAGGGGCTGGTTTTCCTTCTCTAAAATAACTGCCCTGTCATCTTATGGAAGTTGCCCTATTCTGAACATACTGGGGTCTAACTCTGCTAGAGCTGAGTCCCTTCACATGTTAAGTGCCTACTTTTCGCCAATCCCTCTCTTKGCTCTTTCAGCCAAAGAAGCAAACAAAGAAGGAGAAGGAGCTGGAGAAGGAGAAGAGGGAGAAGGAGCTGTGTAAATTAGAAGCTGCCCTGATGGACCCCAGTCGACAGCCCCAGACAGCGGATGATTTTGACCGCCTTGTGCTGAGCAGTCCCAACAGCTCCATCCTCTGGCTGCAGTACATGGCCTTCCATCTCCAGGCCACCGAGATTGAGAAGGCTAGAGCTGTGGCAGAGAGAGCACTTAAAACCATCTGCTTCAGGTAATTATAGGGTTTTGCTTTTTCCTTATACCAAATGGTAAGCAAAGGTGGAGGTCTTGATGGGAGAGGAGCATTGGGAGCAGCATTAGTGTGTGCTGCTGTAGACTGGGAAGGTCTGGCTGTTTCATTGAGTGCAAGGGGACTATGTGGCTGCAGTTGTAAGCTGACCTCGTGAAGGTGTAGCCTGAGTCACCGTGCCTGGTCTGCTGCAGCCTGTGAGCACCCTGGCTCCCCAGAGTCCCAGTGAACACGCAGTCCTACCTCAGTGGTCAGAAGGGTTTGAAGGGCATAGTGCTGTCAGTGAAGTCCTCAAAACAAACTGAAGCCTCTGTGGCTGTTACCATACCACAAGGTATTAAAACATCTTCACATTATGTTGTGTCTTCTTGAATCATCCCTGTGGTTTTAAATTACAAACACTAGTGATTAAAGCTTGCAGTGTGAAACAGCTACTGTGTTCTGTCCCAGGAGTGGCGTTTCAGTGTRGTGAATGCTCCCTTTCTGTGTCTCAGAAACAAACGGTGTGTCATTGAGTACGTGCAGGATGGTTTGCAAAAACCTCAAAAACCTTGGTAAAAAGCTGAACATTGTTGTTTACATTTGCTTTAAGGGAAGAGCAGGAGAAACTAAATGTCTGGGTAGCTCTGCTGAATCTGGAGAACATGTACGGCACTGAGGAGACGCTGATGAAGGTCTTTGAGAGAGCTGTTCAATACAATGAACCTCTRAAAGTCTTCCAGCATCTGTGTGACATCTATGCCAATTCTGAGAAGTACAAGGTGAGATATTCCCTGATATTATTTCAAGCAACATGGGCTTGAATGTTCTGGGACAGGCCTGAAAGACCTTGGGAAAAGAGAAGGAAGAGAACTCATTTTCTGCCTGGCTTTGTTTGTGCTTCCTCAATTATGCTGGTTGCCTCCTTGGAGAATCTGTAATGGATGAGATTCCTTCTGCACTTGTTCTTGAAAAGACTTAGAATGAGGAGCCCTGATTAGAGGTGGGTATAGTGCAGACAGGTCCCAGGCAAATATTCCTTCCAGGCATGCCAGTAAACCCAATCCTGCCTTTGTTAAGCTTCCGGCTATCAGATTTATATCTATCCTATTCCTAACTCACTAATGGTTATGATGGGCAGCCAGCAAGGTGCTTTTGATGCTTTCTTCTCTCACAAATGTTTGAAGTTACCTGGCCAAGACAGAGTTTCTTAGAGATACTAGACTTCGTAATGCATCTGTATCATCTAATCCAGTCTCCCTCTCTGCCCTTCCAGCAAGCAGAAGAGCTGTACCACACAATGTTGAAGCGTTTCCGTCAGGAGAAATCTGTGTGGCTGAAATATGCCTCTTTCCTCCTGAAACAAGGCCAGACTGAGGCTACACACAGACTTCTGGAGCGTGCTCTCAAGGCTTTGCCCACCAAAGAACGTAAGCATTTTCTTACTCATCCATGATGCAGTTTGYCTGACAGGTCTGATAAATTAGCTACTCTCTGATATCTCTGTCTTCCTGTGACAGTGTTTGTAGGATGTGTAAACTGCAGCCAACTTGAACCTACTGCCTTTGTCARTAAGGGAAAGGAAAATTTCAGCTTGATATCATTTTTAAAGCTTTTTGTAATAAATCTACTGTAATGTGTAAAAGAAGGCACCCAAAGTGACAGTGACTTTGGTTCTTCAGGCGCTCTATAAAAGCTTGGTGGTTTTGGTTTCGGGTTTGTGGGGCTGGGTTCGACCCTGGCCTGGTGCTGTGTGAGTGCAAGAACAAACCTCTTTCCTACAGAAAACTCAGATGGAAAGTGAAGCRTGACATCTCCCCTTCCACTCCCCCAGTCCTACTTCAGTTCCAAATCTCTTAAAAGCAGCGTCTTTTGTATCTGGGTAGAGATGGTGTTGTCCCTGTGCCTACCTCTTTGGTGTAATTACTGTTGACCTGTGTGTGTTCATGGGGAGGGTGCTGCTCTGATACCTTRACTTCTTGCAGATGTGGATGTCATTTCCAAGTTTGCGCAGCTCGAGTTCCGCTTTGGGGACCCGGAACATGCGAAGGCCCTTTTTGAGAGCACCCTCAGCAGTTACCCCAAACGCACAGATATCTGGTCCATCTACATGGACATCATGATCAAACACGGAAGCCAGAAGGAAGTGCGGTGAGTCCTGCCACAGCAAGTGGGGAAGGGAATGTCCAATGCTTGGAGTACAACTTAAAAAGAGTAGATACACCACAGCATGTGGCTGTTGAAGGCCTTCCAGAGCAAAGGAGGACTTGTATCACCTGGAGAAGGAACACTTGGGGTGCAGAAGGGCTTATCCTTGCTGTGACTGAGGAGACTCCAAGGAGATTCGCAGGGCAGAAGGGGACTGATTCATAAGGGTGACCTGCATGACAAAAATGAAGTGACTTGCATTGAGGGTGTCATACTGTACTTAGCAGGACTGCTRGGTTGTTGGTGGGCTGTCCTTGGTTTGTCAGGATCTGTAAAGTGATTCTGCTAAATTGCTTTGAGGTTCAGGTGCCTTAACAACAGCAATGTCGTAGCTGCTTGTCGTGCTGTCTGTTTAATTCTGCTGTTACTAAATCTGCACAGACAGTCTCCGAGCATGCTGATCTCCCTGAGGCTGAGCTCTCCCTAAGGAGAGACAACATTGCCATGTTGTATTTTAGGAGTGAAATTAAGCATTGCTTTCTACTATATGTCATAACATGAACAGAGAGATCAGTCACTCTTTTTGCTGAGAGTTGACAAAAGGAAGTCCAGCTTCCCACACTGTAGATCTGGGTTTGGCCCCCTTTGTGAACTGAGGGTCAGATAGAATGGATGGATCTTAGCACAAGTTGACCAGCAATCTCTGAGCTCTTTTTTAAGGTATTTGCCAGTTCTTATAAATCTCTTGCTTTTCAAGCACCAGCACTTTTGCAGCAGGTTGAATGAATTTGCTCTTTATTCTGAGGCAGGATATAGAGCTTGTGTTGAATGTCATCACCCATACAGTGATCTGAATGGCCTTTGGTTTCTTGCAGGGACATCTTTGAGAGGGTCATACACCTGAGCTTGGCACCCAAGAGGATGAAATTCTTCTTTAAACGCTATCTGGATTATGAGAAGAAGTATGGTACAGCAGAAACTGTCCTGGCTGTCAAAACAGCAGCACTAGAGTATGTGGAGGCCAAGAGTTCCCTTGCTGAGAGCTAAATACTGAGCAAATAAAACCAGAGAGACTCAGTTCTTTATACCTCTTGATTCCCACACTGCATGGAATTCAACTGAGGATGTCCATGGACAGTGAGTTTCCTGACAGTATTGGTATAGGACCAAGCCAAACCAGAAGAACAAATAATCTAAAGACAAGATCTGATAAATGTGTGCAGCTTTGTTCATCTGTTATAAATTAGGCTTGTTTGACGACTGATTCCAGTTATTTAAATATAGACTATTTTATGATCCATTTGAGCATCGTCCCTACCAGTTCTGCTTTCCTACGGAAATGGTGCAGTTGTTACCCCTATTAACTACAACAATATCCTATAAATTTATTTCTCTGTCCAGTAGCAGAGAAGGTTCTTGCCTTTTACCTGAAATCAATGCTTCAGAAGATTTCTCAAGTGCCTTTGTGCTGCCAGGAGTTGGCAGAACAACATGGAATCTGAGTGGAGGAGTTTGGAAGATACCTCTGGAGATGCAGTCCCTTTCCCCTGCTCAAAGATGTGTCAACAAGAACATGTTTCACAGGACCATGTCCTGTTGGGTTTTGAATATCTTTAGGGATGGAGATACCATGGCCCTCTTTGGGCAACCTCTTTCAGTGTTCAGTCACCCTTACAGTGAAGTGGTTTTTTGTTTGTTCATTCCTGTTTTTTTTTTCCTTTATGTTTAAATAGAACTTTATTTCAGTTTGTGCCCATTGCTTCTTGTCCTTTGTCTGGAAAACACTGAAGAGAGCCTGGTTCTCCTGTTTCTGCACTCTTGGACCTCCCTGAGCCTTTTCTTCAGGCAAAACGATCTTCCTTATGTTAGATAGTCTATTCCTTTAATCACTTGTGTCACCCTTTGCTGGACCTAGCCCAGTGTATTCACCTGTCTTGTACTAGGAGCTTAGCACTGGAAGCAGCAATCCAGGTGTGCCCTCAGCTGTGTTGAGTTAAAGGAGGAATCATCTTCCTCAGCCTCCTGGCAGTGGTCTTCCCAATGCAGCTCTGAAGGCCAATAGCCTTCTTAGCCACAGGGCATGTGCCTTTAAAGCCCAAAGCATCCAGTTATCATGGATCCCATGATCTCAGTCATCTCTTATAACAAACTGCTAGTGATGGACAGTGATTTTCAGTAGCAATGACTTCTTTGGAGGTCCGTAAAGTCAAATAYTTTTTTCTGTGCTGAAAAAATAACTCATTCCAGTCTAACCTTCTACTTGGAAAAATAGCTAAGCATTTTGGACATTTATAGTCTTTCTCACTAGTGTCAGTGCCTTATGATTCTTATTACTCTAACTTTTTGGTGGGATGTGGATGGGATCATTGTTTTACGGATGAGGAAAATGTGATTATCCAGTGAGGAATCTAGCTTGTGGGTGCCCTGCTTCAAAATATCAAACTTAAAGCCCAGCTGTAGGGACTCTGACCTCAAAACCAACGTTCCTAAGGACCCAACTACTCTGGCTCTGGATAGGTAGTGTTAGCAGGGCTGCATGATTCAACATTTAATTAATTCCCATGTCCATTGAGATCCGGAAGCAAGTCATCTCTCCTCTTGCCCYAAGGAGAATTGGGTACTATACGTGTTCTCAGTTTGCTCTCCTGTGGGAGGAGGTTGYTTGCAACACCCGGTAGCAGTTGCTGCTTTCTTTTAAAACATAGCTGGAGAGATTTTCTTTTTTGAATTTGTTGCAGAATGGAACACATAAGCATTGCAATAGAAACCAGAAATCCCTTTGAGGTATTATTTCTTTACAGCTCCTGGGATTATAGTCTCTACAGTAGTCAGCATGGCAAATGAAAGGGCTGTGTGTAATTCTCTCTGCTGGAGGAGCCTGGTTTATACCCACCTTGCTGCTGGGTAAAGTGCTCTAATGAGCAGGCTGTTGACTGTGCTGTGTTGGGGCTGCTTTCAGCCTTCCTAGGAGGAGCAGAGAGGCTGCAAGCTCATAGCATACGTGATGTGGCACCCTCAGAAGACAGGCAGCTGAATTTCCTTGTTGATGCTCTAGTGGGAGACCTGGTCTGCTTGTTAACGCTGGGCTAAAAAGCCCATATGGCTTAACATGGGCATTTTTGCAAAAGTTAATCAAATCTAGACTACTTCCTTTCCTTGTTTCCCTCCTTGCCTGCAGCCTTTCCCACACCTCTGCAGCCCTTGCTCTGACTCCTTTCCTTTCTCAATATTTGGCCCTTGTACAGCCCTCTCAGGGGAGGACGAGTGCTTGTGTGGGCAGAGGGATTTGGGAGCATGCAGCTGCTTGCTCCACTCCTCACCATCAGTTGCCTACCAAAATGTGCCTCACAAACAAGGAGGAGGAGGGAAAATGGACAAACAGGACAAGTCTCTGGCCCATCCCAGCAAAAAGAAAGTTGCTGGAGTTAATGCAGAAGAGAGAAAATGAACAACCATGATGAGAGCAGATTGCTGGAGAGAAAGAGTAAGTGACTCAAAGCTAAGGACAAGTTCATAAAAACACTAAGCTGCCTCCTTAATTCAACTGGTGTCTGCACATAAGAAAGCCAAACAGCAAAGGCTGGGTTGTCCTCAAGGTTTATTTTCAAGATAAACAAATTTGGTTTACGAGCATTATGTGTCATGCCCCTTTCCTTTAAAGGAGGGAAGAGGGGAGAAGGAACTGGCTATGGAGGTGGTTCAAAGGAACAATTAGGAATATCAAGGAGGGAGACAGGAGGGATAAAGGAAATAAGAGGCACAGGAATATCTTCATGCTACTGTGTCAGCAGGTTACCTTGCATCTGCTGACTTGCATGTGGGGGTGGTGAGCGTGTTCACACCTGAGGGCCAGTCAGAAAAATGCAAATTAACTCTTTCATSTCAAGTTAATGCAGTTTTGTTTAACTCTTATTTGGCCATTCCTCCAGACCAGTCAGTGGTGTTTCTATGAGCCAGGCATCCCCACAAATGCAAGGCACATCTATGAAGAAACCTAACAGGCATCCGAAGWTTTCTTCCCATTAAACAGTGTACGATTCTCTTTACAGTGAGTACCTTCCAGCTCTTTTTTTTTTTTTTCAAGGAGTTATATTTGTGAACAGATTTATAAATACATTTCCTTCATTTGGTAGACATGTACTATCATTATAAAATCTGTACTATTTATTGCAAGAATGACTAAAAAACAGTGTTGCTAACTTGTAATATGTGGTGCTGCTTTAAAACTTCAGGTCCTGAAGTCATCTGAATAAGATAGGATCTGAATGTTTAATAGAAGGAAACAGTAAGTTCCCAGTCCTTGTGTTTATTAATATAGACTTCTGTCCCCCCTCCCTGCCCTGGGGGGAAACCAGAAAGGCAATGAAAATGGATTCTCATTCAATAACTTATTTCTTTTTGCTTGTGTTTAAGGCTTTCTTTTCAGTAAAAAGTATAGTATAAAACTAAAGACATCTTTATAAAGAAGCAGTACAAATAGGAATACCAAATTCTGTTGTTCTGCCAACTGTTAAAAGTGTAGTGGTGATATAAGGTTGACCAAGGCACAGGAGACTGTAGTGCTCCATGAAGAGCCTCRGATCCACAGCACAGGCAGGACAGTAATTTTGCACCTATGTGGCCTCACTTGTCCCTAAAACACTGTGTTCAGGAAACCTCTTAAGGCAATGGAAAGACTTTAAGAAAGTTCAGTGGTAGAGGGCTAGAGAAAGCGTTGCTTCCACCCCATGCCWCTCCTGCTGATCCTTGTCACTGCGAGGTGGTGGTCTCTGTGTAGCAGARAGGTGCATATGATGAAGTCTTTTGACTAGCAAGTTTCTGAGCTTGTTCCWGAGGAGAAATACTTCATTCTTACGGCCAACTAACCATGCTTGTATGGTATAGTTGTATGTATATAACTGAATCTGGTTGGGACCTTACTACAACTTGACGATAGTTGGATGAGGAATTGGGTGAGGTGCAGGCTGTGTTGTGGTTCGCACGGAGGGCTGAGCCTCTGGGTAGCTCAGCTAGGAGGCATTCTGCTGATGGTGCTCTCCTCCAGGTTTGTAAACTCATAGTTGTAACCATTTAAACTCATTTAAAAAGCCAAGGCACTTCCAGCAAGAACAAAGGGAGTTTGGTGTCCTACCCAGATTCCAATTTGGTAATTAGAGAGCGTCTCTCTAAATACTGGGAATTTCAGTGGTTCCTCCTGCCTTAATCCTTCAGCTATTCAGTGTGCTGGTGTGCAAATGCATCCCAGCTGCCACAGGAATTCATCCACTGCTTCCCTCTCCCTGCACGGTGCAGTCTGTATAGGGCTCTGGGACCTGTCTGCACAACAGGCACCACAAAGATACTGGTGTCAGTAAAACAGGTGGGTGTGAGAGGTGACTCGGTGCTAACTCTGCTTTGGAGGAGACAAGTGGGACTTCCAGCAGTCATAGTTAAAAGTGAATCATGCCCACCTTTGACTCCCCCGGGGCTTCTGCTGGTGCAGGAGATGGCAGGACACAGSGGCAGCCTGCAGGTGAGGTGCCCCTCTGCTCTTTGCTCCAGTCATCTCCCTGAGATAAGCAGCAAGATGGCCCTCCTTGAGGGAGAGGCTCCCCAGCTTAGTGAATTGCTTATCAGGCTCCACCTTGAGGCACTTGGTCCGTTTTCACCTGCAGAGACAAATAATCCTGCTGGGAAGAATATKCCTAGTGAAACAGTCATCCACACGCCAATACTGATGGGCCAATCAGGTGGTCTAGGGAAACAGTCCCAGCCACCYGTCTGTCTTAAGAAGCCAAGAAGAGCATTTCATGGGCTTCGGGGCTTGGCCCATTGCCTTCCACACCCTTGGCCCATTTATGGAGCCGGCTGTAGAGAGGGAAGCCCTTGTCCTCCCTGTAGATGTAGACTCCGGTGATGGCGTTCCACTGGGGGCTCGGCTGGGCGCTCTCCACAGGGAACTCCTGCACCATCTCCTTCTCCTCCTTGTCCAGGGCCACGAAGCCAAAGAATTGCTTCACGTTCTTGGCYGCCAGGACCCTGGAGTGGACCTCGGCCGTGCGGCGGAAGAGCTTGTCCTCGTTGGAGCGGTACTGGTCCCAGTAGGCTTCCTGGCGGTAGCTCAGCGGCGAGCAGCAGTGCTTCAGGCACTTGGTGAGGAAAATCAGGACCGCCACTATCCCGATAAGCAGCCAGCCGAAGAGCTGGGAGAGAGGGGCTGCATTACGACACGGTGACACAGCCTTCCTGTTCCCCACACCTTCCCATCTTGGGGAGCCCATGGGCTTTGTGCCTTTGCTGCCAGTGGGAATTAAGAGCTACTTTGGAGAAAGCATGGCCAGGAACTGGGGCTGCCCAGAAGATAGCAATACCCTAGGTAAACCCTAGGCATCCTTCCCCATCCATCAGCCCTGCCTTGGGGGCACGTTGATTAAGGTTGAAAGGGACTTTTGGGTATTATCTGGTCATGGAAGGCCACATCTCTTGGGCAGCAAAACCTTCCTAGCTGCTATTGGTCTCTGTTCTTTCACCCCTGACTGCAACCCACCCCCTTGAGCTAGGAAGGGGACTTCAGTGGCCACCAACAAGTTGGTTGATCAGCCCTTCCAACAGCCCTTGCCCTGGTGTACCTACCTGGGACTCATATTTGAGCCTCCTGGTCACTTCGTCCCTGAACTTGGTCAGGTTTGCTGGGACGTCTTTGCAGGGGAACCTGGCCAGGGCCTCAGCCCCGTACTCGGCTGGAAACTTATCCAGGCTGGCGGGCTGGACGAACTCGCTGAGGGCGCAGATATAGGCCTCGCCGCGGAGCAGCGAGAAGACCGACCAGGTGACGGGAGCCACAGCGGCCCGGCCCATGATGGAGCCGAAGAGGAGGAACGTGGCCGCAGCGGAGAAGTTCTTGGTGCCGCGCTTGTGGCACTCGGCCACCAGGTTCCAGGTGTGGTTGTTCCAGACGACGCCGATGAGGAAGAGCGCCAGGGCTGGGACGCCGATGGCGGCCAGGCCGTAGATGTAATTGCGAGCTGGGGAGCAGGGGCAGTGGAAGGCCATAACGGAGAAAAGCTCTTCACTGCCCACCGTGCCCAGAGCCACCAGGCCATTAAAAATCATCACGTCTTTGCTCTTGAAGAACAGGGAGAGGAAGCGGAAGTTTTCAGCAATGAAAGCAGCCATYTCGTCCCCGTGCCAGGGACAAGAGGAGGCCCCTGGTTGTGGTCAGGAGCTGTGCTGCCCCTCTCGTAGCACCTAGGGTAACACTGCCAGGGGATGAAATGTCTTCAGGTCTGCTAATATCCAAGGAGCTGGTTTTGGAGTGCACCACCTCTTCTGCCACCTCCTACTGCCTTGCATACCAGGTGCCCCCTGCGAGGACGTACAGGACTCACTGCCAGTGCCTGGAGTAGTTGAAAAGAGACCAAAGAGGGGTCAGGCCTAAGTGACAAGGAAATACTCCAGGTTTTCAGTTTTCCACCAACCCCTGCAGAAAAGTATCTGCACCAAAAGCTGTTAACAGGACAGTTGAAGTTGGTTTTGTTCTGTTATTCGCATGCTCTTCTTTCCTTCCTTGCCCTTAAGTCACCTGCATGTGCAATTAGCATGAATGTTGCCATCTTCCAAGTGTGCAACGAAGGAGAATGCAGTGGTATTGAGCAACTGGATGAGAACGTTGGGTTTGAGATGTGTCCCCAACGCTGCTGCTGACTCGCTTTCTGCACTTAACACTTGCTCACTTGTGACCAGCTTGTGGGTGCTGTGGGATTTGCCTCCCTCTCTAAGACCTGATAAATTAACACTTAGTAACAGGCACAGGTGTGTTGCTGTGGGCCCACGAGCAAGAGGTGGGCTCATTGTTTAGCTTGAGTTTGCCCAGAAGGTTTGGGCGCAGGAATATTTCCTAGGTGGTGGGAAGTAGTTTGTGTGGCCAAGCTCTGCTCASTGAGTGAGAGGCTGGTGCTGGCCGGCCACATCTCCAGGGCTTTGAGTCATGAGAAGCTGTGGCCAGGCTGGCTGAGGGGTCACCCTAGCCATAGGATGCGGCAGAGCTGAACTATGTGTGTCTTGCCCTGTCCTCCAGCCTGTCACCGTGGGTCACCATAGCCATGGGATGCAGCAGAGCTGGACTATGTGAGTCTTGCCCTGTCCTGCCGCCTGCCACCGTGGTCACCAGGGAGGCTCCGATGCTGCAGCCTCCTGTGCCCATTGACAGCCTGTGCCCAAGATGGAACAGAAGGCAAGATGATCATCACAGAGCTGTTGATATTAGTGAGAAAAGTTATTTACTGGAAAAAAAAAWGAAAATGTTTTCCTTGGTAGCACAAGATCCAAACACCAAAAATGATGATTTTGCCAGCAGAGCTGGGTCAGCAGTTACAGCAGAGTTGTTTCTAGGTGTGGGTGAGGCAAAGCCACCTTTTCTCTCCTTCATTTGGCTGACATAGCTGAACTTGGCAGCCTTTCCCAGCCTCTCCTGTAATTGAGACCTGCACTCACTGTGCCTTGGTGTCAACCAYGTGCTACTGTGTGACCAGGCAGCTGCCTGGGGACAGCGCTGGGTTATGTGGAGACACCCAGCAGGGTTGACCTGGCTGCAAGCTGCATTTGAATGATCCCCACAAGCCCCGAACTCCTGGCRGGCTCTGGGCACCCTCACTCCTGTGATGAAACCCACTGGCCTTAGGGGAGCTGCCGTTTCTGTGGTACAGGAAGGGGATGGGCACCTGCCTCACCGCCTCTGGCAGCTTTCACGGGCCTGGCAGCGTTGGCGGCACATGGATTGCAGGCTTTAAGATGACACCAACGTGTCTCCATCTGTCCTSTTGCCTCTTGCCAACAGGGAGGTGGGCTGGGTGGCCAGACCAGAACACTGGCAAAACCGCCAGCATCCACAGCCAGGTCCATCCTCTCTCAAGCTGCCTCTGTCTCCCCCCTGGCATGTGGCAGAGGAAGGTTTTCCCATGCTAACCCTGGCACCAGGGAAAAGCCAGTGGGGCCATCAGTGTTCGTGCTAATAAGACAAAGGGCTTCTGATGCTTGTTATGCTGCCTGGCAAGGACTAAAGCAGCCAGGGAGGGGGACCTGACCTTCCTGCTTTAAGTAGCTATTGGGCTTTGGTTCTTCTGCCCCCCTTTTACCTTGCTGCTCTCTGGAAGAGCTCCCGCCAGAGACTCTTCCCTGCATTTCCACTTTGTGGTCCTTAAGTGAGTCACAACCCTAAGTTTAAATGCAAGCAAGGCCCATAATGTCTCTCTGCATCTCCCCAGTTTTCCATATGCAAAAACTCGGCAAAGGAGATAGACCAGCCTCAAACCGGAGCCGCGTGCTGGCGAGCCGG
This sequence comes from Nothoprocta perdicaria, assembly GCF_003342845.1. Classification (NCBI taxonomy): domain Eukaryota; kingdom Metazoa; phylum Chordata; class Aves; order Tinamiformes; family Tinamidae; genus Nothoprocta; species Nothoprocta perdicaria. Next base: position 2,348,478 of record NW_020455976.1, read on the forward strand.
GCCTGGAGCCCGGGCTSCTGCCGCTCGCAGCGGGTGCTGGAACGGCGACCTTGCTCCAGCGCTTGCGGTTCAAAACCCTGTTATTAGGGGGAACCACGAAAGTTACTGATAAAATGCAGCCCTGCAACCTTCATCCCAGAGCCTGACCGCAGATAAAGCAAAAATCAGAGGGGCCAGGAAAGAGGAGCGGGCCGTTTTGGGGAGTTTTCCYCCACTTATGGGTTATGTGGCCTGCTTGTGGAGAAGGGAAGAGGCGGGGAAAGGATGTTTGCAAGAGTTAACATTTTAGCAGCTAGCATTAAACCTAAAAGCATGGAAAAAAAGAAGCCACTCACCTGAAAGGTTGCTCTAAACCAGTTTTGGAGTCTTCTCTGCATCCTGGGTGGTTTCCGACGGAGGTTTCGGGTGCGGCGGGGCCCAGGAACAGGGATCCCTGGAGCCCCGGTCCAGGGTGATGGCGAAAGCYGGTGCAAGCAGCAGCAGAGCCGGGCAGCAGCTTCCTTCTGTGTGCTGGTAGGGCTGGCAACTCTGCCTGAGGGAGGAGATTGCCCTGGGCCTTGCTGGGGTAGAGAGGGAAGCAGCACCCCGCTTCTGCCGGGCGCGCGGCTGCGCTTTTAACACGTCATAAAAATAAAAAGGGGGGGAATACAAAGCAAAAGGAAGTGAGAGCTACTGGAAAAGCCACAGGAGTTCCTCAAATTTGCCTCGCAGCAGCACGAAGGCAGGCGGAGGGGCCAGCGYGGCCTGGCAGGCGCAGCTCCTGTCACGCCGGGCAGGAGGTAGCGCCGGAGAAGCCGCCGTCTGGGAGAGCGAGCAGGGAGAGACGAGTGCCAGGGGCCGCTGGAGCCGGGAGGAAGGAGATTTTCGGGATTTCCCTGCGCTGGGCTGGAGCAGCGGGGCGGCGGAGCGGAGGCCGGGCCGCAGCGATGGTTTTGGCCAAGAAGCGCGTTCCTGCCCGATGCGGCTTTTCCGTTTCCCCTGCAGACGGATGTGGCGGAGCGGGGGCCTCCCTCTCCGGCTGCGTCTCCCCGGCCCGCAGCTCCCCTGGGCTTGCAGCGCTGGCTCTGCCGGCTGCCGGGGCGGGAGCCTCGTCCTCCTTCCCCAGCGCCTCGCAGGGCCCTGCGCTGAGGCTGAGCCCTCCCTGGAGGGCGTCTGCATATGGGTGTATGAACATTCRTTCTGCCCCGGGCCAAAGTTGAGCTGAGCCTGACGTCTGCAGCTCCTCTGCGTCAGAGGAGCGGGTCAGGGGCTCTGCCCAGCCTCCCCGCCTCTGCCAAAATTGCTGCGTCAGGGGGAAGCTCTCGTGCTGAAAATCTAAATTAAAAGGTGCAAAAGCAGCAAAGCCAGCACTTGGGTATCTGGATGGGTTTGTCTGGAGCCGCCAGCCCCACGTGCTAGCAGTCACCGCGCGGGGCGAGAGCGCCTTCCTCTGTGAGGCACTGCTGAGCCCAGAATACCGGGAGTGGAAACCGCCTTTATCTTTGAATCTCCTTTGCTTTGTAAATCAAGTTTTGCACCTATTAATTTCTGGGCAGGTACCTTAATTAAAGTTTAGGGCGTGAAGGTTGATGCTACGTGTGTGTTGCRCTGCTTTCTCCCGCAGCCGGCCGCGTTCAGCCTGCGCCCGGCGGGGAGCTCGCCGCCTTGCTGGGGCTTTTGCCCTCCCGCAGACTCGGAGCAGTTGCACCCCGGTAATTCAGACCTGTGTGGATGACAGTGGCCTCGTGAGTGGGTCCAGCTTGSGGACAGGATTGGGATGTGCAGAAAGGTAGACCTGCAAAGTGCCCGTTGCTGCTTTGTTCAGTAGGGAGACCTGATGGTGCTACATAAACAGCTCTGCTGAACCYGTGTGCCCAAGTGCAACTTGAATGGAAAGCCTGAATAATTTATCTAGCGCCTTAAAATAATATAAAACAGGGTGGTTTTGCAGGACAGGCCACGTGCCGAGGAGGAAGCCCGGCTGAATGAGCCATCCCGCAGTGGATGCAGAGCTGCACCACGTCCTGATCCTGCCTTCCCCAGGCACCTCAGCGGGCTCGTGGTGAGTGGCTCCTGCTCCCGGGGTGCAGCTGGGACCCCCCATGCACCTTGCTGCTGGAGCAGGCTGATTTAAAGCTTCTTGTGGCCTGGAAACTGTGTGTGTGTGTGGGGGGGGGGATATTGCATGGAGAGGGTGCTGGGGAGACGGGGAGTGTTTGGGGGATGAGCATTTGGGTGGCCACCACACATGGCTGCAGTAGGTGACCGTTTCCCTCCGGGACATCCCGACCGTGCCGTCGATGCCGGTCGGGCCAGGCCAGGCCTTTTGAGCACTAGTTAAACCCTGCTGACCCTGGGCACTGTGGATACTGCAGTGTGTTCCCGAGGTGCTGCTTCTGTGGGGCTTTTCAGTGACTGCTGGCTCCAAAGCACCTTGTATTACCTGAGCAGACTTAGTGCTGCCTGCCGTGGAGAGATTAATTGCACGGTCTCATCAAACAGGAGGAGATTTGGCTGCATGAATATAGATGAGGCTTACTGTATTGCTAGCTAAGAGCTCAAACGGGCTTCGTTGTTCACCTGACAAGTGACTTTTTGAAGGGCAGTTCACATCAAAGCTTGAATGAATCAACCCCTGAAAAGCAGTGAGGTTTTTTGATCTCCGGGAAAACTCTGCCTTTCATTAAGCACGCGTTTGGAGCCTGTGTGGTGTGCAGTGCTGGCAGCTCTCATTGAAGTCGGCAGCAAGTCAGTGGGATTCATCAGATCGCATCAAAGCCGGTGCCTTGGTCTTTCTTCCCCTGCTGCTTTGTTAGCCTTGTCATGGAGATCCTGTCCACAGGAAAACAAACACCAGTGGTTTGCAAGGGAAGGCAGAGCCAGCATTTCCTCCAGGCAGGGTCAGATGGAGCAAGTTGCCCAGGATCCTTCTGGATGTGAGAGACCCAGCTCCGGGCACAGCCTCCCCGGCACCGYGTGCAGGAGGAGAACAACTTCCCTGGAGCTGCTGGCCACAGTTCCTGCGCTCTGCAAGTGCATGGATGGAAGGCCTCATCCAAGGKCATCAGGACATGGACTCCAGGAGGCTGGGCCAGGCAACCTCCTGAGGTTCCTTCCAAACAGAGTTCTCAGATAATCCTAAAGCTTAAAACCTCTGCTTTTTTCCCCCTTCTGAGACAAAGGACCAAGCTCCTCTCTCCTTTTTTTGCATATTGTATTTTCTGGCCACCCTGGAATGACCTGAGAGCATGAAGAGCAGTATGCAAAGGGAGCTGTGGACCTCTGCTCCGAGCAGGGTTAGGGAAATAACCGATTTGACTAGTGCAGAGCRGTGAGGCTGAGCAGAGTCTCAGCCTGAGATCTGCAGTGTTGCCTCTGCCAAAAGCGAACAGGACAGTCCCCTGCTCCCTGTGGCAGGTTCAGCCCGTGAGGAGGCTCGAGGAACAGCACGCACTGCTCCTGGTGCAGGTCCTTTCCTTAAGGAGCACACAGGATATGTTGGAACATAATTRCTGGAATTACTGGGGAATTCTTTTATCTTTGCTTAAATTTGATTAAAACTAGCTAGTAAGTTGAACGTGATTAGGAGCAAAGGCAGACAGTCCATGCAAAGTAATCTTCCTCATTTTTTTTTTTTCAGAAAAAGCAGGCCAAAACACCTTGGATCCTGTTTCGAGATGAAATTCRAAGTGCAATGCCTGTTTAAAAAGAAAGCAAAGAAGATGTCCCGTTGGGCTAAAGCAAGTGTGAACACTGCTATGTTTTCCCCAGCCAGCTTGGGCCAGATGGKGTGCCAGGAGCACGAGCCATCGAGCATGGTCCTCTGCACACGACTTGGTGCCACTAAAGTTGCTCTAAACTTGGTGCAACTCTAAAGTGGTCCAGGAAGAAATGGGCCTGCAGCAAACTGATGGGAGGGAGCAAATGCAGAACAGGGCRTTTCAGGGGGCCTGGAAGAGGCAGTAATACAAGGGAACGATGACGATTTTGTGATAGGAGCTCTGTGCTTTCTCTGAGCAGATCCTGGGATTCAGCCAGGGCACTGCAGCCGGCTGGTTCTGCTATAAACACAGGCAGAGCTCCCAGTGGGGTGAAGCGAGGAGGAAGGGAGCAGGGCGAGGCAGGAGCAACGAACGCGCTGTGCGCGGTGGGCTGGCCAGTGGCTGTTGTGTTTGGCTCCTCCGTGGGGACCTGGGCCTCGGCCCCGTGCAGGCCCCCGTTTGGGTGCTCAGCGAGTGCTGCAGGACCAGCCTGCGAAGTGGGGTGGCTGCGGGAAGGCGGGCGCTGCCCACACACTGCCGTGCTCAGAGCCCCGGCGGTGGCTCAGAGAAGCAGCCAGCATTTTCATCCATTTACTCGTTTCTGACATCAATTCCTACCCTTCCTCCTGCAGAGCAAAAGCTCGGACATGTGCAACAAGTGTTGTCCCCACCAAGCCTGGTCCTGCAGGGTTTTCTTCCTCGTGGCCTGACTGCCCTCATTCAGCTCCGCATAGCTGGGGACAGTTCTTCTTTTCTACCCATACACCCTTCTCGTGTCCTTCACTCCTGGGATCCAGATGAGTGTCCGTGGGAGCCTCAGCCTGGAAGGATACAGCAGTTGGCACTCGATTACTCGGGATAATAAAGTTTAATAGCAAGCAGCAATGCCCAGCAGAAAAGTCAAACTGCCGGGGGGGTCCTAGACAGCAGGGTCTGGAAAAAGGCAAGTAAAACAAAAATTAATGTTGCAAACATTAATTAATTAATTAATTAATTAAAAACATAGGGTTTTGTTTAACCAAAGTTGGGACTAAGGATGGAAATGCACAACTAAGTGATGCCGGGGCTATCCTCCAGATAGAGGGTTTGGGGCTAATATCTCGCAAGGTATTGTTTAAAACCTGGCTTCAGACTTTCCTGCAGAGTCCATATCTTCTGTCCTTCCCACGGCCAAATGCCCAYGCTTACAGCAGCCAGCCGAACCCGAGCACCACCTGAGCACAGCCCYGTGCCTGTGGGCGTGCTAAGAAGAGCCTCTGTCACCCTGTCCTTCTGCAAACCCAGCCCAGGGACACCTGGTGCTGATCTGAGATTACCTGCAATTAATTTGATGTGCCTCTATAAATTCCAGTGTGTTGCCATATTTTGTTTTGTAAACGCGTAGACACATTGATGGGTTCTTAGAGGGGGGCTGAATAGATTGGCAGCTGGGCTGGGGGCGGCCAGGGCTCTCAGCAGATGGGAACACATAGGAGGCGGGTTTGCCTCCCTGRGTAAACGTGGTACTAAAAGAGTTGCCAATTAAGTCCTGTCAGTGTCGGCAGCACTAACTGCCCTAATCMGATCGCAGTGAAGCGGAGCTGGGGCCGCTCACACCTCCTCCGCGCTGCCGTTCCAGTGTGTTTGCACACAGCCACGTGTTGCTGCCTTGGCTGAATTCCCCCAGAGCCAGGAGRGTTTTTGTGGGAGCTTTAAGGGCTCCTAGCCCTTTGATTGCAATGGAGGAGCTAGAAGGAACTTGTGGACAAGAAATGTCCTTCATGCAGCTGAGTCCCTTGGATCATAAGGACCTCACTGGTTCAGCTTGAAGATTTTGCTGGCAAGGCTGGAGCAGCCCATGCCCTCAGCCAACCCTTGCTGGTGGGAGGTTTGAAGGAGGATGTGACGGCCACTGCCTCCTGTCCACTGGTTGTTGCTTTCTGCAGACACAGGACAGTGCCCTTGGGGCAGGGCCCCCTACACCTTGGTGTGTTGGGGGTTCAGGGGCTGGTTGCTGGGGCTGTCGGCCCATGGTGCTGGTGACATCTCCCTCCCCAGGGGATGTCGCTGGGTCACCTGGCTCATGTCCAAGGSGGGTTTCTCATAGTGCCACGTCCGCAGAGGCTTGTTCATCTGGTCCTGTAGTGCCCTGGAGAAGGTTTTCCTCTCCTTCAGCCTCCTGCTTCTCCCTGTGCAAGTTGAAGCTGTGCAGTTTGATCTCCTTCCTCATKCTCTCAAAGCAGTGGAGGATGCACGGGTGAGCAAAGTAACAGGTCTGCAGGAGGGCGGCGGGGCTCRAGCAGGGTCTCAGCCACCGGGCAAGGAAAGCTGCTATGATCAGGATCCACAAAACGCTCGAGTGCCTGGGGGAGCAGAAATGCAGTTACCCCAAGAACCTTCCTCTGCCCCGTGCATGCAGCAGTGAGGCGAAGGTGGTTTAGACTATTTGCAATTCCCTTTCATAGGAAGGAGAGCCTATTTCCAGTGTCCTTCCACGAGCCCTATCCCTGTCCTGACCTGGTCCCAGACCGGGAGTGGGGGATGCAGGGCTGATGTTTTGCTGCCAGCCATGTCCCACTCCCATGCCAATTCTGAGCAAACTGCCTCTGGTTTCTTGGCTTTCRTTGTCCTTACAGCAGGAGAGCTGTGAGGAAGTCTTTCTGTCCTGAATGTAAACAACCTTAGGACACCCAGATATTCCTTGAGACTTTTTTTTTTTACTATATGAGTTTAGAAGATGCTGTTTGTTTTTTTTTCTTTTTTTTTTTTTGACTTTTCTTCCCCTCTAGAAACAAAATTCTGTTAATAAAACTATGTGGTTTTTTTTTTCCCTTATGTTTCCCTCCCTGAGTGCCTTCCCTGGCTATTACACCAAGGGGAGTCACCCTTGGGGACATGAAAAAGCAAAGGGCAGTCCTGCTCCCCGTCTGGCTGTGGCAATGCTCTTCCTGGATCAGGGCTTCATGGAGCAGCTGAGGTTTTCCCGAGTGTCTCCGGTGGCACCGGGAGCCGCRGCAGAGACTCAGCTGGGACCAGCACCGCAGCACCTCGACACTGCCTTTCAGGATGTGTTGTTGCTCACGAGCTCGTCGTCTTTGCAGGGACCTTGGTGAGCTGCACTTGCACCGGGGTGGCGTTGGCAAAGCCTGCAAACTTCTCGGGGTCCACCGAGCTGCTGAAAGCACAGGTGAAGCATTTCCCGTCCAGGAGGGTGATTGTGATCCAGGTGACGGGAGCAATCATGGCTTGCTGCAGGACGGAGGAACACATGTACCTGGGGCGGGAGAGACACCCGTGAGCAGGGATGTGCTGCAAGCCTTCTCCTTGCCCGTGGGGCTGGATGGACACGGCCTTCTCCTTGCCCGTGGGGCTGGATGGACATGGACCTCCCTGGTGCTCAGCAGCCCCTTTCTGAGCTAATTGGTTTGCAGGACTGGATGCTTCTCTCGGTGGCTTCCCGAGGCGAGCAGGTGGGGAGGCTTTCCCGGGGAGGCTGCCTGGCTGCTCCGGAGCTGCCTCCGAGCACGGGCTGCTGAGCAGGAGARGCTGGGCCAGGCAAACGGGCTCATTTGTGTCCCTGCCGCCTGGCCCGGCTGCTCGTATTYTCTATACGCGATGCCTTTCACGAGGCTGGTGAATATTAAAAGCTGCCATCTGGTGCAGCAGAGGACGTTGCAGTGGGAGAACCCAYGTGTGCCTGCTGCTGGCACTGGGTGCCTGTTCTGGCTCGGCGTGTGCTGCTGCAACCCGTCGGAGCGAGCGGCGGGCGGCCGGTTGTGCATGGAAAGGCTCCTTCCTGCTCCCCATCAAGGACCACAGAGCAGGCACAGCTGCTCACGTGGAAAAAACACCCCAAAACCACTAAACGAGGGAGGTTCTCTCCTGTGGGAGAGTTTATAGGTGCTGGTTATTGTCATTATTTTAAAAAGCCCAAAGGCAGTCTTGCCTTTACTCTCAAAAGGTTATTTGATGGATCAATATATCTCATTGGCACTTAAGAGATCTCTCTCTTTGTTTTCCCTAATGTATTCAATATCCCTGTACCCCTGAATCATTCATTCTTAACATTCCTATCAGCCATCTCCATCATTTCCATCACCCATTCCCCTTCCCCGTTTCCATTTGAAAGYATTTGCACACTCCTTCACAACTCACTTTTCCACATGCGTTTGGGGGAAAGAAAAACAAAAACGTGCTTCATTTACCTCTCTTAAGAAAAAGAGAGGAACCCTCTCCCTCAGCATGCACTCACCTTCAATACCGAGGCTCAGGCACAGCAGCAGACATGCTGCCAGCTACAGACACCTGCTCCTCTTACTGGCCTGACTGGTCTGCCAGCATCATAGCGACATGCAGGGAAAGGGTCTGGATCGCTGCTCGCAGGCACTCGTGCACCTACATCCATCCATACACGCACTGGGTATGTGACACGTGCCCACAATGTCATCTCTGATCTATACAGTGCACAATTGCTTTAATGAAAGGCAATTGCACCAGCCATGAGGTTTGTATTGTCTCTCGCTGGTGCGTGTAAATGATGGCTAAAAGCAGCAGTAAAAGCCCACAGCTCATCAGCCACCCCTTCCATTTGGCTGCTGCGTGGGTGTCTTGCTGAAGCCAGCAGCCCTGCCAGGTCCCCAACGCCTATGATGCTAGATGGGTTTTGCATTTAATGCCTTGAGTTTCTATGCTGACTTGGTCTCAGAAAGTTTTGTGAGCTCTCACTGGAGCAGTTGCTCCAGACAAATCATCTGCCTTCCAGTTCTCCTGGGAAAAACACAGTAAAGGCTAAATAGTTCCTCACAGCTCAGCAAAATAAGGTGTGAAAAAGCGGGAAGCACCATCTGTGCAGGACAAGCTGCTAGGGAATTTTAGCTCTCCGCAACACAGTCACCTGGCCTGGACATTTGGGGTCTTTAAAGGTTGTTTTGTGGTTGTTATTGCCAGCTGTTTTGAGCTGAGGTTTTATGGCAACTCAGAGCTGAGTGATGCAGCTGGTGAGTTAAAGAAGGAAATGTTCCTTCATTTGTAGTGAAGGTCATAGGGAGCTCAGTGGGGCAAGAGAGGAAGGACCCCTGAACTGTGCAAATGGCCAGATGCCAGCGAATGTTCAAAATGAGTTGCAAAGATGAACACTTCATTAAAAATATCCAGCTTGTTCTTCATTAGAGTGAAAGCAAGGGGAAAAATAAACCAAACAAAACCAACTACAATTATCCCTCCCCTCTCTTCCAGCAAGGGGAACCCATGCTACATTCCAGCAGCATCCTCAGCACCTGGATTAGGCGGATGCTGCCGGTACCGGAGCTTTATCCCATCCAGAGCGCGCACATTGGGGCAGCTCGTGGGACAGCCGAACCTCCGGGGCAGGCTGAGCCATCCCCCAGGAGCCCATTTGCTCTTGCTTATGACTTGACTGGTTATTTAATTATCCAGGCTCAAATTTTCTGTCCTCAGCATCTGCCTCAGGCTAAATGTTTTCAGGAAACCACTACACAGATGGGTCAACTGCTTTTGAAAATGATGTAAGGGTGGAAAAAAAAAAAGAGACTTCTCCTGTTAAAAATGGGGAGGGTTGTGTCAGCTTGTGCCTTTCCTGTCCTGGAGAAATGTGCTGCAATGAAGAATTTGCTTGCCTGACCTGTATAGAGTCGTGGAAAGACAGATTTCTCCCATTAGAGTTCCAGTATTTCCCCATGTCTTGTGTGTGATTTTTCTCCCAGACTATTGCCTTCCTTTCAGATGAAGCTAGGTAACTGTATGGCGCTGGGTTAATATGTGTGCTGTATCCACCACTCCAGGACGTTGGGAGGATTAAGTAATTTCCTTGCAAGTGCTGCATGTCCCTGGCACTGGGACCGCCCTGTCTCTCCAGCACCTCTCACTTGTTGAATTGGAAAATCCCTTCAAGCTGCCCATGTTCCTCAGAGGACAAGGGCGAACGTTGCTGCAAGGCTTACAGAAAACCTGCCACTCTGTRTTTAGGTGAAGGACATTGAAAGCATAAGCGAGCTTTCCCAGCAGAGATGCCTGCAGCCCAGCACCTCCTTCTTTTCCTCTGTGATGGGGATGGACCTGCTGCTCATCCCGGGGCACACAGGTAAACACCCAGAGAGCCCACGTGTGTTTGAGTAGCAGGTTGCRACCAGGCATTAGGTTTATTACCTTTATTCCAGACCGCTCACGGAGCCATGTCCCAGCCATATCTGAGGGAAAKGGAACCGGAACAAAAGAGCTGCAAAGCTGGCAGAGGATTTTACCCCTCAGCACCTGGAAAGCATCAGCATCTTAGATTTGTTGCAGTGGAAGTCACCTTCCATTCCCACTGCCCAAAAAGGAGGGCACGGGCAGCAGTTCCTCCTTCCAGATACCCTGTGGATCCCAAATGGCAGCAGGGACAAATCAGAGCACTCTTGGCTCCTTGGGRCAGAGACCTGAATCTGAGGATTTTTGTGGAGCTGCCCAGGCTAAGCAAATAAGGAGTAACAACTGCCAAGTGATTAATGAGACGCTAGAAGAATAACAGCAGCATTGTGAAATGTTGTTTGTCTTCTGTAATAGGGCTCCCAGGAGATGAGATACTCCTGTGTGCTGCCTCCYATCTTCATTAAAGCACCAACATGCAGCTGACTGCCAGTGAGGAAATACATGGCTTAGGTGTATGTTGTTCTTCTTAAGAGCTCATTATATACTGTTATCCTGGCCATTAGAGATTATTTTTGGGCATATGTGGAAGCTCAATTTCCTCATCTCTGCATTATTCCAGCCTCAACCTAATTCACACACTGGGAGAGCTTTCTGCAAGGCCAGTTATCTGCATGGCCTCAAGATGATGCCACAGCAGGACAGGCCTATATGGAATCTCTTCTCACCTTGAGAGTGAACTGGGGAACAGGCAGGGAATTAGGAAATCAGGCTGATCTCTTAATATCCCAGCTCAGTGATCCCAGCTCCCACTCATGTGTCTTCCAACCAGTGCAGGTGCAGTGGTGCAGGCCCTGCRGAGCAGATTCAAGGCTGCTGACATTTAGCTAGCTTTTCTCATTATTTTTCCCATTCTCATAAAATCAGACTTCATCCCTGGGGAGTCCACAGCTTACAGGCTGAACACCACCGATAACAAAGTTCTCTGYGAAGATCAGGAGTCTTCGGTTTGCAGAGCTGTCACAGAAGGTATCCGGGTAGGAAGAAACAGATCTCGGTTGATGGAGCTTCTCTCCAAGCAGTGACCCCAGGCCTGAGCATCCACATGGGGTTTGAGGCTGGAACAAAACATCCCAGCCCTGCATCCTTGCTTCACGAGGCAGAAGTCAGCCGTTAAAGCCAGAATTTATGCCTGTCCCGGGTAATTATTTCACTCCGGACCCTCACTCAGGTAAGGCACTGCTAAAAGCTGAGTCTGCCACTGTGCTCTATTGTACTGGCCAGGGCGGCTCTTGGTCAGCAGGTGCAAGATGCAAGATCTGTCTGAGGGCAGGTCCTGGCTGCCAGTGCTCAAATACAACGAACATGTTGGATTACTGACATTCCTCTCTGCTACGTTAAGAGTGCAGGTTTAAATGAGTGTCAGATAATACAAGCTTGCTTTGTTTAGCCATACAGAATACTTTGCAAAATAAACTCTTGATCGTGTTCCATATCTCATTACAAGGAGTTTCATATTGGCAATCAAGATAACATGTCATATAAAAACTATGCTATTTATCATCTACTACCAGCAGCTTGGATAGACATTTGGGTTTCTAGATAAGCCCTCTTGAATTTTCTACATGAAATCTCTTGCAAACATTTTTTGAAGTTCTCTCTTGGCTATGAACAGTTTACTATAACATGGATCTACCTATACTGAGATAAGGATTGAAAATATCCCTTCTGGAAYCCACAAACAATAATGTTTGAGTTCCCTAAAGACAAACCAAATAATCCTACAGATCCTTTGCAAAAAGTGGTCTTAAATTTCTGTAATTTATCTGTTAGGAATGGAAGAAGGTTGTAAAGATAGAAAGAAAAAGAAAATTTGTTAGGAAATGTCACAAATTTAAACTTTTTTTTTTTTTTTTTGGCATGTATTATTTCCTTTAGGAAACCCCCCTGTGTTTTTCAGTTGCACATAGGACTACGAAGATACACCCTGGTGCCCACAACTCGGGCAGTTTCAGTGGGAACAGGGTTAAGGGGGAGCTTTGGCTGCTTGCACAGGGAAACGCACAGGGACTGGAGCAGAGGAGGGAGCAGCGCAGAGCCCGCAGGCAGCATGAAAATGCCTCTTCCGGAGCAGCACAGAGCCCTTGCAGACGCGGGTAGGAGGGAGAAGCGCGGCGGGTCGCGCTGGCAGCCGTGCAGGGGAGCCCGTGGCCGCGGAGCGGAGCTGCAGGCCCTGCACACGGCTGCCTGCGAGCGCTGCGAGGGCTCTCCGGCAGCCCGTGTCCGGCCCGTCCGCCCGTATCCAGAGGCGAGAGGGGTTTTCAGCAGTGTGGAGCATCCCTTGGGRCGAGTGCCCTGTGCCTCTGCGAAGCGAGGCCAGGCGGGAGGTGCCATCCCTGCACGGCTCCGCGGCTGCGCACAGAGATTCCCAGGAAGGGCTTCAGCAGCACTGAAACACTGCAGATGTTTTCTTGTCATGGGAGAACCTGGTTCTTCCCCACAGGGCTTAAAATTCCTCCCTTTCCCATGTTCTTTGGGCCCGTGTAGCGGGAGATTTATTCCTCCGGCATGCTGTGCAGTTATTCACTCCTGTRTGGAAGGATGATTGTATAAATCCAGCTTTGCGAAAGGGGGATTTGCACACAAGGAGGTTTGATRAGTGCGCTGCAAAGGTGCAAACCACCTCAGAAAACAGCAGGAAATCTGGCTGGGGTTGGGATCCTCCCTGTSTCTCAGATTTCCTTCACACTCCAGCACTGACTGCACCTACACAGTGAGGGCTGGGAATCACTGGCATCTTCCTACCCCTAACTGCTGCCTTTTTAACAGCCTTTTCTTCCAGATAAAAATCTGTCTTGTCTCAAGGCAGGACACCTTTGGTTAGGACTAGCTCTACGGAAGAACAGCTCTCTTTTTCTATGGAAGAACAGCTCTCTTTTTGTCATTTTGCTAAGAAGCAGAATAGAACAGGGTTGCTTAGAAGCTGAAGGGAGTATTTTAGTCATCCATGGAAACATCATCATTTTCTCTCCTTCTCTCTTCTTCTCACCTGCTGAAAATTAGGAGCTTTTCCAAGTATCTGGGGCTCAGATAGCAACTTAAATGTCATGGGACCTGTGAGATCTGCTACGCAGGGTATGTGCAGACACACACAAAGTGCTGTCTGGTCATCAGTTCATCTGCAAAGTAAGAGCAGAAGATTTCTGATCCTCAGTACAACCCATGTTCCAACAAATAAATGCCATCTCACTCATCTGCTGAAGGCAGAGTCATTGAGGCTGAGCCCCATAGCTCTGAATCGCGCAGAACTGCTGCTCCACAGTAGCTGTAATTCATCTTCTGGCAAAAATTAGCGACCTGTTTCACCAGATTGTCTTGTCATATGGTTCTTGGCTTTACCTGTGTATATAATGCACATTCTCACATCATTAATCTTCTTCTTTGCAAATTTGTGTGGTATTTATATAGCGCTGGGTGTCTCAGGAACATTGTGAACACAAATACAGTTATCAGATTATGGCAATGCTGTCTTTCTCCCAGGAAAATAACATCCTTCCTTACCTTTCTTGAGGGAGTCTCCTCCATTCACCAGCAGCAGATACCCTCTGTGATGACAAGTGACTTGTGAGTGGTGATTATGGCAAATTTCATCTCTGCTTGGCCATAGTAAATGAGAAACCAGCAAGTCCTAGATGGTTCAATGTGTTCAGAGTTGAAGGCCCAGCTTCCCTTGCTCTGCCCAACTCTTGTTCTTTCTTGCATACTTCTGGAGCCTTGGAATTTGTATCTGTGCTCAAWACCAGACAACTCAAAACCAGACAACCAAATCCACCCCCTCAGCAAACTCTCACAGAGCATTTAGGACAGAAACACGCCACCATCAGGGACTTCAGGTTCTTCAAAAAGTCTMCTCTGCCCTCCTGGTCCTGGTCATCAGACCACAAAATAGCTCTGGAAGACAAGATTATGCACTGCAATTTGTAACTCTACCAAATGCTAGCAATGATGGATTCAGCAGAGAAATGGCCTTTTAGGGAACGCTGCAATTTTCCATGTTCTCTGTCCCAAGCTGAACTCTTGTGGTCCCAGGGGCCATCATTACCTGCTGTGTCGTGTGCCGCACAGGGGCTTAAATTCCCCAGCCTCTGCCTTGGGCAACATGCCAGGCTCTGACCTGGATAAAAAAAAAGCTCTTAAAAGTTCTCCTGCTTTTAAGCAAATAACCGGAATCACCTCCCACGGGCTGATAGGATCCTGTGGCTTCATAACAGCCGCTTCTCTGCTCCTCCAGATTTCATGTGCCACAAGTGCTCTGAGCACGGGCTTCTTCTGTGAGCTCAGGGTGCACCCGAGTCCGTGTGCAGCCTCCTGGGAGCCTGACTTCTGCACCACAGCAGGCACTAGATCTGCTATTGGGAATGAAACCCCATCCCTTCATCAAGACCTCTCATGGTTAGGATCCCACTTCCCTCCCTTCTCYGCAGAGAGTCCCTTTGAACCACTTCTTGTCTTCAAACTTCATTAAATTTGCCTGTTCTTTTAGCTAATGCCAGTTTCCCTCTGTAAAATACCGTGCCACGGGGACTGCGGGAGGCTGGAGGTCTGAGTCAAAAGCAGCTATTTTGATGCCTAAGGAGTAAATCAGGGTTTAGTATCGCCGTTCGGCTGCCCTTTACCAACCTGCGCAGTGGAGCAGAACAAGTAGCCATATAAGTGCAAGGCATGGGCTTTGTTTTGGATGACTTCTGGTTATCAGCCTCCCAATCTCTGCATCTGGTATAGCTGTTGTTTTGCTGCCTGTGTCCTCTTTTAGCTGCAAGTACGCTCTGGACAGAGAGAACTGTCTCAGACCCAGCTACGGCTCTTGACTTCTTTCCCAAACTCAGGCTGGAGTCCACCCTAAAGGGATTTGGCTATTGCAAAGATAGAGAGAGTGAAAATGAGAACGGCAGTAATTACACAAAGATCAGACCCTTGTCTTTGCGGTAAGAGCCTAGGGCTTTAACCTGTTCAATCTGTGGAAAAGAAGGTCAAACGATGGAACCACAATTTATAAATATCTACTTTGGCTGCTGRTTCGAACAGAAAAACATATAATGAGCTCCACTGACCTGGAACCCGCAACTCAGCAAATTCAGGCGGGGAGTGAATTGCAAATTTCTAGCAGTCATTTAAAATTTGCAAAAATTAACCTGATAGTGTGGTAAAGCTTCCCCTTTACTTGCAGTCCTAAAATTAAAGGAGAATTAGTTTTGTAAGTGTCTTAGAAATGCTGAAAATCTAAGCAATAACTTTTAAGCGCAGAAAAAAATGCCTTTGAATTCAGTAGCCATAACTGGTGCAGAGGCATATAGAAAAGATGATAATGTCAGAAATTTGTTCATCAGTAAATGAGAGCAGAAAATCTAAATCTCTTYGTGAAATGAGTAGTGATGGGTGATGCTCAGTTACTGGGCTCTAATGCCGCCTGCAGGATTTTAGTGACAACACGAACACTACGAGCTGCACAGTTAGAACCGAGTATTTATTCGTACTGAAAGGGAATGTTTAGTCCTTATGTTCCCATTTACCAGAACCCAGTGACAGTATCTGATTTCATATTGTGATCTGTTGTGCAGATGAGAGATTTTGAGAACAGATCTGTCAGCAAGATTATTTAAACCAGCCCTTTGGGGACTTGTGCTCCTCTCTGCTCCTCCCTGGTTGTGCGTTTCAGGATCGTGGTCTCGATGTGCAGACTGGCTCTCCTGGGCTGGCAGAGCAGAGCTGAGGCTCACAGGCCTGGGGGGCCGGTCCTCAGCACCGGGGTGGGATCGCACCCCTGCAGACGGAGCGTGGCACCTGCTTTGCTGAGCTCCGCAGAGCCTGATGGTGAAAAGCGTGGCCCGTCCTGGGCGCGCTCCAAGCTGTCTTAGGGAATCAAAGGGGTTTTATGTTACCAAACTTGACATTTCTGTGTTTCTAGCTCACTACCAGCCTTTGAGTTGCAGCACAAGAAGGAGAAACCACGACACTGACAGCACAGAGCAGGCTGCACATCCAGTGCCACCAGTGCCACCAGGACAGAAGGTGACTGCTGCTRTATCCAGGTGACCCCTTTCAGCTCCAGCACAACCCAGAGTGACCTGCTGGGGAATCCTGACTGAGACCTTTCTCCAGGAGCTCCAGGGGTGGCACTTAGTGCCAGGAAAGCACGGGGTGGCCGCTGGGATGGGAGCTTCCAGGTAAGAAGCTGCCAGCAGTGACTCCTGCAAGGAATGTGCTGGGAAGGGTCTGGACATAAAAAGTGGTTGGAACATTGCTAGCCCTCAAGTGCAACATGCTTGGGAAGTACCACCATGAAGGAAGTTTGCCTCTTCTGTGGGCAAAACAACATGCAGGCTCAGGACACAATTAACACCTTGGAAYTGCCTCCCTGGGACTGCTGACTGCTGAGGGGTGCACCAAAAAMCTGCCAGATGCCTCTCTCTTGAGGCTCAAGCCAGAAACAGGGTGTCAAGCACAACTGGAGGTTCAGACCAGCGGCCCCTAATGCACCTCCTCTTCCAGCAGCTGAGCGCATTTACTAAACATTTGCTTTTTGTAATATTCCCCTGAGGAGGCTGACTTCTCAGCATGACGTAAGGTTGGCTTGCAGTGACCTAATTAGAAATCTGGGCACCTCCACTGTTAATTGCAGCAGCAATTCTAATTAAAAGCAAATATTTGGAAGGAGAAATAGGAATGGGATAGGTGGTTGGCATTGGCATCTGCCACTGAAGTCTTGATTCGTTTGTTGTTCCTGCTTTAATAAAACCCATGTAGATTTAAAAAGAATGTATGATTCCCTTTAAGAGGGAAATATCACTCAAACTGTCGTGTTCTGCCACAATGATTTGTCTGCCTTTTGAGTAGAAATATTCACCATCTTGACTCAGATGTCAAAGTGACATTGAAGGGAAGCTCCATTGTCCATGGAAATGTTTCGATGGAGAAATTATGCAAAAGTCAAGTGAATGGCAGAAAAAAAAAAAAAAAAAAAAAAAAAGAAACCCTGGAAACTCATAAATCTATGGAGCTAGCAAAGCACCTTAGGGTGCTAGGGAGGAATTTGTGGTTTTCATTGCTGGACATAGGGAGTCGATCTGGCTGACAGGCAGTGAAACTCCCAGAGGAAGATCAAAAGCTTGATTATTAGCAGCACTAAAATCCTGTTAGATTTCTCTTGCAGATCAAAGGACCTTTTAAGGAGGGAGGAGCTGATTCCCCTGGAAACACCCTTTGCTCATTATTGGCTTTTCATGTAAGCCCCAGCACTGTGGCAGGAGCTGAGCCCGTGGGACATGGACAGCCCTCGCTGCTGCTTGGAGCTTTCTGATGTGCAAGGAAGCTCCCTCGGGGCCGCTCCAACATATGCTTGGGACTCAGCAGGCCCTGCAGAGCGCCCCAGGACGGGAAGCACCATACGCTTGAGTTAAAAAGAACTTAAACACTCTTTAGCTAAGTATTGCAAAGAGGATATCTCAGGTTTGCTTGCCAGAACCTGAAAAATGTAACCCATGTTTGGGGGAGAAACTAATCCAACTTCTTCCCTCTTGTTACTTTTCTCCATAGTTAATAACGAATGTATAAGCAGTACTTTGAAAAAAATGAAGAAGGTGTAGAAGAGCACCAGTCTCTGCTTGTCAGAGTAGAAATCAGACCATTATTGATATTTTTGCCCCATCAGCAGWCTGAGGTTCATTTGCTGAGGAAAGGGATAGGCTGAGATGTCTCCTGTAGGGTTTCTCTAGTGGTTTGCTAGATATGGCTAACACAACTGCTAACTCCAGCACATCGCCCTGCCCGTCTCATGCCAATTCCGTATTCATTGTCCTTGGCAAGGTGTAGGATCCCCTGTGAAGCTTGGACTTACCAGGTCCCACAGGGTCCACAAGGAGACAGAGGGTTGTTCCATCTCCTTGTGTCTCTCATCTTCTTCTGCAAGTTCTCCCTCTCTGGCAGATGTGGGAAATGCAATGGTGACTTTGAACCAATGGAGATGATGGCCAAGCAGGGATAGGATGTGTTTTGTCAGGGGGCTTTGTCAGGGCTTGTGGGGCAAGAAACCTTGTGAAACATGTTGTGTGTGGGGCAGGGTCTGAAGCAGCCTGAGATTCAGGGTATAGGAGTGGGCTGGATGGAGTGTGCATGTAAACATGGGCTGGTTTCTACAGAAGAGGACACAGCTGATGGACACTGGCATCCATGGCTAAAAGCAGGAGTCAGMCTTGTGGTTCTGGAGGATGGAGCTGGGTCTCTGAAAAGCTGGGAAAGAACTTGATACCATCAGCAAAAGCAGCCTAAAGGGCTGCACAAAGCAATGGAAACACAGCAGAAGCATCAATCCAGGTCAACCATTTTTCTTGTTGTGTATATATGAGGCACCAAAGTGTCATGTAAGTGGTATGTATGGTTCTGCATCCTGCCCGCAGGTTTAGCAGCTGCCTCTGCTCTCGTGCAGGTGATGAATGGGAGAACTGCTATTGCAGAAATCAGAACAGAGACAGAACTGACCTAAAGCATCAAGCTGGCTGTACCAAGCAGGTTTTCCAAGCCTGTGCACTATGGAGCCAGTGCCTCATAAAAGATAGAAACATTTTTTGCTCTCCCACTATTACAAAACAAGTATCTACATTTCTTACAACAGAGCTGTCCTCGGATTTAGCTTTTCTGGGGAAGGAACACTGAGTTAGATCCATCCTGCCACGATGACCTTTGGTTGACTGCTGGCTGAAGCTRAGCATATAGAAATGTCGATTTACTTGCATCTTCATGGGCGTTCCCCCTCTTAATTTGCAGACATATCTTCAGTTCTGAGAAGCACTGGATGCTGATGTGATGTCTGTCTCAACAGACAGAGAAATCTGTTGGCAGGAAGATTCTTGCTCACCTGTGCCTCAGAGCAGCCTCTTGTTTCAGTTTGTAAAGCTGCCCTTCGCTGCTGTCCCATCTTACATCCAAACCTGGCCCAGTTTCAGAAGTGAAGATCTTCTGAATCTTCAGGATTCAGAAGGATAGGAATAGGAGCAATAGGAGGAACCGTTCCTGACATAAAAGCTGCAGTGCATTTTGTTTTAGGGTGATGCATGCCCTGACCTGGCAATGAGCACAGAGTGCTGGGTTTAGTGCAGGGAGATTTGCAGCCTGGGGCAGTAAATGCAGCAAGAATAGCATCAAAGTATGCTTACTGCTTGGAGAGAGATGATGAACGGCTTACCCAGGGCCTACAGCCATACAGCTCCAGGAAAACTACTGAAAAGCTGTTTTTTTCCAAGGAAAGTCACCAATTGTCTAAAACCGAACAAAGTATGCCCAGGTATCAGACATGGTTATTTATGATACTGTCTTTTGGGCAAAGTGAAAACGGGAGCAATGGTATGAATTGTGGACCACAACAAGCAGTCAGTCCCGACTTATTCAGGCAGCAACAACAACAAAGTGGAGATTAGCTCAGCAATTAGATGCACTGAGTGTCTCCCAAATGATCTCCTTCTCCCCGTGGCATGCAGATCTCTACGTTTTATGGCTTTTTCTCCCACTTCCATGGAAATTCTGATTCCAGGCATTTAATTAGGGCTAATTAAGCAGCAGATGATTTCTTCTGCATATTCTTCTCCTGTGTATTAAGGAATTTAATTAAGGGGTGTGTGAAACGAGCAGGGCCCAATGGAACAAGCCCTAGTCTGGGAGGGAGATACAGCTCATCTCCAGCTGTGGCCCCAACGCCACATCTGCCAGGACAGCTGAACAGCCTGTTGTCTCAGCTTCTGCATCTGCAAAAGGAGGAAAACCGTCCTTCCTTTGGACTAATGAAAGGCACTCAGGCCATTATAGGTCAAATTTTTTAGCACTTCCCTTGGAGTGGAACATGTGTCCAAGTGAATGGTGCGGGCTTCTGGATCCATGAACTTCTAAGCCAACAGAAACTGGGCAGAGTCTGCTCACTGCTCCCAAGTTTTATTCTTTCTCATTCCATGGGTCAAGTCTCCTACCCTTAGTGTCCGCTTGGGGCATAAACTCATATGTGTCTGCCCTCCCGGCAATGGTGGCTCAGGCTTCCTATGGATTCTTGTTCTTATCATTCCTCATAACTGCACCTTGTCTGTGCTCTCTTGGTTTCTTGTGAAATCCTCTGAGGAATGAGGTACCTACAAAGCACAAACATAGGGAGTGTTCAGCTTTGCTTATTTCATTGCTACATAACACATGGAGCTAGAGATCTCTGCAAAATATCTAGAGTCCTTAGAAATCCTCTCATCCAGTCTGGCTCCCTTCATAATTTGAGAAGGTTTCTCAAGAGTGCCCAGCCTGGCAGTCTCTCCCATCATCCTTCTTGGTGACATCTTCTTGCATGTGACAGTAGCTGTTACCTTCAGAAATCCTATTCTACACTCAATTCCACTCCTCTTTGACTCACTCCTGAGCTGAAAAACTGGAGCCCATCCATAAGCCCAGGTTTTGCACAGAGAGTTTGTGGATGTCCTTGTGGCTTGAGGCACCTGACGTTGTTCCAGCAGCCCGCTGTGACTGTGTGCTGAGTCTCCTCATGCTCCTTCATAGCGATAGTGGGGAGGTTTGCATCTTCCCACTCCTGATGCTTATTCTGAATAAGGTGCAGCCAGCTGATAGTGTCTTCTGCATTGACTCTTCAGCACAAGCTACAGAAAGGTGTCCAGCTGCCCCCATGCAAATACAGAAGATGAAGGGGAATTAATTCAGGGTGAGATCCCTTGCTCTACCGCTCAGCAGTGCCTCTCCACCTGATGCTYGCTACCTGACAGGTACCAGGTTGGCATCAAGAAATTGCATGTTCCTCATCAGCCATTTCGAATGGCATCACTTTATGCTGAGAAACAGGGAATTTCCCAAATTGCTGTCATGAAAGTCCTGCAGATTTGGCAAGCTGTTTCAATACTCCTTGTTGCTCAAGCACAAGATAAAGGCAGTAAAGCAGAATCAGTAGGATCTTGTTTGGTCTATCAAGGGCCTCTGTGATCACAGAGCATATTTCTCACCTTGCTCAACATTTTTTTTTTCTGTGGAAAGAGTTGACATAAGTTGGCAAGAACAGCAAAAGAGAAAAAAAGCTCCTCTTCRTTCCTTACCCAATCACAGTCACGAGCTATTTCAAGGCTCTTTTATACAGAAAACCAAGATGTGATCACAGCATCACCCTGATGCTCTTTTGCACAGCTCCCCCTGGGACTGCCCATGGTGTGGGGCAAGCAAAGCCCATCTCTTGCAGAAGCTGAACATGCTGCTGAGGCAGATCCATGCAGCTCCCTATTTTTACGGATATAACTGTGCTTTACCTTGGATCTTCAGTACAAAAAGGGAGCCGGCCGAGGCCATGATCTATCAGCCACGTGTGGCATCATTTCCTATCCACACTACCAGCTGGTGTGAAACCTTTTGGTGCCTGATGTCTTAAACACGTGTAGATTTGGGAGCAACAGACCCTTTCCAGGTGCCACCAGGGAGTGGGCGCACGGGACAGCGGGGCAAGCGGGCAGAAGGTGCAGTCAGCAGCGGGCACAGTGCACACGTGAGTGCCTGCACTTTAATGGATGGCTGCACAGAAATGTTCCCTGCACAGAAATGTTGTTATATGCATTTCCCCCATCAGCCATCAGCCCTAAACACTGGTACTGTTCCCTTTCCATGACCTCGTTTATGCAACGCAAAGGAGCATCTTCCCATTGCCTTGCGATAATTCTTCCTTGGAGGACATAAACACAAAGATTCTCAGAAATACAGAAAGGGTCGGTGCTTCCTCAAGGCTGCTTGCAGTGCAAGGATAGACACAGGCAGAGATTAGACAAAAGGAAAAAAGAGAATAGAGAGGARAAATGGGGATTTTCCTGCAAGCTGCTGACAATCAGAGTCAGCAGGAGGGCGAGAGCGGCTTGCTGAGTCGTCTGCAGCAGTCAGGAACTGAAGGCCACCCAAGGGCCATTCCTGGCCTGTGTTTCTTTGCGAGCTGATTGTAATGAGCTGGCTGGAAATAAAATGTCTGTAAAAGATATAAATAAAGATGTGACTGAGGTGTGGTCTCTGTCCCAGCTCTGCTTGTGAACTTCCGCCTGCAGAGGCCGCGGGCTCCACAACGTGGGGCTGGAGAAGGACCTGAGGCCCAGGCAACAGCTCACGTCTGACAGGACCTTGAGGGCCTTGGGGCTGTGGGGGTCCCTTGGCTTGCTAGAAAATGGGGAAGATGTGGACCCCTTAGGCATGCTGGTTCCTGCCCGTATCCAAGATGGAATAGGACCATTATGACTCCTTGGCCCAACGCCCGGCATCATGTTGACACCCTAGAACCCTCGTCCTGATACCAGYATCAGATTTTGGTTATGGGTTCTGGAAGTTTTCTGCTAAGTCTTATTGTTTGACCTCAGAAGAGCTTCCACTTCTCTTCCGAGGTATTTGCTTGACCACTTTTAGGACACAGAGGGTCTTTTAGACCCCTGGCTGGCAAAAATGTGGCAAAAACATTGGGAAAATATTGATGSGCCTGCTTGACCTGAGCAGGACAGGCTTTTCTTGAGTTTGACCAGGAAGAAGGAGAGGGTGGATGCAAAGATGTGCGTGATGGATGTTACCTTGTGGAAGGAGGCCCAATACTAACMATTTTATTCAATGGGAAGATGGGATCTGGCCTTTAACATGGCCATGTAGCTGAAATGAAACTGTCCCAAGCCTTCAGTGCTCCCCAAAACCCCAGGAGAAGCGTGCGGGATGGGAGGAAAGGCAGAGGCCATGGCACGGCTGTCACAGCCGCAGGCGAGTCAGTCCCAGGCCCCAGAGGTCCCTTCCCGCCCCGTGTTCGGGCACTCTCGGCCGCCGCAATGACAGCGCCAGCCGGCTGCCCTTGCGCACCCTTCCCTTGGCAGCGGGGGGACACCTTAAGTCTTAAAAATAAGGGAACAAGCAGGTGCGTGGGCAGCACCTGTATGTTAATGGGGCAGCCCCAGGCCTGG